>NC_140172.1:20078591-20638848 GCF_963971535.1 Notolepis coatsorum
AGTCCACTGTCCAGACTGCCATATAGCTTGTTAGCTGTTAGCAGTTAGCACCACACAACAAGTAGTTTGATTTCTTTGTCCATTTCCGCGTCGAACAGACTGCAAACTACCTGGCGTTCTATCGCCATGCTCTAAGACAAACTCTAACCTTAACCAACTTTGAAAGAGTGCCTAAGCTTAACCGTCGAAAGAACTTGCAGTCACGCTCTAAGACAAATAGCTCGCATCTCAGTCACAACAACACAACTATGATCTCTACCACCAAGCTAGAATTGGAACATAGAAATTGGATTCGGCCAATCAGAGATCGTCTCTCCGCGAAATGCTGCTACGGAAAAAAAAACTGACGTCGGCCAATCAGAGAGCGTCTCCGCGAAATGCGGCTACAGAAATTCTTGACGCTGCTGCCTAGACCGCTTCAAATCGCGCCCGGATTCCAACATAATAGTCATATTTCAACGCACAACGCGTTACGCACTGATTGGCTGCGACGGATACAGCGATCACACAGTGACGCGCACTCAGAGCGCTATTGCGTCTAACCCGGGCCGAGAAATACAAAAAAAATTAAATAAACAAAAAAGTGAGTCAGTGAAACGAGTATTTTTTATTTTATATATTAACGTTATATTGTGCATTGGAAACACAAACATACTTAAAATGAGTAAATATTATTCATTTTAAACATGTTTATATTATTTATAGGGCTATAAAAAAAAAAAAAAAATGTCTTGTTCTTCTCTCATATAACCAGGGGCCTGAGGGGGGGCGGCGCCCGAGCGCCCCTAGTGGCGAGCCGCCACTGTCATTCAGTCAAGTCGGGTGGGAGATCTCCAAGATACTCCAGAAAAGGCTGCCAAATTTTATTGAAATGATCAACCCTGTTCCTTAGTGAATAAGTCACCTTTTCTAGAGGGATACAGCTCTTCACCTCTGAAAGCCACATCCCAAATGGCAAAGGGAGATCTGACTTCCATTTTGTTGCAATACATTTTTTGGCAATAACCAGGAGGAGTTCTGTAAGCTTGATGGAATGACTGCGGGTAAGGTTTGAGTTTGTAAAGTTACCAAGGAGGCATAATTCGGGATCCGTCGGAAATGTTATATTATGAATTTGTGATATGGCCTTACAGACCCGCTCCCAGAAACTTTGCAGTTTGATGCAATGCCAAGTGGAGTGAAGGAACGTGCCCTCCTCCTGGCCACACCTAAAACAGAGGGACGAGATACTAGAGTTGAACCCATGTAATTTGGAGGGGGTAAAATAGACCTGATGCAGGAAATTGAATTGAATCAGTCTATATCTTGAATTTAGTGTGCATGTGACCCGATCTTTACATAGGTCCTCCCAGAGGCCTGGATCAATTTCTGTGTCTAAATCTCTCTCCCATCTAGTCCTGGACCTATCAGGATCAGTGGTCGGCAGAGAGGGTAGTAAGGTGTTATAGACTTGAGAGATGGTTCTCACCATCCTTTGATCATTATGAAAAAGACTTTCAATGGGAGATTTTTCTGGTAGTTTCCATTGACCTTGAGTGTTAACCCTCACAAAATCTCTCAGTTGCAGGTATTTAAAGAAATCTCTCCCAGGAAGTTGATATTTCTCTTTCATTTGCTGGAAGGACATAAAAACCTCATTTTCATAACAATGTTCCAGTCGAGTGATACCTTGTAAAGGCCAGGACTCAAAGTCTCTATTCTGGTATAAGATAGGTATAAGCCTATTTCCCCATAGGGGGGTTTTAGGTGATAGAGGGCTATTGTGTCCGAATTTTTTTTGTAATTTTAACCATGTTTGGACTGAATGTGTTATGGTTTGTAACCGACCCCAATCGCACAACACAAGACAGGTATGAGAGTAAGCCAAAACAGGGCAAATATTTATTATAGAACAAAAAGCGGCACAGTCCCTTTAAGGGAAAACACAAAAACACTAGAGTCAAGGAAATCTGGAAAATGCGGCACTGTGCCTTTAAGAGGCGAACAGGCTAAGGGACTAAGGCTAAGGGCCAGGGCTAAGGACCAGGGCTAAGTGTCAGGGCCAGGAACAGGGGCACTGGAGAGGGGGACAGGGACAGAGGCCCGGAGAGGCAGGCTGGAGACAGGGACAGAGAACAGGGTTAAGGCCTTGGACAGGGCGAGGGCCAGAGCTGCTTACAGGGATGAGGACAGGGTTCCGACGGCAGAGGCCTGGCACGGGGACAGGGGCCCGACGGCGGGGGCCTGGCACGGGAACAGGGGCCAGACAGCGGGGCCTGGCACGGAGATCCTCCTCCTCCTCTTCGGATGCTGCAGACGGGCAGCGCAGAACAAAGGGGGTCCCAGGGGACCGGGATGGGAACACGCCGTCCTCCCGTGGAATACTAGGGAGCGACGACGAGCCTGGGTCCAAGGGGAACGGGATGGGCACACGCCGTCCTCCCGTGGAATACTAGGGAGCGACGACGAGCCTCACCCCCAGGAACGAGGATCACGAAGAGACGCCTTCCTCCCATGGAATCGGGAGCGATGACGAGCTGGCTTGACGTCTGGAGTGGGAACACTGGAAAACCTCCCGTAGAGAATTAGAGAGCGAAGACGGTGTCCCACTCCAGGCAAACGGCGACAGGTGGTGATGGCTGGCACGTCGTCTCACGCCGGAGACGCGGCAGGTGATGGTAACGTACAGGATGGTAACGTACAGAACTCCATGAACACAGAGTGTACACAGATACAGATACAGAACGAACACAGAGTCCAGAACACAGAACGACCCGACAAGGACTGGAGGGGAGTCTGCAACCTATGTACTCTCCCGAGGTGATTGCAAACTCCCAACAGGTGCGTGAAGGTAGAGGATCAAGGATGTCCAAGGGTGGGGGCTGGTGAAGAGTAGAGGAGAGTAAATCATCGCAAGGGTGGGGGCTGGTGAAGAGTAGAGGAGAGTAGACAGGGAAAACACAGGAAAAAGGTCCAGGGACAGGCTAATCCTCACAGAATGGATCATGAAGGAGTTCTGGGTGATGGTCTTAATTGATTTCACGTCCCATTTGTACAAGATATCAGACGGGGTGGTCTCGTTAATGTCTAGACATTCAATGTTCAACCATGAGGCTGAGAGGTCCCCCTCAAACATTTGAGCCAAAAATCTGGCTCGTGCCGCCAAGTAATACAATCTAAAATTAGGAAGTTTCAGTCCTCCCTTTGTATAGTCTAAAGTAAGTTTAATTAAGGCGATCCTTGGGGATTTACCTCGCCATATAAACCGTCTGATCAATCCGTCCAAGGAGGAGAAAAATTTAGAAGGGACTTGGATTGGGAGGGACTGAAATATATAAAGAAACTTTGGCAGGACATTCATTTTTATAGCATTAATTCGGCCTAGTAAGGTGAGAGGGAGGTTCATCCATTTTTCCAAGTCCTCCCCTAGGATTTTTAACTGTCTTAACAGGTTGAGCTTATATAGATTTACCATCTCCTTATCTATTAGTATCCCCAAGTATCTTATACCATTTGGTGACCATTTAAAAGGGAAGTTATGTTGAATGGTGTCTTTAATAGAATCTGATAAGGGCAGTATTTCACTTTTGTCAAGGTTAATTTTATATCCTGAAAAGGCGCTATATAAGTCCAACAGTTTGACTAAACGTGAGAGGGAGCTTTCCGCGTTTGTTAAAAAGAGAAGAATATCGTCGGCAAAGAGCGAGATTTTATGTGTGTTCGGTCCAATTTCGAAGCCCGTTATTTTAGTGTCTATTCTGATTGCTTCTGCCTGGGGTTCTAGGGCGAGCGTAAATAAGGCGGGGCTAAGAGCGCAGCCCTGTCGGTTACCTCTATGTATGGAGAAATAATCTGAGGTAGTCCCATTGACCGCAATCCTAGCTTTGGGGGAGCCATAGAGTGATTTGATCAAGTCGACAAATTGAGCGTCAAAACCAAATTTTTCAAGGACTTTGAAGAGATAGGGCCATTCCAACCGGTCAAAGGCCTTTTCGGCGTCGAGGGAGAGAGCAATGCTGGGAATCTTGTTTTTATGTGCGAAATGGATAATATTAAAAAAGCGTCTAAGATTGTTAGAGGAATGTCTGTTAATTATAAAGCCAGTCTGATCGGAATTAACAAGGCGGGGAAGGAATGTTTCTAATCTTTTGGACGTCATCTTAGTTACAAGTTTATAGTCTGTATTTAGGAGCGAGATTGGCCTGTAGGAGGCGCACTTTAAAGGGTCCTTCCCCGTCTTGTGAATAACCGATATAATGGCCCGAGAGAACGTCTCAGGAAATTGTTTTTCTTCTCTAGCTAATTGAAGGACTTCCATTAAGGGAGGGATTAAGAGGTATTGAAATTCCTTGTAGAACTCTGGGGGGAAACCATCCTCCCCAGGAGATTTATTTGACGGTAGAAGTTTAATGGTCGCTGTTACTTTGTCCTCGACAGACAAGCTTGGGAGATCAAGTTTGGAAAGAAAGGAGTCTATTGCTGTGCTGTCCCCACTAGGTTGTGCAGTGTATAAGTCACTGTAATAGTTTCTAAAAGCATCGCTCATTTCTGTGGCTTTATTGGAGATTTTGCCCGGGGCTACTTCAATTACGTTAACTGCCCTCTTGCTTTCTTCCGTAGTTGCCATGCCAGTACTTTGCTAGGTTTCTCCCCCAATTCATAGTATTTTTGTCTAGAACGCATAATGGATTTCTCAGTTTTGTATGTATTTAAGTTATTATATTGTATGTTTTTGTTCACCAGGGTCCTATACGTATCTTTATTTGATGTTCTCTGATAGTCTCTCAAGTGTTTGAATTTCAGCCTCAATAGAATCAAGTTCAGCACAGTATTTATTTTTCATTCCCTTTGTATAGGAGATAATGTGGCCCCTTAGGTAAGCCTTGAGTGTATCCCAAAAGATGAAGCTATTAGGGGCAGATTGTTTATTTGTTAGTGTAAAGAATGCAATTTGTTCTCTAATAAAGGAGCAAAATGCTGGTTGTTTGAGAAGCATTGGATTAAATCGCCATCTATATATTGTTTTTATTTTATCTGGCATAAATATGGATATAATCAGGGGGGAATGATCGCTCAGTAGTCGAGTAAGGTATTGAGCGTTCAATACTCTATGGCATTGGTGAGTGGATAGCAGGAAGTTATCTATACGCGTGTGGGTGCCGTGGGGGTGAGAATAGAAGGAGTAATCTCTAACCCCTGGGTGGATTCCCCTCCAGGCATCTGTCAAGTTATAGTCCTTCATAAAATAAATTGTTGTTTTTGCTGCCTTGGTAGGGGAAGCCGGGTTGGTTGAGGACCTATCTAGTACTGTATCCAGGCAGAAGTTGAAGTCCCCTCCCACTAAAATTATGCCAGTTGCCTGAGCTATAAGAAGGAAAATATTTTGGATGAAGGCGGGGTCGTCGAAGTTAGGTGCATAAATGTTCAATAGTGTCCAACGTTCCGAGTACATTTGTCCCTCAACAAGTACAAATCTGCCTCTAGGGTCAGAGGTGGTTTTGGTGGCAACGAACGGGATGTTTTTGTTAATAAGGATTGCGGTTCCTCTTGATTTGGTATTAAAGGAGGAAGCAAACACCTGTCCAACCCATTCTCTCTTGAGTTTCTTATGCTCCTCATCAGAAAGATGCGTTTCCTGTAGGTATACAATGTCTGCTTTGAGTTTCTTTAGGTATGAATAGACCTTTTTCCTTTTGATTGGGTTGTTTAGGCCTTTGATATTGAATGTTATGAATTTAACTGGCTCCATCATTTGATCTGTGTGGTTGTGTTGTAAAGTGTTCTCCATCTCCCCACCACTCCATGTCTGGATTATTCTCTATTAGAGTATAAGGGTACCGATATCTCTCTATATGAAAAAATATACATGTAGTCAGTGATGGGCAGTAGCTAGCTACAAGTAGCGACGCTACATAGCTTAACTACAATTCTCAGTAGCGTGCTGGTAGCGTCGCTACTTTTTAACCAGGGTAGCGATCTCTGTAGCGGAGCTATTTATAGAACGAAGTAGTGACGTAGCGACGAGAAAGGTTACACGCTACTTTCGGGAGAAACAGTCTAGACTAGAAGATCTGCAAGGAGAAAAAAAAACTCCCCGTAAAAAACCCACTATGATTGGTTGGTTGGTTTAGATATGAGTATGATGACTCACGATTGGGTATGGTAGGCCAAAACATTACGGGTAGGCCAATCAGAGGCAGGATAGGGCGGGACTCCAGCCACAAAGCAGGAAGTGAAAATAAAAACACAGACGTATTAAATGAATGCAATTTAACGGATTACATGAACCAGTCCGCGCGAAATGGCAGAGGGGTTCGATGGCATTGATGAAGATGATGATGTCAATAACAACAATGACTCTCCATGGCCCTATCTGGGACACATTTATGAGTTTGACTGAAAAAACGGCTAAAACATATGCTGCTCTCTCAACACGTCCAGCACTAACTTGAGAACACATTCAGGTGAGCTGATGAAAATCAACTGTTCCCAAACAGCACACAAGTCAGTACACTTTTTGTCAACAGCTTTAACTAAGATAGCTGCTATCATGAGGATGTTTCACTGTAGGCAGAAAATGAACAATATTATTGGGGTGGAGAAAAGAAAAAAAGAGGGAAAAGCAGTGGTTCTCAACCTGTGGGACAGGACCCCCAGGCAGGGGGGGTCCCCACATGATTTTGGGGCCATGGAATGTTTTGTGAGTTACATATTTAAATACATTTGGTCATTTAGCTGACACTATCATTCAAAGCAACTTACGAATTGTGTACAACAAGTCAGTAGGAGTGTTACATATCTAGCAGCCAAGGATAAGTAGTATTGTTTGTCAGTGTCAAACTTGAGTGTTATACTCTGAGTACATACTGTAGTAGTATAGACATATTAGCATAATTGGTAGTAGTATATACATGGTAGCATAATACTAGTAAAATGAAGTAAAACAATTCAGATATTGAAGAAGTGTGTTTTTGGTTGATAAAGTGGGCAGGTTTCAGAAGATGCAGAGTTTAGGGATAAATAATACATAAAGATAGAATAGAAAAGAAAAAGACCATTACTGCATCAAAAGTAATCAACAAACTATACTATAAAAACTGATAAAACCAAATGGTCTCTTTCTTTTCTTTTGTAGAGGCTGCACCCAGCTACACTTGCCTTCCTGGATTTTGTACATAATACAAGTTCATGTTAAAAGGATGACACAAAAAGCCAGACCGAGGGCTTGTTTCAGTTTTATAATAAACAATCAAACTGAGAATTTTTTTTCCTGCCTATTTGTTTGGTGGAAACTTGGTCACGAAGTAAAAAAAAAGAAAAGTAGTGCCGATGTAGCTAGCTATTTTTGCCATGTTCTTGTAGTGTAGCTTGCTACATTTATCTGGGGATAGCTTCCATTGTAGTTGAGCTACTGTATATTTAATCGAGAGTAACTTGTAGTGTAGCTTGCTACATTTTCCAAGTAGCTTGCCCATCACTGCATGTAGTACAGACGGAAACATACATAGAATACAAATAGAACATAAACACATTTACCCCTATGCCTGTCTCCCCAATTGAGACAGGCTGATAAATCCCCTGTTGACAGAGTGTCTTCCAATTGTGCAGCTTCACTCCTAGCCTATGTAGAGAGGCTCCTGCCTCTCATTATGTTATACTGCACATCTTATTTGTGCTTTAACCGAAACTATTGCTGAGGAGCAAATGAACATTGTTATTTACATGAACAACCAATAACTCGGAGAACTGAAGATAGGTATGTGTAGAATTGTACCCAACCCTTGTTTCATGTTCAAAAGTGACATCAATTTAAAGGGAGAAAAAATAATAGATGGATATTTAAAAGCTATATGTATATATATAGTAGGTCAAACTGTCCTTACTTATATAAAACCATTCATTCGCAAAGTGACAGTGATATGAAAAGTTCCACCTTAAGTTCTAGGAAACAGAAAAAGCGATCCCATATCCAAATTAACTCTGGCAGGTCGATTTCGCAATATGTCAATTATTATGTAAAACTTGTCCTTCAAGAAGTGGTAGTGGTATGAGAAAAAATCAAAATAAAAGTTCCACCTTTGATTCTAAGAAGACCCAACCCTTGTTTCATGTTCGAAAGCGACATCCATTTGAAGGGAGAAAAAATAATAGATGGATATTCAAAAGATATATGTATATGTAGTTGGTCAACATGTCCTTATTTATATAAAACTGTTGTCATTCGCAAAGTGACAGTAATATGAAAAGTTCCACCTTAAGTTCTAGGAAACAGAAAAAGTGATCCCATATCCAAATTAACTATGGCAGAAAAATAGGAAAAAAATAAAAATGCCACCTTAGATTCTAAGAAACAAAGAGCAAACAGAGAAGAAAAAAAATTAAGATTGCAAACTATGGTAGGTCGACTTTGTAACATGTCCATATTTATATAAAGCCATTTTCATTCAAGAAGTGACAGTGAAATTCCACCTTAATCTCTAGAACCAGAAAAAGTGTATATATATACCCGTAAATTCTTTCACGGTCGATGTGGAACGTCTATTGTAGTCTGGTGTCCCGGTCATTGAACAGGTTAATCAGACAAACTATGGCAGGTCTACTTTGCAGTATGTCAGTAATTATATAAAACCATTATCATTCAAAAAGTGACTGTGAAATGAAAAGGTCCACCTTAGATTCTGAGAAATAACAAGAAGTGATCACGTATCTATAAAAAATGTGGCAGGTCAACTTTGCAACATGTCAATAATTATATATAACCACTGTCATTCAAGAAGTGACATTACCACATGAAGATCCACCTTAAATTATAACCCTGGGGAAGCGATCACGTGACGTACCCATACCAACTATGACCGGTCGACTCTGCTTGTTTTCTTTCACGGTCGATGTGGAACGTCTTTACAGCCTGGGGTCCCAGTCATTCATTTAACGGGGTTTTCAGCTTGGCCAAATCTTTCCTTGCAAAATGTCTTGGCTTCCTCCGGTGTGGTGAAAGTGTAGACTTCTCCCTCCGCCAGTGTCACCCGGAGGCGGGCGGGGTGAAGGAGCCCGAAGCGTATGCCTTTACGGTACAGGATAGTTTTGACATCATTAAACGCTGCGCGTTTTTTAGAAAGGGCTGCGCTGTAATCCGGGTAGAATCTCAGAGTTTTATTCTGATAGCGGGGTTCGTTTTCTCTGGCCCAGCGTAATGCTCGTTCCTTCTCCTGAAACCGGTGGAAGCATACTATGATGGATCGTGGCGGGGTACCTGTTTTGGGTTTGGGGAGTAGAGATCGGTGTGCTCTCTCCAACTCTGGTGGCTTGTTGAATACGTCGGGACTCGGGACCCATGACTTCCATCAGTAGATTTGCGACAAATTTAATAGGGTCTTGTCCCTTTTCGCTGTCTTCGGGTACGTTTACAATACGGAGGTTGACTCGCCTTGAACGATTTTCCAGCTCGTCGACCCGGTCTAGGAGGGTGGTGTTGTCTGTTTCCAATTTGCGTATGGTTTTCTCCGCTCTGACGAGACCATCAAAGTTATCTCCCGCGGTGGTTTCAACTCTGGCGAGGCGTGCTTGAAAGGAATTAACCGTTTCGTGAAGTGCATCCACCGATGTTTGTAGGGGCGAGAGAGAGTTCTGTAACAAAGTTGAAAAGTCTTCTCTGAGGCTGGATCTTTGTTTTGCCAGAACTTCGAGTAGAATAGTCATGGATAGGGCATCTTGACCGTCTTCCATGTGCTCCGTATTGACTGCGACGTCCCGTGCGGCCATTGTCTTGCTAGTAGCGTTAGCCCTATTGATTGGAGTTATCTGTGTCGGTTGTAAGGTCGCTTGTTTAAGATGTCTGGTCCTGTCGTTGTTCATTTTTACCTCGGTAGGGTGTTTGTTAAGTAGGAGTTTCGATTTTCTGTGGTTGAAACGTTTTTTAGATGTTAGAAATGTAAATTATTAGCGTGAGGCAGGAGAGCCTTCTCGACCACGTCTTTCTCCTACGCCGACATAACCGGAAGTCTGACAAAGATCTTTCGTCATCAATTTAGTCAACAAAATTAACACTGCTTCCAATGGACTCCAAAGTGTCAGGAGGCCTTCGATCACCTGCGGGGGTGCCTAATGACGCCACCGGTGTTGGCATATCCGGACCTCCAATTCCCCTTCGTAGTGACCACGGACGGAAGCTACTTGGGGCTGGGAGCCGTGCTGAGCCAGAAGCAAGAGGGCGTAGTGCGCGTCATTGCCTTCGCGAGCAGGGGCCTACGAGGGTCCGAAAGAAACAACCGGAATTACAGCGCGTTCAAGCTGGAGCTCCTCGCCCTGAAGTGGGCGATCACCAAGAAGTTCCGAGACCTCCTGCTCTACTCCCAATTCACCGTGGTCACCGACCACAATCCTTTGCGGTACCTAGACACGGCCAATCTGGGGGCGGTGGAGCAGCGCTGGGTCGCCCAGCTGGCCAAATACGCCTTTGTAGTACATTACAAGCCCGGCCGACTCAACCAAAATGCCGACGCCTTGTCACGCATCCCGATAAGACAAGAACCAGAAGTAGTGGACACAGAAAAATACTTTCTAGCCATTACAGCGGAAGGCGTTCGTACTCGGCTGGGCCCCGAGGAACGGACCGAGCCGCCGGAAGTCTCAGCAATCGACCCGAGGCAACCGGGCCAGGTGGCCCCGGTGGAAGGAGTCCGTGCTTGCCTGATCCCCGAGGCGCGGACCGGCCCGTTGCGGGCCCCCGCTCTAGCCGCAAGGCCAACTGACGAGGCGAGCCAAAGCGAAGGCTTTGTAGTGATCCCGGCAGAAGAAGTCCGGGCATCCCGGCACTGACCGGTCCCGGCGATCGTCGCAACTACTGTTCTCCCTGTACACCAACAGCTGTGCCTCTCTACACCCCTCGGTCAAACTCCTGAAATTCGCTGACGACACCACCCTGGTGGGTCTCATCTCCAGGGGGGATGAGTCGGCCTACAGGAGGGAGATCGAGAGGCTGCAGAGCTGGTGCAGCTGCAACAACCTGGAGCTCAACGCTCAAAAGACAGTGGAGATGGTAGTGGATTTCAGGAAGAAAGCAGCCCTGCCCCCTCCCATCATACTGGGAGGCACTCAGGTGACCTCCGTGGAGTCATGCCGATTCCTCGGCATGACCATCTCCCGGGATTTGAAGTGGGAGCTTAACATCACGGGCCTGCTCAAGAAGGCCCAGGGGAGGATGTTCTTCCTCCGGCAGTTGAAGAAGTATAAACTGCCGAGGACCATGATGGCCCAATTCTACACGGCCATCATTGAGTCCATCCTCACCCACTCCATCATCTCCTGGTTCCCTGCTGCAGCGGCAAAAGATCTTGCCAAGCTGCAGCGGGTGATTCGCTCCGCGGAGAGGGTGATCGGCTGTCCCCTGCCCTCCCTCAGGTCCCTGCACGACTCCAGGGCGCTGAAGAGGGCGAGAAAGATCATGGCCGACCCATCCCACCCCGGTCACAGCCTCTTCACCCTGCTCCCCTCTGGGAGAAGGCTGAGGATCCCAAAGGCTGTGAAAGCTCGACACAGACTGAGCTTCTTCCCCTCAGCCGCCAGGCTGATCAATGCCTCAGGCCCCCCCCCACCCCCCCCCCCCCTCGGTACCCCCCCCCCCCCCCCCCCTCTGCCCCCAAGTGACACTGGCTAAATGACATTGACTGCACTGCACTAGTCCGTACTGGATCTCTGCACACTTCACTTTATATATATATATATGTATTTTATTTATTGATTAATCCCCCACTGCACTGTTTCGTTTCTTGTCTGTGTTGGTGTTTGTTTACTGTGAAAAAAGAAAAAATGCATACACTGTATTGCTGCAACAATTACCAATGTGTTTACACAAATGGCTCAATAAAGGAATCTGAATCTGAATCTGAATCTGAACAGCGGATATAGCTGGGACGAACTACGACAATTCCAGGCGGAAGATCCCGAACTGGGACCGGTATGGCAGGCGGTGACCCGTGGGACCCCACCCACTAAAGCATTGTTGCAGGAAGTGAACCCATGCCTCCGCAAGTTATACGGGCAGTGGGAGCGTTTCCGTCTACACAACCAAGTACTGTTTCGACACGTTAGCGACCCCCGAGACGGGGAAGAGGTCCTGCAGCTGGTGGTGCCGACGGCACTGCGCGACACATATACGAGACCCAACACGATCATGGGGGACACTTTGGGAGACGTGGGACCATAGACCTGATGAGGCGAGGTTACTTCTGGATAGGGATGGCCGCGGAAGTGAATGGCTGGGTGCAACAGTGCAAACGGTGTGCGCTTGCCCGAGATGTGTTCCCTAAGTCTCAGGCCCCGATGACCTGCACCAACGTGACTGCGCCCATGGAAGTTCTAGCGATGGACTTTACCGTGCTGGAAAGGTCAGCGGGCGGCTATGAGAACGTCTTGGTGTTGACCGATATGTTCACCCGATTCACTATCGCCGTCCCGACCAAAGACCAGACCGCCAAGACCACCGCCGCCGCACTCATCCGGCATTGGTTTGTGTACTATGGCTGCCCCGCTCGACTTCACACCGGCCAAGGTCGAAACTTTGAATCTGGCGTCATCAAGGAACTCTGTAGACTTTACGGGATCTCCAAGAGCCGTACTACCCCCTACCACCCCCAGGGGAACGGTCAATGCGAGACATTTAACCGGACCATGCATGACATGTTGCGCAGCCTGCCCGCAGACAAAAAGCGGGACTGGAAGGAACACCTGCCCGAACTGGTGCTTACATACAACTGTCACGTACACTCCTCCACGGGGTACACCCCCTTCTACCTGCTCTTCGGGAGGGATGCAAGAATCCCCCGGGACGTACTGGGTGGCAAAGACGCCGTGGACTGCGATGTGGAGGACTTAGATGAGTGGGTTCAGGGACACCACAAGCGGCTGAAGGCCGCTGCGGAGGCCGCGGGAGCCACCGCTAAGCATGCGTCTCACCGACGCAAACGGATCTACGACCGGAAGTCCAGAGGCGCACTTGTAAGGGCCGGTGACCGGGTTCTGTTGAGGAACCATCGACCCAGGGGTCGAAATAAGATCCAAGACAAGTGGGAACCTACCCCCTATCTGGTGGTTGCACAAGACCACGAAGGGACGCCTGTCTTCACAGTCAGGCTGGAAGAGGGGGGCCCGGAGAAGACTGTCCATTGGGACCAGCTCAAGCCCTGTACCTTTTCCAATTCCGACCGGGAAGGGCGTTCGCGGGTCCCCCGGAGGGCTCCTACGCATTCGCAGAGCTCTTCCGAGTCAGACGAGGAGCCCGCCATTTATCGCCCTCGGGAACCGTGCCCCAGAGTAAGTAACCCACCCAAGCCCCCTCGTGTCGTCACGGAGGTCATGCCCGACGCGGGAGAAGGGGTGGAGTCGGACTCATCAGGGGAGGACGGCGTAGATGAAGGCGTGGATGATGAATTGAAAATAGACATAGAGATATCCAAGATGGCCGCAGTGTGAGAGGTCGTGTCTCAATTGCTCGTCTGTTTGTCGCAGTTTGTAGCCGATAATACTACTAATTTGATCCACTTTAATTAGTTTGAGCAGTTTAACCATTTCAGTTTCATTGCAGTGGTTTTTTTCCTTGTGATGTGTTTGTGTCCAAAATAATTCCATCGCTCCTGGGTCCGGATAACTTCCCCACCGCTCCAATCATTGAAAGAGCCCATCGCTCACCGACAAATCGTCAGAACGAGCGTGGCACGCCTAGGCCCATCATCATAAAGTTGCTCTACTTCCAGGACAAGGTGAAAATCCTTCGACTTGCCAGAGAGAGTAAGAGAGTGGAATTCAACGGGTCTCGTGTCTACTTCAACCCAGACCTCAGCGCAGACTTGGCGAGGCGTCACAAGAGCTTCGCCACCATCAAACGCAAGCTCCGCGAACGTAAGATCAAGTACTTTGTTCGCTATCCATGTACATTGTGTGTCACCATTGATGGCAAAGAAGAAAGATTTAATTGTCCCAAGCTTGCTGAAAATGCCTTGATATCTTTACCGAACTCTCCAGTCCAGAAGATATGCGGTACAAATGATGATGTTTATGACTGAGATAGTGCTCGGTAACTCTTCTTATGGTCCGAGCCGGTATATTAATTAATTGGCCATGCCCTCTCTTCTTCTTAATTCTCCTTTGTTCCTTCATATGAAGTGATGCCTCTGCATTATGAGTTTTGTTCTATTTGTGCCATGTTTATGATTTGGAAATATGTGCTCAATGTTAGCGTGAGCCTACTACATGGCTTCATTAATGGTACATGCTGTTGTGTTTACATTCTGAATGTCGTAGCGTAAATGCATCACTTCCGGTAGCGCCTACGTGCTTACGTCACGTTAATACCGTGACTAATTCATAGTAGAGATTTATCAGAATGAAAGATTTAAAGTCTTTGATGCCGCCTGTAAATATCAGGCTACAAATTTTCTTTTTCTTTTTCTTTCTGGCTTCATTAATGTTACATGCTGTTGTGTTTACATTCTGAATGCCGTAGCGTAAATGTGTCACTTCCGGTAGCGCGTACGTCACGTTAATACCGTGACTAATTCATAGTAGAGATTTATCAGAATGAAAGATTTAAAGTCTTTGATGCCGCCTGTACATTTCAGGCTACAAACTTTCTTTTCTTTTTCTTTCTCTAAGAATACAGACAGAGCTTTGAGTTTATAGTGAATTCCCATAGACATGCCAGGTACTGCTGGGACATGCTGGGATTTAGTTTTGTGTTATGTATTTATGTTATGTTGTGTGTGTGTACTTGAATGTATGTCGCTCTCCTGCTCCCTGCTCATTATCCATTGTTCCTCCTTGCACATGATTATATATCCTGTTGTTTTTGTTTCTTTTTCTTTTTATACAACTCTGGTATGATGAATACTTCTAAAGGTTTAAATGTTATTCACCTGAATATAAGGAGTCTGTACCCCAAAATCGATCTACTTAGAGCTTGGCTTGTCTACAATATCCCAGTGTAATTACTGTGTCTGAGACATGGTTGCATAGTGCAGTGGCGGCTGCTGGATTCTTCTCCACTAGGGGCGCTATACCAAACATTTTGCAAACATGTACAAGGCACGCATTGGCGAATATTATCACCATTGCCATCGATCAATATATGATCACAGTCAGTCCAATGCAACACGTTTCCAATAGCCCAACACAACACGCACAGCTCTCTCTCTCTCTCTCTCTCTCTCTCTCTCTCTCTCTCTCTCTCTCTCTCTCTCTCTCTCTCTCTCTCTCTCTCTCTCTCCTCTCTCTCTCTCTCTCTCTCTTCTCTCTCTCTCTCTCTCTCTCTCTCTCTCCTCTCTCTCTCTCTCTCTCTCTCTCTCTCTCTCTCTCTCTCTCTCTCTCTCCTCTCTCTCTCTCTCCTCTCTCTCTCTCCTCCCTCTCTCTCTCTCTCTCTCTCTCTCTCTCTCTCTCTCAGATCAATTCAATAAGAAACACATATGTATATATTGTCATTTTAAACAAGTTACCATTCAATGTCTGAGTGGTTATGCTCCACCCACGGCGAAATGAGGGAGAGAGAGAGAGAGAGAGAGAGAGAGAGAGAGAGAGAGAGAGAGAGAGAGAGAGAGAGAGAGAGAGAGCGAGAGAGAGAGAGCGAGAGAGAGAGAGAGAGAGAGCGAGAGAGAGAGAGAGAGGGGAGAGAGAGAGAGAGAGCGAGAGAGAGAGGGAGAGAGAGAGAGAGAGAGAGAGAGAGAGAGAGAGAGAGAGAGAGAGAGAGAGAGAGAGAGAGCGAGAGAGAGACCGAATTAACTCACTGTTTACGTGGTCCACTCACTGTTGTCCTCCACAGACTGTTGATGTATATCAAGCCGGAGGGCTTGATAAAGTGTATAATCCGCTGTTGATGATGTATATCCAGTCCACTGTCCAGACTGCCATATAGCTTGTTAGCTGTTAGCAGTTAGCACCACACAACAAGTAGTTTGATTTCTTTGTCCATTTCCGCGTCGAACAGACTGCAAACTACCTGGCATTCTATCGCCATGCTCTAAGACAAACTCTAACCTTAACCAACTTTGAAAGAGTGCCTAAGCTTAACCGTCGAAAGAACTTGCAGTCACGCTCTAAGACAAATAGCTCGCATCTCAGTCACAACAACACAACTATGATCTCTACCACAAAGCTAGAATTGGAACATAGAAATTGGATTCAGCCAATCAGAGATCGTCTCCGCGAAATGCTGCTACGGAAAAAAAAACTGACGTCGGCCAATCAGAGAGCGTCTCCGCGAAATGCGGCTACAGAAATTCTTGACGCTGCTGCCTAGACCGCTTCAAATCACGCCCGGATTCCAACATAATAGTCATATTTCAACGCAAAACGCGTTACGCACTGATTGGCTGCGACGGATACAGCGATCACACAGTGACGCGCACTCAGAGCGCTATTGCGTCTAGCCCGGGCCGAGAAATAAAAAAAAAAAAAAAAAAGTGAGTCACTTCCTGTTCAGGTGTAGTAAATTCCTACAGAATCCTACAATAATCTAAGGTTATTGTAGTACAGTACAATGAGATTGCTTATCTGGAAGGAGGAGAAAGGGATCATATTGATAGAATTGTTGGTCTCTTCATCTGACTTAAAGCAGATGGAAGAAATAAACGTGTAGCCAGACAAAACCATGAACTATAGTCCAATTCAACATTTATTTGAGCCAGAGGCCAAGGTGAATAAGAAGTTTGCCTTTTGCATACAAAAGATTATCAGAAAACATCAACATGGCTGCCTGTGTACAGAAATCACAAATAAGGTTTGCATTCTCAAACCCCAATATGTACAGAAACAGTCACTTGGTTAACATAATTTGAACATAGAGAATTTACTGTACACATTATACATGAGTAAATCTGGTTTACAGATCAGGGATCTGTACATTACTCTAATCTATAAACAACCATTGGTGTTTCCCATGATTCACTCACGTAAAATGCAATCAGCTCACAGTAGTCTCTGGGTGGGGCGCGGGGAGCACGCAGATCGGGGTTGGGTGATCTGGGCTCCTGAACTACCAATATATTTGCTCTTATATACTATAATTTCTGGCCAATAATAGCACATTTTACTAATATGGCCCTCCAATCCGGCTGGTGCTTCTGGAAGGGCGGTCCGCCCTTCCCCCTGGTTTCCTCTGGGGGGGGGCTGGTTGCCCCCCCTCCTCGATTCCCTGTGTGGGTCTTGTCCCACGGGTGGGGGCTGGTGTGATGTCATCTGTGGGCAGCGCAGCTGTCTTTGATCAGCATTTACATACAGTCAGTTTGAAAAGGTGTTGTGGGGGGTTGGGAATGGCTCTCCACTGGCAGTTGAGCCTGATTTAGCCACTGAGTCTCTCTCTGCTATAGAAAAATACATCTGGCTTTTGATGTGGTCTTCTAATTTATTCACACATATTAATTATGAAATTCAACGTCAATACTACCACATTCCCCACTTTGACGATTCTTATCGTCACATATGATATATTGACTTGATTTTCTATACATACTAACCATACATTTAAATAATAAAATTCATTTTTTCCAAAATTAAAATTAATTTCTTCAAATGTCTCCATTTTTTCTTTTTCCATTTTTCTTTGGTACATATCATCAATTAGCTTTTGCTCCTCAAGGCTCCTAGCCAGAGGCCTACTTTTTAAACAACAACTTTTGGGCTTGTTGAAAACAATAAAACAATTTAATCTAATCATTATACCTTTAAATAAAACACAATTTTTAAAAACCCATTTTTCTTAAGTTACAGCACTTTTGATTCCACATTCTTTCATAAGATCTGGGGAAGACACAAAAATTAGTATTCATTTTTACATACATTTTGCTTTTTTCTCTTGTTAATTCCTTTTCCAAGACAGCACAATCACATTTGCATAATCCATCAGTTGGTCTTCTCACCTATCCTCCCCCCTTTATGAATATATCATGGACATAATACCTACCACCTCGGCGCATCAGTCGGGCAGGGAAGGCGGAGCATCACTCGAGGACATTTTTTTTTCACCACCTCACTTTGGCCATAATCCACGCCTAATATTCTACCTATGTGAATGCGTTTAGTACCCCTGCGTTGTGTCATAACCTATATCAGTTGCTACCGTTCAGTTACCTCCCGTTCAACATACTAATCAAACACCACATTCCACAGAGGCCCTTGCTCAACTTCTTGCACAGTCTCTGACCGTTTTCGCCTCCCCCTCCACCCCGTTTGTAGGCCTGTGATCCCGTCACATTCTGACCCCTGACTGTATGTCCTTGGATCTACAGACGACTCTGCCAGTCTGGCAGTTTTTCCCAAACCTTTGGCCGCTGCTCTCGGGGCTATGATGAAGGAGGGGCCAGCGTCCACAAGCGACCTCTTTCCACAATCCAACAATCTCCCACAGGAAATGACTGAACGGGTTCACACCATTGTGTCGTAATCTAATGAAATGTATTCCTACACATCCTCCATGATTCCTCTACCTGTGATGGTCCGTCTTCCCCCCTCCACTGAAATCTGCGAGGGAATACACAAAACAAATTTCTTTTCACATAACATGTCAAATATTGTCAAGAGAAAACAAATGGTAATCATTATGCAAACGTGATGGGACCACTTAGCTTTTGTTGACACACTGTTGACGTTCTTACGCCACCTCCTCCAGCTTTCTCCACTCACCCAGACCATAACAGATGAGAAATAAGAAACAAAAGGCAAATAATTAAAAAAAACATTCCAACAGACCTCACATGTGAAATTAAATTACCATTCATACCCAAAAATAGCAAATCAATGAAATCAACAAGCTCCAAACTTAGACCACCTCAATGGTTATTTAGAAAGAAAAGAAAAGAAACCCAAAAATCTTACATCCAAACCTCATCACACCTGTCATTGTGATTTTGACACCTCTCAAGCCAGCACAGTCACCCCGACAGGTTCCATTCAAACCCCTTCAGGCCACACACTGGTTCCATTCAAACCCCTTCAGGCCACACACTCAAAAATTTTAATAAACACACGTATTGAGTGACCACCCATTCTAAAAGAAACAATACCAAATGAAAGCAATAAAATAAAACAAAATCACTTTAACTCTTAACTCTTATCGCTCTGCAAATGACTATGTGTCTCTAATTCTAACCTGTCTTCCTATGTGTCCCTCGCTCACATCACAGTTTCAATCACCCCCTGAAATTAACACATCCTGACACACACTCAACCGCCACTCAATTCATTCACAGTTACACTTATCATTTGAACCTAAACAAATACTTTCAAACTCTCTCTCATACAACTCGTTAATCAACCACAGACCGACAAACAATGTTAGTTTTTCTGCTCTCAACTTTTCTGCTCTCAACTTTTCTGCTCTCAACCTTTCTGCTCTCAACCTCAGGCTACTACAGCCTATCCTCACATCTGCTCCTCTACTCTCACTTCAAAGACGGACTGGAATCCATCTTTAATTCAGACCTATCCATGCCTTCCAGTGCACAGACAGACCCAAATATTCCCTTACCAAAACAGTTAACATTCATAAGTCATAACCCCAAATGAATGCCTACTTTGATTTCCCACACTCACACTCCAACTGTTTCCTGACAAACCTTCCCCTGTCTCATCTTCCTGTCACTTCCTGGCCCCCTGGCCCATTACCACCACTTCCTGTCCTCTGCTCTAAAAATAACTCCATCTGTTATCTCACTTTGACTGTTCTCTCCTATCTCCACCTGTGACCTCTCCCCCGTTGCATCTTGCCTCGTCATCCTGTCATAAAAAACAAACAGCCCTTGTAAACAACAGCTGTCCCCCTTGCCCCCGCCTGGGCATACAACGTTATCACTTCCTACTGTGAAGATATTCTTGGTCTTCCCCGTGAGCGTAACAGTGATCATAAACCACAGGTTTACCATCCCCCCTGGTCTAAAACCTATTCTCCTCTCTGCTTCCCTGCAACGTCATAAACCGCATCTGTTAACCATCCCCCCTTGTGACCTATCATACAGCTTTCAACTGAGGCCTTGTTGGCCCTCGGGCATACAAAGCCCCAGTATTTCCTGTAATCAACAAAGGGTTCATCATTGCACACAAATCATCTATAAACGCTTTGACCCTTTTAACCTCCTTCCAGTTAAGAGTACCCTCCTCCCGTTCGGATGCACTGCTTGCCCTACTTAGATGCACCTCTCCCCGCCAGGATCAGTAGATGCCACGTGTGGGGAAACCGGCTTTTTCAGGGCCGCATTGCCGCCTACACTGGAACCCCTCTCACCCAACCAAGGATACAGGCCTCCACTTCCAGGTTAAGGTCTCCTCACATGAACAGAAGAAGTCCCCTTATTTTACCTTCAGGTGCAGTTTAAGGCTGGGTCCCTTTCCAATCTTAGGAGAGACAATCCAGATTCCTCTGAATTGACACCCCTTATCCTTCTGCTTCCCAGTGGTTCTTTTCAAACCTGCTGATCACAGAAGCACAACTCGCCTACTAACGCATTCGGTTTCGGCTTATTGTGGCCTGACTGTACATTGAGCCCGACGCATTTATGCCCATACTGTCCAGTCACTCACAGTCCCACTTCCTGCGTTTCTGTGACTATAAGCAGGGTCATAATGCTCATCGGACCGACCGGTGACGCAGTCGATAGAGATCTCATAGTCCATCATCAAGTCAGGACCCCAAGCAGCTGAGGTCCGTAGTACCTCCCAGCCACTCAGTTTTGAAACCTACGGTCTGCTCCCCATCCCACTTGCTTTGGGTATGGAAACTTTGACCGTTTTCACCAGCCTGGCCTGTTCACAGCAGGTGCCGTGCCCCTTCCGGTGCACTGCCCCACTACTAGGTTTGGACCGTCGTCCACCTACCACCCAGTGCCCACATATACATTACATGCGACGTTATCTGGGCCGACTAGACGGTAACACAGTAAGATGTTGGTCATCTTGCCAGACACGAGGGCCTTCAGTATCTCCCTTGCTTACTATAGAAATGATTTAACGTGCCCAGGGAATCTTCCGATTCCACCGCCGCCTGTTGTGTGCTAGAGGTTCGAGGTGCCTACCCCCTCCCTAACACACATTTTATCTCAACTACTGTAAACACAATCATATCATTAAAGAAACTAGTCCCCCGCCACTAAGTTATCCTATTGTGACCCCCGGACTCGCAATAGATTCTTAATATAAACATCAGTCTATTTAAATCAATGGCCTCAAAGCTATAACAAGTATCAATATCTGACATTTTAACATCAATGCATTCTATACAAGTATCTTAATTCAGCTACATAAAACACAACATCATTATTTCAAGCTTACAATTGTACATGTTACACAAATTAAAAAAACTGGAAATCTCCATCAACTCTAATTATTATACATGTAAGCATGTTTCATTTCAACATAACATTATAGTGGTTAATCCTAAATGTGCACCAAACCTCAATTGTTGTAAACAGGTTTAGGAATGTTCCTCTACTGTATCTTACTTTTGTATATATTTAGCTGTACTATTTTTAATCAATCAACTACTCATCCCCCCTTGGATAAAAATATCAAACCAACCACTAACAATGCACACATCAGAAATCAAACATTATCATTAGTTAAGTTCCATTCATGCTAAGTCTCATAACTGTAAACAGAATATTCTGGGAACGCCTAGCCCTGTATACAGGTGACATGTGAAAGTAATGTAGATGTATTAATCAAAATATGACGCAAGCGATATGCCTTCCCCCTTGGACAAGACTCCCCCTGAGTAACATATTTATTGCCCATTTATTACAAGTTAAATGTGTGTCTGGTATATGAATCCCAGTGTAAATTAAGGGCATGTATTTTAAATCATCTAATCCTATTTTAACCGCCTGTCCCATCACATGCTACCCCTACACAATTTGCAGTAATACCACCAAACCCACTCCCAGAACATCGTCTACAACCCACAGAATGCACAATGCACAATACACAAACACAACCACTTTACAAAATGCAGAATATTCACTAGAATGCACAATATACAAACACAACCATTTTACATAATGCAGAGTATACCCTTACCCGTTATTCCTGTCCCCTGAGCGAATTACCACGAATGCATTAGACCCAATCCACGTTGTACCGCGCATGCGCAGTAGCCAACGGTGCACACCGGACGATGTATTACGGCAAAGCACAATTAATATCATAACGCTTTGTTCCAACACAACACACTGCCACGACATCCACCACGTTCTCTAACTCTTCCCAAACATCATTCTCAAAACTCGAAACGTAACATGTGTCGCTCGCCAACTCCACAAAACAACGGCACGCAAGCTAACTAGCCTAGCCAGCCCCAGCGCCTCCCAAGCCCTAGGTCCCACAATTATGACGTCAGAAGCGACCAACTTTCGCAAATAACTCCCAATCAACGTTATTATCACACAATTGCTTCACACATAAGCATCGCTCACTCAACGCCACCCGCCGCTTCCAAACATAAAATTGCACGAACCCTTTCCACTGCGCTATCGCCCAAACTCTCATACCAGCTAACCCGCTAGCCAACCCTAATGCGACGTTCAATGCCCTCACGGGAGCCATTCCTTTCAAGATCCGTTCATCCATGTAATCCGCTCAGTACCAATCCAACCATAAACAATTCACACATGCTTAAAATAACCAACTACTTTAAAAGAAAATAATTTTTAAAACATTCACACCAACACGCCGCATACACAGTCCAACACGAATCATCTCTCCTACCCTTCTCTCCGCCTGGCTCCGTAGTACTGTGAACGTTACACACTCTCCATTCAACACCATGACGTCATCAAGCAGCGACTTCTTAATATCATACACAATCGTTACCGCATCAATAATAACCCTCAAAACGGCCACAATCTCTCCAACCTACGCCTCGATTCGCTTCCTACCTGCAATCGCCGCCACAGTGTTTAATCAATTCTCTCATAACGCCATCGTAACGTCCCCAGTTTCACCGCAGACTTTTCCACAGAGCTAAGCTAGCTAGCCCCAATCACCAATATGACTCGCCCCAGACCCATGTTCGTTGGTCATTAAAATATCATAACAATACAACAATAAGCTCCTACGTATCCTCAATCATTCCTAACCCTAGCCATAGTACCCACATTCAATCATTACTGAATGTTTAAGCTTACCATAGCTTTGTAATCGAATGTCCACTAAGTACTTTATCAGTCATCTTAACCAAATGTTTTCTAAGTACTTATTCATTATTACAGCGCACGCAATCAACTAACACGCCGGTTATGCTCAAGATCAAAAAGGATCTCCGGACCCGCTCGATATTATGCCTAAGGACGAACATATATCTTCATTTAATTCGGCCGATAGTTCCCCGCAGACACATGTCCTGACTATCCATGTTCAGTCAGCAAACCATTCTATTGAAGCCTCTTGAGCACGCCGGCCCCGCTTATATCAATTATTACGTGATATTCCTGTAATCGCACAAACCACGTCCCCCGATTACGCAGGTCCTAAATCATCTTTACCATACCTGATTTGCTCTCCCACTATACAGACCCGCCAAAATCACCAATCATTACAGCGCCCTCTCCCGAGAATATATTCTAGGGATCCTTATACACTCAGGACGCGCTCCTGTCGCACGCCACCAGATTACCGCACTTCCTGGCCAGAAAAGCCTTTCACCTGTCGCCATCCGACGCTATGACCATTTCCCATAACCAGATAGTTTGTGCCCCCAATGTCTCTTCATATTACATGAGGCCTCATCTTGGTGCAACCCCCCTCGTATAGTTCATAAAGTACATTCCATACGAGACTCAACCCCCGTGGCCCGCATAGGCCGGGAACGGCCTCTTGTGTCTGAACAAACACACAAACATAAAAAGCCCACGTTTGCATGTTCACTGCACAACAAGCGCGATCCCTATACCTCCGGACATCCTAACCTAAGTCACCGCTCCCCCATCCCTGTATGCAAAAGGCCATATTCACCGTGGGTCCCAACAAGTGGCGTACACAACCAGCCTTCATCCTGTCCCCCTGTCCTCCATTCCAGACAACAAGGCCCTGTCTGCAACTTCAAACGCAGCAACCCCCAGCTCTTTTCCCTGCACGTCCCCAACACACAGCAAGGTCCAGAGACCTCACCGCACCTCTTCAGGGGGGGATACAACAGGGTGGGAAGAACGGCACCATTTCTGTAGTAAATTCCTACAGAATCCTACAATAATCTAAGGTTATTGTAGTACAGTACAATGAGATTGCTTATCTGGAAGGAGGAGAAAGGGATCATATTGATAGAATTGTTGGTCTCTTCATCTGACTTAAAGCAGATGGAAGAAATAAACGTGTAGCCAGACAAAACCATGAACTATAGTCCAATTCAACATTTATTTGAGCCAGAGGCCAAGGTGAATAAGAAGTTTGCCTTTTGCATACAAAAGATTATCAGAAAACATCAACATGGCTGCCTGTGTACAGAAATCACAAATAAGGTTTGCATTCTCAAACCCCAATATGTACAGAAACAGTCACTTGGTTAACATAATTTGAACATAGAGAATTTACTGTACACATTATACATGAGTAAATCTGGTTTACAGATCAGGGATCTGTACATTACTCTAATCTATAAACAACCATTGGTGTTTCCCATGATTCACTCACGTAAAATGCAATCAGCTCACAGTAGTCTCTGGGTGGGGCACGGGGAGCACGCAGATCGGGGTTGGGTGATCTGGGCTCCTGAACTACCAATATATTCGCTCTTATATACTATAATTTCTGGCCAATAATAGCACATTTTACTAATATGGCCCTCCAATCCGGCTGGTGCTTCTGGAAGGGCGGTCCGCCCTTCCCCCTGGTTTCCTCTGGGGGGGGGCTGGTTGCCCCCCCCTCCTCGATTCCCTGTGTGGGTCTTGTCCCACGGGTGGGGGCTGGTGTGATGTCATCTGTGGGCAGCGCAGCTGTCTTTGATCAGCATTTACATACAGTCAGTTTGAAAAGGTGTTGTGGGGGGTTGGGAATGGCTCTCCACTGGCAGTTGAGCCTGATTTAGCCACTGAGTCTCTCTCTGCTATAGAAAAATACATCTGGCTTTTGATGTGGTCTTCTAATTTATTCACACATATTAATTATGAAATTCCACGTCAATACTACCACACAGGAAAACGAGTATTTTTTATTTTATATATTAACGTTATATTGTGCATTGGAAACACAAACATACTTAAAATGAGTAAATATTTTTCATTTTAAACATGTTTATATTATTTATAGGGCTCTAAAACAAAAAACAAAAAAATAATTGTTCTTGTTCTTCTCTCATATAACCAGGGGCCTGAGGGGGGGCGGCGCCCGAGCGCCCCTAGTGGCGAGCCGCCACTGGCATAGTGCAATCTCTGACAATTCTCCACTTGCACTATCTCAAAGTAGCCATTTCCGGCTGACTTCCGGTTGCCAATGGCACTTCCTGTCCCATCCAAATACATTGGTTTTAGCTACTTTTCTCCCCTTATTTAAACAACTTTGTCGTCACAGAGAGGCAATGAAACGTTTGTATTATTATAGTATAGAATGTATTTAATAAGCAAACGTTTGTCAGCAGGGTTTTTGGGCTGTATTTCATGTAAAAACGTTTACTGTTAGTTTCCTTGCTCAGCCAGCATTAGCTAACAGAAGCTAGTGGTTAAACAGGCCGGATTAGCTTTGAGCTAACTATCTTTCCCGACCCATGTATTCATTCCATTCTAAACATAACGTTAGTTTACAAAACATGACCTGTCTATATAACGTTGAGGAACAAATTATAAGTGTGTGGGTGTGTGTTTTGGTGAACATTGGACTGCAACAGAAAATGCATCACAGTTACAGACAGTAGCTACTGTTAGCTGCACTCAGGCTGGCTGCACTCAGGCGGCGCGATCAGCCTGTTGGACAGGGAATGAAGATCTCCAGCGAACACTTCATTGCCTCGGATTATGTTGTTGGGGGTGGAAGGTTTGTCCAGAAGACCACTAATCAGCTGAAGCCTGATGCGGTTCCCTCGGTCTTCGACAGACAGACCAGCGCAGGCTCCAGTTAGTTAGCACCAGCCAGGTATCAACGTTAGCTCTCAGAACGATAGCCAGTTAGCCAGCACCAGCCAGGTATCAACGTTAGCTCCCGGAACGATAGCCAGTTAGCCAGCACCAGCCAGGTATCAACGTTAGCTCCCGGAACGATAGCCAGTTAGCCAGCACCAGCCAGGTATCAACGTTAGCTCCCGGAACGATAGCCAGTTAGTTAGCACCAGCCAGGTATCAACGTTAGCTCTGGCTATCGTTCTGAGAGCTAACGTTGATACCTGGCTGGTGCTAACTGGCTATCGTTCCGGGAGCTAACGTTGATACCTGGCTGGTGCTGGCTAACTGGCTATCGTTCCGGGAGCTAACGTTGATACCTGGCTGGTGCTGGCTAACTGGCTATCGTTCCGGGAGCTAACGTTGATACCTGGCTGGTGCTGGCTAACTGGCTATCGTTCCGGGAGCTAACGTTGATACCTGGCTGGTGCTGGCTAACTGGCTATCGTTCCGGGAGCTAACGTTGATACCTGGCTGGTGCTGGCTAACTGGCTATCGTTCCGGGAGCTAACGTTGATACCTGGCTGGTGCTGGCTAACTGGCTATCGTTCCGGGAGCTAACGTTGATACCTGGCTGGTGCTGGCTAACTGGCTATCGTTCCGGGAGCTAACGTTGATACCTGGCTGGTGCTGGCTAACTGGCTATCGTTCCGGGAGCTAACGTTGATACCTGGCTGGTGCTGGCTAACTGGCTATCGTTCTGAGAGCTAACGTTGATACCTGGCTGGTGCTAACTAACTGGAGACTGCGCCGGTCTGTCTGTCGAAGACCGAGGGAACCGCATCAGGCTTCAGCTGATTAGTGGTCTTCTGGACAAACCTTCCACCCCCAACAACATAATCCGAGGCAATGAAGTGTTCGCTGGAGATCTTCATTCCCTGTCCAACAGGCTGATCGCGCCGCCTGAGTGCAGCCAGCCTGAGTGCAGCTAACAGTAGCTACTGTCTGTAACTGTGATGCATTTTCTGTTGCAGTCCAATGTTCACCAAAACACACACCCACACACTTATAATTTGTTCCTCAACGTTATATAGACAGGTCATGTTTTGTAAACTAACGTTATGTTTAGAATGGAATGAATACATGGGTCGGGAAAGATAGTTAGCTCAAAGCTAATCCGGCCTGTTTAACCACTAGCTTCTGTTAGCTAATGCTGGCTGAGCAAGGAAACTAACAGTAAACGTTTTTACATGAAATACAGCCCAAAAACCCTGCTGACAAACGTTTGCTTATTAAATACATTCTATACTATAATAATACAAACGTTTCATTGCCTCTCTGTGACGACAAAGTTGTTTAAATAAGGGGAGAAAAGTAGCTAAAACCAATGTATTTGGATGGGACAGGAAGTGCCATTGGCAACCGGAAGTCAGCCGGAAATGGCTACTTTGAGATTGTGCAAGTGGAGAATGAAGTTGAACTTGACAACTATGTTCTGTACAGAGCTGATAGGGGTACTAGAGGTGGAGGAGTGGCTACATATGTCAAATCAAATCTGACATCTGAGCTCCTCAGGCCAAGGGTAAAGTAAACCCTATAAACTTTGAGTGTCTTTTTATTAAAATTTCTTTTCATGAAAATAAGCAGTTGACCATAGGAAATATCTATAGACCTCCTGATTCTCCCTCTGAATCTACAAATGATATATTATCCACCATTAACTCTTTAGATCGTCCAAATGAAATTATTATCTTGGGTGACTTTAACATCAACTGGCTAGATCGATCATCTAGTAATGCTCGAAACCTATTTGGCAGTGTCAATTTAACTCAACTCATTAGTGAGCCTACTAGAGTTGATACTAGATCCAAGTCCCTGCTAGATTGGATTCTCGTCTCACACCCGGACAGAATTTCAAACTCTGGTGTGTTACCTGATAGTTTCAGCGACCATTCTATCATCTTCTGCATTTGGAAGATAAAGTTACCACGTCTACCACCAAAATGTATCAGGATAAGACAATGTAGGAATTTGAATATTGAGCACTTTATTCAAGATATAACATCTATAAATTGGGACAGGTTTAAATTGATTCCATTTGTTGAAGAATGGAATTTCTTCTACACTGAGCTTACTAATGTTATTGACCATCATGCTCCCTGGAAGATGCTCAAAGTAAAGGGTAGACACTTGCCCTGGATTAATAGTGAACTTATAAATCTGTATAAACAAAGAGATAAGGCTTGGGAAAAGCATCGTCTGACAAAGGATTCTGCCGACTTCATTGCATATAAACAAATACGGAACTTATGTACAACGAAAACAAGAAATGCTAAATCCAACTATTTCAAAGATTGTTTAAGCAATGAATTTAGCAATCCAAAACAGTTTTGGAAGAGAATCAACAGCATTACTAAGAAGTCATCTATAAATCCCACTCATATTAGAATTAATAATGAAGTTGTCAATGATCCCTCCTCAATTGCACTTGCCTTTAATCAGCACTTTAATTCTGTCTGCAGACTCAAATTTAATGACTCCTCATATTCCGATGTGCCTCTTAATAACACCAGATGCAACAGCTCTTTTTCCTTTAGAAGTATCCGTCCGCTTGATGTTCAGAAGGTCATTGATGAATTAAGATTGGGTACTAGCTGTGGTTCAGATGGTATGGAGATCAAATTCATCAAACTTGCATCTCATGTATTATCATATCCTTTGTCTGATTTATTTAATTTATCTTTAACAACTAATGAAACTCCATTAAGCTGGAAATGTGCAAAAGTCATTCCATTGCATAAAGGTGGTGATCCTTCTGATCTCAATAATTATAGACCAATTTCAATTATTAATAGTATAGCAAAAGTATTTGAAAAACTAATTTTTAATCAATTATCCCATTATGTTAATGATTCTCATATTTTATCACCATGCCAATCTGGTTTCAGGCCAAACTACTCCACAACTACAGCCCTTCTGAAGTTGACCAATGATGTTCACTCAGCAATGGACAATAACATGGTTACTGGTGCAATATTTATAGATCTCACAAAGGCTTTTGATTTGGTTGATCATTATCTTCTTCTTGACAAACTGTGTGCTATTGGTGTCTCTAATAATTCTTTACTTTGGTTCAATTCCTATCTCCACCAGAGACGTCAGTGTGTATCATATCAGGGTAAACAGTCTGATTTTTTGATTATGGATAAAGGTGTTCCTCAAGGATCATCTTTAGGACCATTATTATTTTCTATATTTGTTAATGATCTCACCCTGATACCATCTGACTGTCTTACTCAATTGTATGCTGACGATACAGTGATTTATTCTTCTAAGTCTGATATTCAACAAATTCAGTACTCTTTACAGACTCATTTTGATGCTGTCCAGAAATGGTCTATGGTCTATCTATTAACAAACTTTTATTAAATAAGAAGAAGTCCTATAGTATGCTGTTTGGTACTAGATCAAATCTGGTGCAAATATCAAATCAGTTGTCGATTAAGTTTTTAGATGATTCTCCTCTTGAAAATGTCGATGAATATAAGTATCTGGGTCTTTGGCTTGATTCTCAACTCACCTTCAAGTCACATATTGACAGTGATGGGCAAGCTACTTGGAAAATGTAGCAAGCTACACTACAAGTTACTCTCGATTAAATATAGCTAAACTACAATGGAAGCTATCCCCAGAGAAATGTAGCAAGCTACACTACAAGAACATGGCTAAAATAGCTAGCTACATCGGCACTACTTTTTTTTTTTTTTTACTTTGTGATCAAGTTTACACCAAACAAATAGGCAGGCAAAAAATTTTTTCAGTTTGATTGTTTATTATAAAACTGAAACAAGCCCTCGGTCTGGCTTTTTGTGTCATCCTTTTAACATGAGGAAAGAACTGTGGAAACGTAATAAATAAAAGGCAGTGAAACAATAATAAAATAAACACAAATATATACTCCCTCTATTGGAATGGAGACTTTTCAGCACAGGATAAACTACTGTTTCAACTCAAACCACAGTAACAAAATGACAATAACCTGGCCAAAGAAAAAGTGCAAGAAACATTTGTCTACAAAATAGACATTAACGAAATCCTATGTAACATTTATACATTCTTAAGTACGGAAATAAGCAGCATGGGGTAATCGGCATTGGAACTATACTACTACAGTATGTACTCAGAGTATAACACTCAAGCTTGACACTGCTAGACAAACAATACTATCCTTGGCTGCGAGATATGTAACTCACAAAACATTCCATGGCCACAGGTTGAGAACCACTGGTCTAGGACAATCTTTTCCCTATTTTTTTCTTTTCTCCACCCCCCAATGTACAGTGTACAGTGTCCCCCAACCCCCCCCCCCAATGTACAGCCCCCACCCACCAACCCCACCAACCCAACCTCCTCCAATGTACAGTTTCTACGTCAAATGTATATACACTCTTTTTCTGGACACTTTTTGTATCACAAACAGTACTGTATTTGCAAATCTGATATGTCATAAATGTATAGATGTAGCAGTACTGTCTATCTGTATGTCATGTGTGTCATATATGTTATGATGAATTGAAAATGGGGGACCCTGATGTAAACAAGACGAAAGTCTTTCTCTGGTCTGCATCCCCTTAACAATTGTATGTATTGAGCTGTACTGTACTGTACCCATTCTGCAATCTGTTAATACACTTTTCAATCAATCAATCAATAATATTGTTCATAGCAGCTAGCCTATCTCAGACAGACTAGTTAGTTAAAGCTGTTGATAAAAAGTGCACTGACTTGTGTGCTGTTTGGGAACAGTTGACAATGTTTATGTAAAGACAGTAAGGGTTTTCATCAGCTCACCTGAATATGTGTTCTCAAGTTAGTATTGGACGTGTGGGACGTCGAGAGCAGCTTCGTTTTTGGTTGACACAATAAACACCTAAACACATATGTTTTAGGCGTTTTTTCAGTCAAACTCATAAACGTGTCCAGGTAGGGCCATGGAGATGCAGTGTTGTTATTGTTGTTGACATCATCTTCATCAATGCCATCAGTGGAAACATCAAATCCCTCTGCCATTATTTCGCGCTGTTATTGTAAATTCATCCATTCATTCTCATTCAGTGGTCTGCGTTTAGATTTTCACTTCCTGGTTTGCGGCCTGGAGTCCCGCCCTATCCTGCCTCTGATTGGCCTACCCGTAATATTTTGGCCTACCATACCCAATCGTGAGTCGTCACTCATATCTAAACAAACCAACCAATCGGGGAGTTTTTTTTTCTCCTCGCAGATCTTCCTGTCTAGACTGCGAAAGTAGCGTGTAACGTTTCTCGTCGCTACGTTACTACTTCGTTCTATAAATAGCTCCGCTTCAGAGAACGCTACCCTGGTTAAAAAGTAGCGAGCTACCAGCACGCTACTGAGAATTGTAGTTAAGCTATGTAGCTTCGCTACTTGTAGCAAGCTACTGCCCATCACTGCATATTGATGCTGTGATGAAGAAAACAAATTGTAGCCTGAGAATATTGTATCGTTCTATTAACTGTTTTTCTCTTCAGGTTAGGAAAAGAATCATTCATTGTATACCTGTATGCCGTGACAATTAAAACTCTTGACTTGAATCATTATACAGCTGGTACTTCCAATAATGGATTACGCAGACATAGTCTATCAAAACACCACACTAACAAATCTCCGTCCTTTAAATGTTACTTATGATAGTGTTTGCAGATTTATATTGAGGTGTCCTTATAGAACCCATCACTGTCTTATGTTTGAGTTGTTAAACTGGCTTTCTCCCCAATTCAGAAGACATTTTCATTGGTTGCTTTTTGTTTACAAATGTATTTACTTTAATTATCCCCGCTATCTAAAGCAGTTCTTAACACCATATAGTTCAACTTATAATTTAAGACACACAGATCTTCCTTTCTTTAGTATACCTCGAACCATCAAAGCTATCGGTCGACTTGCCTTTAAATATAAAGCACCAGCTGATTGGAACAAACTGCCTAGTTCACGCAGATCTCTTACTTCTTACCGGTTATTCAAGATATCTTTGTTCACTCATCTACAGACTACTTGCACCTGTTATTGATTTACTGTGTTAGGGCTTAAATGTCGTTTTCAGATCAAATTATAATTTTGTTTGTGTTTTATAAGGGAACATATATATATATATTGGTGATCCTCTTGGGAGGAATCAGTGTGGATTGTGGGAGTGAGCTTGGGAGAGCGTCTGTCAGTGTATAAGTGCATTTGTTGTCTTGTTTTTTGTTTTGTTATGTATTGTATTGTATTGTATGTTTTGTATCCTATGTTAAGGACCCCCTCGAAAACGAGATAGCATATCTCAAGGGGTTTATCCTTCAAATAAATTTCAAATTTCAAATATAAAATGGGGGACCCTGATGTAAACAAGATGAAAGTCTTTCTCTGGTCTGCATCCCCTTAACAATTGTCTGTATTGAGCTGTACTGTACTGTACCCATTCTGCAATCTGTTAATAAACGTTTCCATCAATCAATCAATCAATCAATCAATCAATCAATCAATCAATCAATCAATCAATCAAGGAGGCCGATTCAGAAGAAATGAGAGAAACTAGTGTGTAAGCTAGAAAAATCCATTTACGGCCTGAAACAGTCTGGGCGAAATTGGAACGAGATGCTTCATACATGTCTCATTGAAGATCACTTCCTACAGAACCCAGTAGACCCCTGTGTTTACTCAAGGGAGTCAAAAGAGTCAGGAAAAGTGATAATTGGCATTTGGGTGGATGATTTGATAATCGCAGCAGACAACACTAGAAACCTAGAACAGGTGAAAAGTATGCTCTCCACCAGATTCAAAATGAAGGACCTACGCAGCTAAAGCATTTTCTAGGCATGGACTTTGAACAGTCTGCCAATTGTGTAAAAATATCCCAGAAGAGATATGTGGAAAAGATCCTGAAACGTTTTGACATGCAAGAATGTAGAACAAGGGAAACACCATGTGATTAAAAACTAGACTACCAAGAGGATGCTCAGAGATTGACAGATGTAAAAATGTACAGAGAAGCTGTACGTAGCCTCATTTATTTGACAACATGTACTCGCCCTGACCTATGTTTTGTAGTGAGTAAATTGTCACAGCATTTTGCTGACCCCACAGAGGAGCACTGGATTACAGCAAAACATGTTTTTAGTTATCTCAAAGGTACTGCAGATAAACAGCTTTGTTTCAGAAAAAGCAGCGAAGGCTTAGGGCTTAAAGCCTACAGTGATGCAGACAGAAGAAGTACCACAGGGTATTGTGTGAGTTTGAACACAAACAGCTCACTGGTTTTGTGGAAAACAAAGAAGCAGCCCACAGTAGCACTATCAACTTGTGAAGCCGAATACATGGCTCTAGCTATGACAATACAGGAATGTATTTATCTAGAACAACTGCTTGAAGGAATGGATACCTATGTATATAAACTGTTGTTTATGAAGACAACCAGGGAACCATTGCAATTGCGAGAAACCCTGTGTGCCGACAGAGGTGTAAACATGTCAATATAAAATATCATTTCATCAGATCTGTCATCAGAGAAGAAAGAATGACACTGATTTATTGTCCAACAGACGACATGGTAGCAGACGCTATGACGAAACCTGTTTCCAAACTGAAATTGAGAAGATTTGCAGAGGTCATGTTTGGTGTGTAAATATTGACTGTTATGTAGTATTGACTGCCATATTCTTTTGATGCTCTGAACTGTATTATTTTCTTTGTAAAATTGTTTTTGAAGAAGTTGTACAGTGTACTAGACCAGTGTTTCCCAACCGGGAACTAGGGCAGGGGTGGCCAACCCGCGGCTCACGAGCCGCATGCGGCTCTTTGCCCGTCAATGTGCGGCTCTTCCATCCACTTTTTTTTTTATGTCACTCATTCCATAAGGACGTAGAATAAACATTTACAATTTTTTTTAAATGGTCCATTTGCATGTTCTTGGTATCTGAATCTAGGGACATATATGGATCAGTGTCAGAAATAGTGTGTATGTTACTAGGCTTGAGTTAATTGTAATGAACCAAAGGAGAATATCAATTCTATTTAAAAAATTTTTTATCTTTGACTGTGAATAACACCATGCTAAAATTGACCAGACCTGAAAAATCTAAGCAAATGAATAAAGGGAAGATGATTAAACAGAAGGTTTTGTAGATACAGTACTGAATTCTGCCATCTTTTTTATAGTCAGATGATTGACAGGGGCTGGTGTGAGCTGGTTCAAGTTTCAAGTTTCTTTAATAGTTGTCATACAGAAGTACAGAATACTTTTATACAAAATGCTTCTTACTGTTACGCTCCAGAGACTGTGCTAGACAAGATAAGTATCAATAACATAGTATAGCATGTAAATTAGTAGAAAATGAGGTCACAGTGTTCAGTATAGACATATGTACAATGTTCGATGCAGAATAGACGTAACTGAGTTACCATATAATATACAATACTATGCAGTGTACTAATATACAATACTATATAGTGCAAAGCAGAAATGGGATGAGGTACAATTTAGGTACAATTTACAGTAAGGTGTACGAGTTGTAGTGCAATCCTTTATCAATAAATATAAAGTGTGGGGAGTGGGTGCTACAGTGTGTTTGTTTAAAGTGAGTGTGTGCTATAAAGTGTGGGGAGTGGGTGCTACAGTGTGTTTGTTTAAAGTGAGTGTGTGCGTGTGGATGTGTGTGCTATGTGCGTTTGATGGTTGTTGTGTAGTGTTCATTGTTCGTTGAGCAGCCTGATGGCCTGGGGATAGAAGCTTCTTCTGAGTCTTTCTGTGCTCGCCTTGAGACTCCGGTATCGCTTGCCTGACCGCAGCAGTTCAAAGAGGCAGTTGTTCGGGTGACTGGAGTCCTTAATGATTCTCTTAGCCTTGCCCCTGCACCGCTTGTTGTAAATGTTCTGGAGGGTGGGGAGCCCCCCTCCAATTGGGCGTTCGGCTGAACGCGTCACTCTTTGTAGTCTGCTTCGGTCTTGTGCAGTGCTATTCCCAAACCAGGAGGTGATGTTGCCAGTCAGGATGCTCTCTATTGTACATGAGTAGAAGTTCTTAAGGATCTTCTGACTGACTTGGAACTTCCTTAGGTGCCTGAGGAAGTAGAGGCGTTGTCGTGCCTTCTTCACAACACTGTCAATGTGTGTGGTCCATGTCAAGTCCTCGGATATGTAGGCTCCGAGGTACTTAAAGCTGTTCACTCTCTCAACCGGTGCCCCGTCGATGCTGAGGGGGCTGTAGTCCTTGACCCCCGACCTTCTGAAGTCCACAATCATCTCCTTTGTTTTGCTGACGTTCAGGGAGAGGCTGTTTTCCTGGCACCATCCCGCCAGGACCTTGACCTCATCCAGGTAGGCCCTCTCGTCGTTTCCAGAGATCAGGCCCACCACCACTGTGTCGTCAGCAAATTTGATGATTGTGTTGCTACTCCGCTGAGCCACACAGTTGTGTGTGTACAGGGAGTAGAGGAGGGGACTCAGAACACAGCCCTGGGGGGCCCCTATGTTGAGGGTGATGGATGAGGAGGTGCAGTTGCCTGCTCTCACCACCTGGGGTCTGCCCATCAGGAAGATGTATTTTCTGCAAATTTCATGGTTAGGTCTGTCTCCCAGATCCTCAACAAAGGCAAAAAAGATGAGTGACATTCTTTGGAGAAGATGTCATAAAATTCACAAATTTTACCTTTAATTGTGGTCGATGACATTAGTATTTCTTCTATTTCATGTAATTCTAGTCTTAGTTTATTTTCTCTTCTCAGTATGTGTATAATGTTTCTCATTTGTAAATATTTAAAGAAATCAGTATTTGGGATGGCATATTCTGTTCTTAAATCCATAAATGATTTTAACTGCATATTTGTATGAAACAGGTCTTTGAATTGACTTATCCCCAACTGAGCCCATTTGAGTATATTAATTGATCTTAGATGTTTATCTAGATCAGGATTGTGATAGATAGGAGAGTATATTGTATGGTAACTACGTCTACGAACATTGTACATATGTCTAAACTGAACACTGTGACCTCTTTTTTTACTTCTAATTTTTACTATGTTTTTATTTCATACTTATCTTGTCATGCACAGTCTCTGGAGCACAACAGTAAGAAGCATTTTGTACAAAAGTATTCTGTACTTCTGTATGACAACTATTAAAGAAACTTGAAAACTTGAACTTGATATGGAGGTACAATTGGTGATACCCAGTTTTTTTGAGCAGTCCTTCCAAGCACATAGTGTGTTAAAAACAGTGAAGCAATTACCTATGTTTCTTATCTTTTTAAATTGTTTTATAAATATGAGAGAGTCCAATGGTAACGGGTCAACAAATTTAGCTTCTAACTGAAACCACTGTGAGTCCCGTCTTCCCAACGACCATGACAGTACATTTCTTAATTGGGCTGACCAAAAATAATGTTGGAGGTTGGGGAGACCGAGACCTCCCATGGATTCTGGTTTCATAAGTGTCAATAACTTTATCCTAGGCATTTTGTTGCACCAAATACATTTTGAGATGGGTCTATTCATAGATTTGAAAAATTCTGTAGATAAGTAACATGGTAACATTTGAAAAAGGAAATTTAGTCTTGGAAGGACGTTCATTCTTATTACATTTATTCTTCCCAGCAGAGATAATGGGAGCGTGGACCATTTACACAAATCAGTTTTTATCTTTTCTATAAGAGGACAATAGTTTTCCCTGTACAAGTTCTCTAGTTGCGGTGTAATGTTTATTCCCAAATATTTAAACCCTTCTGGAGACCAATTGAAAGGATATGTTTTATACATCGTTTCGGTTGGGGTCATATGCAGGAGACAAGCATTTGATTTATTAAAGTTTAACTTATATCCAGAGTATTTTCCAAATTGTTCTATTTCGTTATATAAGTGTGATAAGGACTGTTCTGGGTCTTTTATGTATAAAATAATGTCATCCGCGTATAAGGATATTTTATGTTCCTCCTTATTCATTTTCAGTCCTTTAATGTGAATATTGTCTCGTACACATGACGCCAGCAATTCAATCACCATCGCGAAGAGTGAACTCGACAGTGGGCATCCTTGTCTTGTCCCTCTCGTTAGTGTAAAAAAATCAGAGGAAGCTCCATTGGTAATGACAGCTGCTTTAGGATTTTTATAGATTGCTTTAATCCAAGCGATAAAGTTTGGTCCCATATTAAGCTTGTCAAGTATAGAAAAAAGAAAGTTCCATTCAACCCTATCGAAGGCCTTCTCTGCATCCAGTGATAGGAGCAGAGAAGGGCTCCGACTGGTGTCCAAATGGTTTATTACATTTAAAAGTCTCCTTATATTGTCAGCAGAATATCTCCCTTTTATGAAACCTGATTGGTCTGGATTAATCAATTTAGGCAAGATATCTTCTAGTCTTTTTGCTAATAATTTGGTTATAATCTTGTAATCGTGATCTAAAAGACTAATAGGTCTATATGATGAACAATTTAAAGGATCTTTGCCACTTTTGTGCAATACTGTGATATGTGCTAGGTTCATTGATTGAGGGAGTATTCTATTGTGACAGAAATTATACATCATTGCCATAAAAATGGGATGAAGTTCAGTCCAAAATTCTTTATAAAATTCAGCAGAAAAACCATCTGGTCCTGGGCTTTTATTTATGGGCATTAACTTAATTGTGGCCAGAACCTCTTCTTTTGTAAATGATGAGTTAAGGTATTGCTGGTCTAATTCAGACAATTTTGACAATTTCTTATTTTGTAAGTACTGGTCCAGTTGTTCTTGTGAATGAGAACTTTGAGATTTGTAAAGTGTATTGTAGAATTCAAAGAAAGCTTGATTAATCTCTTTAGGTTGATATGTTATATTATCATTGAGATTAATTGCTTTAATCGTTCTTTCAGTTTGTTCTTTCTTTAATTGATGGGCCAGTAATTTACTTGGTTTATTGCCAAATTCGTAATGCTTTTGTCTAACGTAATTCATTTTTGTTGTAATTTCGTTTGAAATATTAAGGTTTAATTTGGCCCTGGCCACAATTAATTGTCTCCAATTGTCCTCTGTAGACGCTGTCTTATGAAGTGCTTCACATCTTATTACTTCTCTCTCAAGTTCTTGTGCTTGTGCTCTTTTTACTCGCTTTTTAAATGAACCATATGAAATTATTAGTCCTCTTAAAGTGGCTTTTGCAGCCTCCCAGATAATGTTAGGGTCAATGAGGGGGTCATTATTTTCCTTTATGTAGTTTGTAATCCATGTTCGCGTTTTTACTTTAAATTCTTCATCTTGGAGTAATGAATTATCAAATTTCCATTGTTTGGTGAACGAGTTGTTCCTATTAAACTGAATAGTCATGCATATTCTGGCATGATCTGATAAAATGATTGGGCTAATTTCACATTCCTTTATCATGTATATATATTTTGAGTAAATAAAGGCATAGTCTATTCTACTATATGAGTTATGTACATTTGAGAAGAAGCTGTAGTCTTTAATGCCTGGATGTAATTCACGCCAGACATCAATTAGGCCACTTTCTGCACATAACCCTTGAAGAACTTTTGAGGATTTGGAGCTATGGTTAGTTTGACTAGACTTATCCAATGCTGTCATTGTCAGATTAAAATCTCCCGCCATCACTCCAAAACCTTTACAGTTTTCATTGAACAGCAACACCATGTCAGACATAAATGTGGGTTCATCGGCATTGGGGGCATAAATGTTCAAAAAAGTAATGGATGTTCCCCAAATGCAGCCCGACACCAAGACAAACCGTCCGTTTGGGTCTGTAATTGTTTTTTCTACTGTAAATGGTATTGTTTTGTTAATCAAAATAGCCGTTCCCCTGCTATGACTTTTATATGATGAGAAATAGACCTGACCTACCCATTCTCTTTTTAACTTTGCGTGTTCAGTGTCTGACAAATATGTTTCTTGTAAAAAAGCCACATCTACTTTGTTTTCTTTTAGAAGGGATAAAAATGTTTTCCTTTTAATAGGATTTCCCAAGCCTTTAATGTTCCACGAATTTATAATTATATCTGACATGGTAGTTGGTGCAATCTTTGAGGAGTATCTATGACTGTATACATTTGCCTCGAAAATATTGCCATTGCTTTTATTAATAAACATGACCAAAAAACAAAAACATAGAACACAAAACATACATATAATACACATACATAGAATAAAAAACATACATGAAATACATCAACCCACCCCAGCCATGGTTTTCTAAACCACGACATTTACCCCCTTACTCCTAGTAGGCCATAGAGAAACAATAATGGAAAAAACAAAATAACTGAAAAAGAATTAAATCTTTCTTATATTGGCCCCTGGAGCTCTTGTCCTCAGTGTAATAACTTCCTTTTATTTATTTGTATTTCTCTTTACACCCCCTCCCCTCTTCACTTCCCCCCATGTTGTTAAATATGAGTTGGTCACCTGATATTACTGAATGGTGAGGGGTGTTTCTTATTAGGCAGACTTTTTTTTTCTTTTTTTTTTCTTTTTATTATACTGCTGAGAGTTCTCCTCTCCACATACTTTTTACCATTCAGTCATTGTGACCTTCTAATGTTTGAGAGAAAAATATCAGTGCAAAACAGATGCATGTTAAATTCGTGCTATTCCTTGTACCCCCCTCCCTTCCTTTAGTTATGGTATCGTCCGTATGACGTCACACGTTGTTGCAGGAAGTACCGCTGCCAGACAGTAAATATACACGTTGAGGAGAAAAGAAAGAACAGCCGATCGCGACTGTATTGGCAAATCAATACCCCTTCCTCTGGGGTTTCAAAGTCAAGTGATTTGTCCGTATTATAACAGTCATAATGAGGGGGTGCAAACAAACAAAAAAAAACGTAAATGTCATCTTCTTACCTCCACCATGGGTAACGGTTTACGAGGCAAACCTCAGTCCAGCTCGTCGGCGAATGATTCTGCCTCTTTTGGATCGTCAAACAGGACAATTTTGTTTTTATGGAGGATTCGAAGCCGGTGAGGGTATGCAAATCCTCGAAACATGCCCTTTTCGATGAATATCTTGGTCATCCGGTCGAATTATCTGCGTCTTCGACGTACCTCTGTGGGCAGGTCCTGGCGAATGGTGAGTTTGGCTTCCCCCTCTGTGATTGTAGATTTCTTTGCTGCTTGTAGGATCAGCTCTTTGTCCCCGATTCGTAAAAAGCGGATTAGGACTGGTCTGGGATATTTCCCAGCGTGTGGTTGTGATTGTGGTCGCGCTGGGCGAAACACTTGTTCCAGGTCGAGTGTTTTTTCCAATGAAAGCTTGAGCCAGTTGGGTAGCTTGTGCTGAATGTACTCAGGTAGAGTTTGGTCACCCTCCGATTTCTCTGGAAGCCCCAGCAAAACCAGATTTTTCCTCCTCCCTCTGTTTTCCAACTCATCCGTTTTCATCTCCATTGTTCTCAATGTCTTTTCGGCTCGGTGTAACTCTCGCTGGGTTGTTTGCAGGTTGTCCTCTAGTGCAGAAATCCTCTCTTCCGCCTCATCCAGGCGCTGCTTGTGTTTGTCGACTGCTTTGTTTGTTTTAGTCAGTCCTTCTTTAATCGCCGATACTTGGTTTGTCACCTTTTCCAGACGAGTATCGATACCGTCTAAACGGCCCAATATTGCAATGCGTTGAGATTTTAACTCTGACATAATTTCGACCAGAGTGGGGTCATTGTCTGTTTCAATTGTTTGGTCGTCGACATCTGGTTTGTTTCGCTGGCCTTTCCTTGTTGTTGTCATCTTGCAAATCACCACGTTTTATCAAAAGCCTTTACTTAATTTAAGTTGAAACAAAATTATCGAAATTGTCCTTGAGTGGAGGTAAGAATTGCTAATTTAATCACTGAGACAGTGTAGAGCTCTTAGTTCAGGCAGCCATCTTGTTTCCCAGCAGCCTCCGTTTTGTCTATGTACATATGTCTATACTGAACACTGTGACCTCATTTTCTACTTCTAAATTACATGCTATACTATGTTATTTGATACTATCTTGTCTAGCACAGTCTCTGGAGCGTAACAGTAAGAAGCATTTTGTATGAAAGTATTCTGTACTTCTGTATGACAACTATTAAAGAAACTTGAAACTTGAAACAATAATCTACAAGGTAGGCCAGGTGATCCCTTTTCTTTTCATAGAATTCCAGAACACTGGCAGTCTCAGTGCCCGCCCCCCTCGACGTTAGCAGGTAGCACTGAAATCACTGCGCCCAGAGGAGTGGTTAGGCAAAAAAAATTTCAGAGTATATTTGCTTATAAAACGTAATTGTCTAATTCAATAATTTTTATTTCTCCACATGGTGAATACACAGGTCATAACATGTTTACATGAACGTTTTGGAGTTGTATTTGGAGTGTATTTCGTGACTGTATACAGTATAAGGGAACGTCAGGCTCCGGATCGCCCCCACTTCCAGTGATGAAGCTCCGGATCTCCCCCACTTCCAGTGATGAAGCTAAGCTACGCTAACAGAGCGACTGTTCCCAAAGCTAAATGCACGCACAGAGACAAAAAGGGTATGTATCTTCTTGTCTAACTCCAGGGAAGATGTTAAATAAGCTAATTTCCCAAAATGTTGGAGTTTTCCTTTAAAATTTTTTAAATAAACATTATTTTTTTAAATAGCTAAAAGTGATTTTGTAATTTTGCAACCGTGGGTCTCACAGGGTACTTTTAACCCTGTGAGGCCCAAATAAAAAAGACATTAGCAACTTCAGAGGCCAGAGGGTGAGATCTATAAACACATGAAGGGTGCCGTGACTGAAAAAAAAGGTTGAGAAACGCTGGTGGTGTGGCTCTTTGTGGTACCACAGTCATTTTTGTGGCTCTTAGTCTCTGACTGGTTGGCCACCCCTGCCCTAGGGGTACGTGGGTGGTCCCCAGGGGGCACATGAAACATATTATAATTTATTTTATTTTTTTCCAACTTTTTTTTCATCTTTAAAATTTTTTTTTTAACAAGTTCAGAGGAAAAAGACATTCATCAGCATTTCATATTAATTCCCACAGTGCATAAAAAAGTGTCTTCAGTATATAGATTGTCCATCAGTATAGTAATATACTGTGTAACCTGCCTGCTTGCAGTTGTGATTTTTAGAGATGAATCATCGTTTAATAATATAATGTGTGGCAAACAAGGTATGTTTATCTCCGTTATATTAGTGATAAATAATGCAACCTTGGCCCAAAAAGCTAGTACTCCTGGACATTCCCACATCATATGTATGTATGTTCCTATGACTTTTTGTGGACATAAAGCACATAGGGGACTTTGTACAATTTTGATTTGACAGAGTTTCCTGGGTGACAGATAAAATCGTTGTATCAGTTTGTAATGAGTTAATTGATTATTATAATTACGAGAGGTTAACGGAATATTATCCCATACATTCTGCCAATTTATGCAGGCGTTGTAATCCTTTAAATCTATGTTCCAGACAGTGGTATTACCATTAGGTTATAACTATAACCAAGTTCTGTGAGTAATGGTGACGCTCAGCGTCACACTTGCACTGTACTTCACTCGTGCACGCGCACTGAATAAAAAATTCCACCATGTACCTTTACATCCCAACATTCGTCTGGCCACACCCCCATCCGCTTACCCTCATAAGCAGGTGTGTGGTCACCTACTCGCCTCCTTCCCAAGCTTTCACCACAATGTGAGATCAAGGGCCGCAGCAGCGTCTGACGCTGAGCGTCACCATTACTCACAGAACTTGGTTATAGTTATAACCTAACGTTCTGTTTCGTAATGGATCTCGCTCAGCGTCACACTTGCACAAGGGAGGCTGAGCGAGAGCCATAGCCTGACAAATGTACCCCGCTGAGGCCCCCCACAACCATCAGATCGGGGAGGACCGAGCCCCCCCGACCCTCCCTAATGGAGGATACCCTCCCTATTGGAGGTTTACAGGAGGGAAACGGATCCGACCGTGCGAAGAGGCACTCAAGCAACTCAACGCACAGGGTGAGCAGACCGTGGCTTGACCCCACGACTACACATACGCACAACCCGCATGCCACCCGGGAACGAACGGAAGGAAGGAACAACCTTGTTACTGCCCCCAGAATCACGGGGTCAAGAACAAACCCAACCCCGTGGCAAGGCCGTAGCAGCGGAGCGCGAAGGAAGACCCAGACCCACTGAAGGACTGGATCCCCTGGAAAACAGGGGCCCGGAGAGGTCAATGACGCCAGGCATCAAGACCCCACCAGGTGGTCACTTAGTGACACCGCCCCCCACATCGCCAGCGTATTCGGATAAGGCCCCTCCAAGAGCGGGCCTTTTCCCCCCAATAGCACACCGCCTGGCACACTGACCCTGCAGAACAGGCAGTCAGCATGGCCGTAAGCACACAAAAAAGGTCACCCAACGGAACCAGGCAACGCACCGGGGAAACCAGGCAACAGGCTGTAACCTGAGCCTGGAGCACTGCGGCCGAGACAGGCACCAAATGAGTCAGCTGAAAACAGCCGCCCCGGCGGAAGGGGGGTATGCTGGCGTTGTTGATCACCATGACAAAGCCTCCATTAAAAAAAACCCACCCAGAGGGGTTGAGGCATAAAAGGCTGACATGAGTGGCAGACGTCATGAACATGCAGGGGCACACTCAACCGGGTAACCCGGGAGTTGACTCTGCTCCAACACACCAGGGAACCAACCACCTTGTCGTTAACCAATGCGGTGGTTGTTCCTATAACCCCTCAAGACAAAAGGGTTATCCCAAGTCTTTATCTTTATCTTTATCTTTATTACGGATCCCCATTAGTCATCACCGCAGCAACAACTAGTCTTCCTGGGGTCCACACACAACAAAAACAGTACATACATACATAACATTATAGTAGCATACATTTAAAAATATATTCCAATATTCCTACATATAAAAATATAAAAATATTTCCAAATAGCATTACAGTACACAAACAGAGTATCAGATCACAGAAAATACAATAAAAGGGATTAAACTCTCAGACAGTCATATCTTTACAGTGTAAACTACAGTATCTGTGTTTTTCTTTAATGTAAACTAATTTCTTTTTCTCTCAATGCTCTTTTCAAATATTTTTTTTTAAAAACGTATCTTACTGGTTATCTGAGTAAGATGTACTGGCAGTTTATTCCAATATGACATGGCTCTATATAACACAGTTTTCTTTGCTGCATTGGTTTTTGGTAGTAGCAGTGTGAACGTTTCCCTACAGGCATGCCTAGTATTATACTCATGTCGATCATGTGTACATGTTAGCTGTGAATACAAACAGATAGGTTCTCTTGAGATATATATATTCCTCATGAACAAGATCAGGCTGCAATCCAGTCTGTCTTCCACCTTCAACCACAACAGCTTGGTATGCATCCCCTCCACACTGTTTCTCATTGAGCAGTTCAGGGCCAGACGGGCCGCTCTGTTCTGAGTGAGCTGGATCTTATTGAGCTCTTGTCTTGAGGCATTAGACCAGACAGCTGGACAATAGTCAAGGTGAGAAAGAACTAATGACTGTATCACTTGCTTCAATATCAGATCGGCTAGAAAATACCTACACCTTCTGATAATTGAAATACCTCTGCTCATTTTGGCAACCACATTGTTGGTGTGAGTTGACCATGAGAGTGTTCCATCAAGTGTGACACCCAACAGCTTTGCCTCTCTAACTTGTGATAAGTCTTACTGATGACATTGATCATGTGTTCAGAGTGTTAAAATACCTTTGGATGAACTCCAGTGTGGATGATCCAACTGAAGGATACTCCAGGTTGAAGACATAGTAGCTGGTGAATAAAGCAGCTACCCCATGCAAAAAGAATGGGTGTGGGCCCATCACAACTTCTCCCTCGATGGATAGCATCCATCCAGAAGGCTGCATTGTGTCACCTGAAATGAACAGATACCCCGTCATGTGTTATTGTGGATAGGTATACATTCCTGCAAGTACATGACACAGAACTAGGCCTGTCTTAAATACTTCGAAGCTTCGTTCGATGGGCATGGGATTCGAATATGAAAATAAAATTTGATAAAAAAAAAAAAAAAAAGCATATATATATATATTTTTTGTGTGCAAAATCAAATCTGCCTCTCTTTGTTAATAACAACAAGCAATGCTGTCTGTTATTTAAGATGAGGTCGCACTGACAGATTTGTGTTCATTGTGCTGCTTTTATAAAGCCTCAAATGACAGCTTACAATATTTCATGAAAGCAAAGTGTTTTGTTTGTCTAAGATTTAAAAAGGTTTATACTTTACAGCACTGACAAAGTTGAACAAAGTGCTGTACAAGTCCCACAACATTAAAAAAAAAATGCAGCCCTACACAGAACCCTGCAGTTCAGGTGGACAGCACTTTTCTACTCCACCATCAGATGGGTATAGGCTATACTTATCAGCCTGTAAAAGAGTCCCTGTGCAGATAGGAAAATCCGGCTAAAGGACAAAGCAACTCCTAGCCCTCCAGTTACAAGCGCAGATGGAATGGAGACATGCCAGCTCAGGATATTATTTATAAGCGTCATATGTGTGCCATATCACAAACTGCCTTCTGTCAGATTTTCCCCCTCGATGCAAAGGAACACATAAGCTCATCCCTGAACATTACATTACCTTGAATTATCAAACAGGGGGTGCTTGGGAGTGCTGCAGTATTGACATCAGCAGCAGTGGCACAGGTCTGCAACAAAGTAACACACAATAGCAGATTTAACATTATGACACATATACAAGACCCAACATGATCATGGGGGACACTTTGGGAGACGTGGGACCATAGACCTGATGAGGCGAGGTTACTTCTGGATAGGGATGGCCGCGGAGGAGAATGGCTGGGTGCAAAAGGTGTGCGCTTGCCCGAGATGTGTTCCCTAAGTCTCAGGCCCCGATGACCTGCACCAACGTGACTGCGCCCATGGAAGTTCTAGCGATGGACTTCACCGTGCTGGAAAGGTCAGCGAGCGGCTATGAGAACGTCCTGGTGTTGACCGATATGTTCACCCGATTCACTATCACCGTCCCGACCAAAGACCAGACCACCAAGAACACCACCGCCGCACTCATTCGGCATTGGTTTGTGTACTATGGCTGCCCCGCTCGACTTCACGCCGACCAAGGTCGAAACTTTGAATCTGGCGTCATCAAGGAACTCTGTAGACTTTACGGGATCTCCAAGAGCCGCACTACCCCCTACCACCCCCAGGGGAATGGTCAATGCGAGACATTTAACCGGACCATGCATGACATGTTGCGCAGCCTGCCCGCAGACAAAAAGCGGGACTGGAAGGAACACCTGCGCGAACTGGTGCTTACGTACAACTGTCACGTACACCCCTCCACGGGGTACACCCCCTTCTACCTGCTCTTTGGGAGGGATGCAAGGATGCCCCGGGACGTACTGGGTGGCAAAGACGCCGTGGACTGCGATGTGGAGGACTTAGACGAGTGGGTTCAGGGACACCACAAGCGGCTGAAGGCCGCTGCGGAGGCCTTCATTGTTTTATATTTCTAATCAAGTACTCAAAATCATCATTTTTCCGCCTCAGGATTTCAGGCTGTTATTGGCTTGGCTCCACCCATACTAGCAGAATGCTTTGAGTGACAGCCACCCACCAAATAGCTCCGCCCATACTGCATCTCCCCGTCCTTCCAGGTGAATAGAAAGAACTTTATACTAAACAACATGGCTGTACCGGTACCGTATATTTGGGATCCAGAGAGCGACCCAGACTATGTTTCGGAAGAAGAAGTTGAGTTGCAACAGTGAGGCTTGCAAATCGTTTCCGAGTGGTAAGTTTATATTGTAACGTTAGTCTAATGGCTCGCCGAAAAGAGCCAGTAACGTTAGTACTTACTTCTGACCAGCTTGCTTCGATAGCTTGCTATAACGTTACCTTGTTTACCTCTGACTAGTTGTGTTCGTATTGAGCAGTACTTACTTATGACTAGCTTGCTTCGATAGCTTGCTATAACGTTACTTTATAAAGAGCAGCATACCGTTATATGCAACAGTTCTGTATACGCGACGAGGTGTCCCATACTTTTGGTTGTACTGCATAGCCATTTGACCTAATGTCCCCCCGCAAATTTATATAGTAACGTTATAAAGTAAAGTTATTTGGGAACATGCATCCTAGGTCAATTGGCTGTGCAGTATAATCAAAAGTGGGACACCATGTCATCCTAACTGTATGTCAATTGTAATAATGAATTGAAAATTTAATTTCAAACCTTTATTTATACTCGTGAAAGCACTGAGGTTTCCCTCATTTACAGTGATGACGAGTTAACAAAGGACACAAATATCATAACAGTTAATAATTACAATGAATTACAATTACTACAATGATGGATTAGAAACAATTACATGATTCAGTACATAGGTCAAGTGCAATGCCTTTAAACTCCATGAATGACGGGAATGTTCCGAGCTTTAGAGTCTTTTGCAGGGTATTCCATGTGTATGGAGCATCGTAGGAGAAGGCAGATTTTCCAAGCTCAGACCGAACTCGAGGCACCCTGAGCACAAGCCGATCATTCGAACGAGTTTGGTAGGTGACAGCACTCCAGACCAACAAAGATGTAATATAAGGTGGAAGTTTGCCAATAATTGCTTTGTAGATAAAAAGATACCCATGATAACTACGTCGCAACGAGAGAGATGGCCAGCCTACCCTCTCATACAAAAGACAATGGTGAGTGTTGTGAAGGGCCAGATTAAAAGCTGAGAATCTACGTTTTATTGTTTTATATAACTTGTATATTATTTATATATATAAGCTATATCCCTTTAAACCTGCATTTGAATCCTAGTAATATTCACTTTCCTCATTGGATAATGCCCTTGACGTTCTCGGCACCAGGCAACGCGCCCCTGAAGTCAGGTTCAAAGGCGAGTCTGGGCATGTTGGAACATGCCTGGTGCCGGCGCATTGATTCGAGACGAGAGCTGAGGCTTGGCACTAGAAAGCCACTTAAGTATATATATCGTGGAAGGCGCAGCAGCAGTAGTGTGATTCTAATGCAGTGCAAGCAGTTCGTCTAAACAGAGTGTTGAAAACCTAACGTGAATAAGTGAAAGTGTCAGAGCTAATGCAGTAACGTCAAGTTCGACTTAGCTTAATGTGAAGTAAAGAGTCGTCATTTAGTGTGAATCGTGTTACAGCAGTTCGTTCGTTGTGTAGCATTACCAAGTAGTTCATTCGTTTAGTAACTAGTGTAAAACCTTAGCAAGTGTGCGTGGACTTAGTAATTAGTGCCAGTACACGAGGAGGGCCTAGTCGTGGAACTACTGGACATGTGCATATTGGAACCTACTGTGGCGATTGCAGAACCAGTATTGGTTGGATTATAGTGATTGTGGAACGTACTACCGTGGAGAAGAGCCTCGTTAATACCCACTGTCGTTTGGAGTTAACCACCTTGAAGATCTTACCTCGGGCTAGCTTCGAGGACCGAAGCTAGCTGGCTATCGTCATTGCTATCGAGCAATTGGATTACAGCTATTGCTTTGCTGCTGAGCATTTGGATTATAAGGACTGGATTCCGTACGAGAACCCCCTTTCTTCAAGTGAACAGACTGAGTATCCGAACATTCTTCCTTCCTCCAGAGCTTACATCTCTGGGAGGACACCCCCTGTCTCCAGCGGTACCATCGTTTGCCCACTATAGTGCCATCCCACGCCAGGTGGCGTTTAGTCTAGTATCCCAGCTTAGGCATTATTCATTCCAACTGACTTTGCTATTCACTGACTTTATTCATATTCTTCGCCATACAAGCGCAACCCTTAATTCCCATTCTGTACAATTACTGCATAATAATAAATACTATAAATGATATTTCTTGGTCACCGTGCCGTCTTATTCTGAGTGTCTGCCATATAATAACTGTACTTTCTGGCAAGTAATAATAATAATAATTAGCAGTGGTTTAATCTATCACAATCTTTAATACAGTCAGGGTTTTGTAACCCCTCAGTTACAATTGGTCCTTCGAGCCGGAGGGTATCAGTAATTTTAATATCATATTAATAGTGATATGGCCAGCGGCGGACACTCTCCAAACGGCTCTCCCAAACTAGAGCGCCCTAGGCGCCAACGTCAGCCCCCTCCACACTTGGAGGACTACGCTGTCGTTCTACCTCCTAGCTTATCTAAAAAGACGTTAAGCACGGATAAAACTAATAGCTTAAGCATGCCCAACCTGATCGACTTGTCGGCCCCACAAGTAGAGACCCAAGCGGGTCTAAGCGAAACCGACTTAGCTCACGGGGGGGAACAAGCGGGACATGACGTGACTATACCCAAAGACAGCGCCACCGGGATGGACCCCGGAGCGCCAAAGGATAAAGACAGCACCACCGGGATAGACCCCGGAGCGCCAAAGGATAAAGAGTACCGCGTCTCAGAGATGGACCTCGGGGCGCGGGAGAAAATAAGAAGCAGCGCTCCAGAGATGGACCTTGGAGCGCGTAAAGAGAACAGGTCACCACCAAGTCCTGTCAACGCCAGATCGCCCTCATCAGCGTCATCCCCCAGCAAGGCTGACCAGAGACTAGCACAAGCCCTGATCGCCACGCTAACAGCATCAACCGAAAGAGACCGCCTCCAGGGTGAGCGTGAACGTCTCCAGGCGCAACAAGAGAGTGAGCGTAACCGCCTACAGAGTGAGCGCGAACATTCGGCAGTGGAAAGAGAACGTCTCCAAGCGCAACAACAGAATGAGCGCGAACACATCCGACTGGAAGAGAGGCGCCTCCAGGTTGAAGAAAACATTCAGCGAGACCGCACCAACGCGCAACGCGATGCACAGCGCGACGCCGCCAATGCACAGCGCGAAGCAGAGCGAGACCGTCTGCAGGCGCAGATGATGGAGCAATTGCTCCAGAGGGCGACCCCCCACTCCTCCACCCGGAGCTCCCGGAGATCATCACGACACGGGTCGAGGGCACCTTCCCCTCCCCGACAAATCTACACGGGACCCAGCCAACAGGAAGAACCTGCTTACGTCGCCGAGCCCCCTCCCCGACCAGTCTATACGGGACCCAGCCAACAGGAAGAACCTGCTTACGTCGCCGAGCCCCCTCCCCGACCAGTCTATACGGGACCCAGCCAACGGGAAGATCCCGCCTACGTCGCCGAGAAACTAACTAAGAGACTTCAAGACCTAGCGGAGGACGAGGGAGGACATCAAGCCCACACGCACGAACCCATCTCGGACCAGGAGGAACAGTACAGCCCCGACCTCAGCCCCGAGACGCTGCGTTACGAACCCCCGACCCAAGCCAGGGGTGAGTTTAACCAACAGTCAGCACCGAGGAGCAGTACCTGGGGTCCCGGCCTCTGGTTCCCGCCCAGCACTAACCCACGACCCCACGTACGGGGAGACTCGCCAAGGAGGCCTCTCCCCCTACGCGAATCGGTGTCCCAGCCATCCATGGCATCTTACATTGGGACCCCCACATTCCCAGACTTTACGCGTGAGGACAGAGCACAGTATACTGAACTACGCATGTGTTTAGAGACTATCATGTCCGAGGTACATGACGAGTCCTATAAATATGCCATCCTCCTCAAGCACCTTAAAGTACCCAGAGCGCATAACATAGCGCTGGCATATGCTAACTCAAGAACCCCCTATTCTGATGCCCTGGTGGCCCTCGACGCGCGCTATGGACGCGTATGGGACTACGTAATTCAAGAAATACGGTAGATCGACCGCCTCCCCCCAGCTAAAGACAATAGAGCCCTAGATGACCTATCTATACAAGTGCAATCCCTGGTAGGGATGCTCGGGTCACAAGGAGAGAAGGGGATACAGGAACTATATGCCAATTCCAACGTGGAGCGGATACTGGAGAAGCTCCCCCCAGCCCGTCAAGAGCGTTTTCGGCGGCAGAGAGACCACCGTGACCCCCACGGCCCAGAACCTTCCCTCCTAGACCTTGCTGACTTCCTAGCCAGGGAGGTCAGCAGTCTACGAATAGACACATTCGCGTGGGGTGGCTCTAACCCTAAAGATGGACCGAGAAGGTTCAACGACAACCGCCGGCCCGTCACCGTGATGCACCAGGCCGAGGCTGTGTCACGGCAGACGAGCCACAACCCCCACGCCAAGGAGAAGTTGAAGGCTGTCTGTCAGTACTGTGACAGTGAACACCAGCTGTCACAGTGCGACGCCTTCAAAGACCTAACTACAGCCGAAATAGGTCAGTGGCTTAAGGATAAACGCCGCTGCTTCCGCTGCGCGCGCGGCCACATGGCAGCCGAGTGCCGCCTCAAGAAAAGGTGCGGCAAGTGTGACGCCGCCCACCTAGAAGTCCTGCATGAGAGCAACAAACGCCCACCAGGAAACCAAAGTAGGCCCATCACGGTGATGTACCAGGCCGAGTCGGTGTCACCACAGGCCAGCCTCAACCCCCCCGCCAAAGAGGAATGGGAGATCACCTGTTTTTACTGCCACGGCGGACACTGGCTGTCACAGTGCGACGACCACAAGACACTGACCCCCGCTGAAATGGATCAGCGGCTTAAGGCTAACACGCATGACTCAGCTTACTGCGATACACTGCGCAAGGCCCACAAGAGAAGACTAGCCCTACAAGGCAACTCACCAACAGGAGTGCTCCACATCGACCCCACGTATAATGGGAGCCCCCGAGTACTCATCAAGGTGGTCAGAGTGCTCCTGAGCTACGAGGACAAGGTCCTGGACACTTACGCCGTCCTCGACGACGGGTCAGAAAAGACTCTCCTCCTCGCTTCCGCCGCAGCCCAGTTGGGCCTGCGGGGTACCGAAGAAACAATGACAATCCATACCATTAGTCGAGACCTAAAAACAATAAAGGGTGAAAACGTCTCATTCACAATAGCAGCGGTCGAGCAGCCCGAGCAGCGGTACAGCATCACTAATGCATTTACAAGCCATGACATAGGTCTGTCAAGCTACGACTACCCCATCCCACAGCTGATGGAGAAGTACGCGCACCTACGCAGACTGCCTATACCGCTCATCGACGGCGCCACACCGACCCTGCTCATAGGCTCCGACCATGCGGACCTCATTGTCCCAATCGAGGCGGCCCACATCGGACCCAAAGGATGCCCAGCCGCGGTTAAGACCCGACTGGGGTGGACGCTCCAGGGCCCCCTCTACGGACCTGCCAGCCAACCAACGTCCACATGCTGCCTTTACACAAAGGTGAGCGACACAGGCCACTCTCTCGTACAGCCCGTTGAGAGGCTATGGACGCGATGCCTGTGAGAGAACCGTGGGCTCAAGAAGAGGGAGTTCCGAACTCCACCCCCCTCAGCTACGCTCCAAGCGACGTAGCTGACCTCGAACCCAGCACCCCAAACTACCTCTTGATGGGGCGGCCGGACCCGGCCCTCCTCAGACGGTGTACAGACAGAACGAGAGGAACGGACGGAGGATGTGGAGACACAACCAAGCACAGATCGACCAGTCTTGGGCCCGCTTCCTCCTAAGCTACCTACCATCCCCCCCAGCCCGTCAGAAGTGGGTAAAGGACAGGGACAACCTGAAGGTGGACACAGTCGTCATGATAATAGACCAGTCACTACCCCGAGCTACGTGGCCGGCCGGCCGCGTGAGCAGAGTGATTACTGGTGCCGATGGGAAGGTCAGAGCGGCAGAAGTCATAGTCCAAGGGCGGACTTACACCCGACCTGTGGCGAAGCTGATAGAGTTTCCGGAGCTCCCTGACTCCCCTGATGACGACCATGACCCACTGACTTTGTAGATTGAACTACTCCTCACAACCAGTATGGAGCAATTAATCTGTCTCCCTTAACTAATTAGGTGCAGACTAATTAGGAGGCGGCTGTTGTGAAGGGCCAGATTAAAAGCTGAGAATCTACGTTTTATTGTTTTATATAACTTGTATATTATTTATATATATAAGCTATATCCCTTTAAACCTGCGTTTGAATCCTAGTAATATTCACTTTCCTCATTGGATAATGCCCTTGACGTTCTCGGCGCCAGGCAACGCGCCCCTGAAGTCAGGTTCAAAGGCGAGTTTGGGCATGTTGGAACATGCCTGGTGCCGGCGCATTGATTCGAGACGAGAGCTGAGGCTTGGCACTAGAAAGCCACTTAAGTATATATATCGTGGAAGGCGCAGCAGCAGTAGTGTGATTCTAATGCAGTGCAAGCAGTTCGTCTAAACAGAGTGTTGAAAACCTAACGTGAATAAGTGAAAGTGTCAGAGCTAATGCAGTAACGTCAAGTTCGACTTAGCTTAATGTGAAGTAAAGAGTCGTCATTTAGTGTGAATCGTGTTACAGCAGTTCGTTCGTTGTGTAGCATTACCAAGTAGTTCATTCATTTAGTAACTAGTGTAAAACCTTAGCAAGTGTGCGTGGACTTAGTAATTAGTGCCAGTACACGAGGAGGGCCTAGTCGTGGAACTACTGGACATGTGCATATTGGAACCTACTGTGGTGATTGCAGAACCAGTATTGGTTGGATTATAGTGATTGTGGAACGTACTACCGTGGAGAAGAGCCTCGTTAATACCCACTGTCGTTTGGATTTAACCACCTTGAAGATCTTACCTCGGGCTAGCTTCGAGGACCGAAGCTAGCTGGCTATCGTCATTGCTATCGAGCAATTGGATTACAGCTATTGCTTTGCTGCTGAGCATTTGGATTATAAGGACTGGATTCCGTACGAGAACCCCCTTTCTTCAAGTGAACAGACTGAGTATCCGAACATTCTTCCTTCCTCCAGAGCTTACATCTCTGGGAGGACACCCCCTGTCTCCAGCGGTACCATCGTTTGCCCACTATAGTGCCATCCCACGTCAGGCGGCGTTTAGTCTAGTATCCCAGCTTAGGCATTATTCATTCCAACTGACTTTGCTATTCACTGACTTTATTCATATTCTTCGCCATACAAGCGCAACCCTTAATTCCCATTCTGTACAATTACTGCATAATAATAAATACTATAAATGATATTTCTTGGTCACCGTGCCGTCTTATTCTGAGTGTCTGCCATATAATAACTGTACTTTCTGGCAAGTAATAATAATAATAATTAGCAGTGGTTTAATCTATCACAATCTTTAATACAGTCAGGGTTTTGTAACCCCTCAGTTACAGTGAGTATCATATTTGTCACCCGTAATAAATCTTAGGGCGGAGTGGTAGGCAGAATCCAAAGGCCTTAATGTAGACGCAGATGCATGCCTGTAAATGACATCACCATAGTCCAATATTGACAAAAAAACAGCCTGTATAATTATTTTCCTACAGAACATAGGAAAACTAGCGCGGTTACGGTACAAGAAACCAATCTTTTGCCGTAATTTTGTAGCTAGGTTATCTATATAGAATTTAAAAGAAAGTTTATCATCCAGCCATATACCAAGATATTTATACTCACTAACTCTTTCAATATACAAACCATTTGCTGTTGTTAGGTGTAGCATGTCATAATCTATAACCCTGGCTCTAGAAAACATCATAGACTTGGTTTTACTAGCATTAAGCACTAACTTGAGCTTAGCTAGAGCATTTTGGAGAGTGTCAAACGCAAGCTGCAGGTTCACAATAGCTTCCTGAACAGTATCCGCAATGCAGTAGACAACTGTATCATCCGCATAAAGATGAGCCTGACAACCTGCTAGTGCTGAAAGACTAGAAACAATATCATTAATATAGATTGTAAAGAGGACCGGCCCCAATACCGAACCCTGTGGTACACCCTTAGACAATGGCAGGAAATCAGATTGAAAGTTACCTGAATTCACAGATTGACACCTTGAAGATAAATAGTCCTGAAACCATGCACAAGCGGCTTTATCCAGGCCAATGCTAGCTAGACTATTCAAAAGCAAGTGATGGTCTACTGTATCAAACGCCTTTGAGAGGTCTACAAAGAGAACTGCACAATGCTTCCCATTGTCCAGGGCTGAAATAATGTCATTAGTGACCAAAGTAACAGCTGTAATAGTACTATGATTTGCTCTGAAACCTGATTGGTGAGTACTTAGCACTGAGCAACTTGAGAAAAAGGTTTTTAATTGGTTGTTTACCAAGGTCTCCAGTGCTTTGGCTAGGCATGATAGTTTGGAGATAGGACGATAGTTATCCATCTTATCCCTATCCCCCCCTTTATGCAAGGGGAGCACCTTGGCAGATTTCCACACTTGCGGGACTATGCCAGATGCAATAGAAAGGTTAAAGATGTGTGACAATGGCTCACAAATGACAGGGGCTGCCAGTTTTATAAAAAAAGAGTCTAAATTGTCCACACCAGTAGAACACTTAGGGTCTATGGATTGCAAGATATTGAGAGTTTCACTAGATGAAAATGGCTGGAAGGAAAATGTAGGTACATGCGAGGCATGATCGAAGATTGGGCTAGGGTCAGAGTCAACATCCAGTGGAGGCCAGCCCAGTAGACAACCTGTCAAATAAGGACCCAGCCTCAATGAAGTGTTTATTGAAAGCAAGACAAATTTCCTGAGGATCCGAGATTTTACAATCAGCCACATTAATACACAATGGCAATGTAGCAGGGTTATTTTTTGACAGGTTTACTGCACCCCAATGGGGGACCCTGATGTAAACAAGACGAAAGTCTTTTCCTGGTCTCCATCCTAGCATCCTCAAGCAGTTGTGTTCGTATTGAGCAGTACTTACTTATGACTAGCTTGCTTCAATAGTTTGCTATAACGTTACTTTATAAAGAGCAGCATATGCAACAGTTCTGTATACGCGACCAGGTGTCCCATACTTTTGGTTGTACTGCACAGCCATTTTACCTAATGTCCCCCCGCAAATTTATATAGTTACGTTAGTATAAAGAAAAGTTATTTGGGAACATGCATCCTAGGTCAATTGGCTGTGCAGTATAATCAAAAGTGGGACACCATGTCATCCTAACTGTATGTCAATTGTAATAATGAATTGAAAATGGGGGAACCTGATGTAAACAAGACGAAAGTATTTTCCTGGTCTCTATCCTAGCATCCTCAAGTAGTTGTGTTCGTATTGAGCAGTACTGTATTGTAGCCATTTTGATCATTGATAGATTGATTTCCTTCACCCTCAAATCAATCTACTAGGTGTACCTGTGGAAATTGTGGACAAATGCCGACAGAGGTGGAGAATGTCTGCTGCATGGAGGTTCCTCAGGTACAGTAGTAATGTCACACAACCTTGCATCTGGGTAGCACTGAAAACCATGCATATGGCTAACTATTTTATTTTCTATATATAGGTCAGGAGAAGAATAAATCAGGAGCCCGAGGGACTTCCGTGCATGGTTGTTCATCCTGGATTGCAACCAGTCTGCTTCAACCCATATACTATCCAAATGGCAACAAATATCTACAAGGCAGATTTTGGCCGGATACCAGCCCGCGGAATCAATAAGTAAATAATATTTATTACAGATTTATATTTTATTTACAGGTGTTTCTCCATCTTGCATCTCTCAGACTATACTAATCTTTCTTGCAAACACGATCTAATCCTTATTGCACATCCCACATAATCAATGCTTGCTACTGTCCAATGACATGACATGACAAATAGTAATTTCACAGCGTTTATTTTTTTTATTTGTGCATAAATATAATACTTCCTTCTTTTTCTTTAGCCGTTTCAGATATATCTCGTACCGGTGTTTTGTGGCCTGGTGTTGGGGGTTCTTAGGACGCAGAGTGAGGGTAGTTATCCCTGTGTAGTGCTAAGAATCCACACCGAATTTCCGGATGCTGATGCTGTCTACACTGGCTTCAGGCCGGTACAAGATTGAAGCGTGACGCATATGCAGCAACGGCATCTTCCATGGAAGGCCTGTCAAACTGTGCGCACAGATGTTCTGGGATGGGAATCTGCTGCATGTCCTGCAGATATGGTTGGGGGTCACGAATGACGCAGTCAAACAGGAGCTCCATGAGCTCGTTCACATAGCCTGTAAATGACAAATTGTTATTTGTTATGTCATGTTAAAAAAGTTATTATTTATTCAATTTATTGTTATTGTTGTTAAGTGGAAATATTTTTCTATTTATATAGGTCATGTGTGTGCAATAATAAATGTTGATATTTTCACTTACTGACTGTGGGAGCGGTTTTCCTCGGTTTTATACTGTGTCCACCCTTTTTGGCCTTGGGAAAGCTCATTCGGTAGGCAGGCGCTCCCGACGTGTCAGAAGTTTGCTGGCGTTTGGCATTTTCATTGAAATGCATTGCAGCTAGGTATAGTCTGAAAGGAAAATTTCGATAAGCAATATATTTGTAGTTGATCTGAGGATATCTATTTGCAACATAATGAGTGATTCGACACATCAGGAGTCCATAATCAGTCATTTGTACACAATATAAAATACCTGCAAAGCATTCCAATGTATGAAAAGACAACGTTCTTCGGGGCAAAGCGTAAAATGACACTGTGATAGGACTCGAGTGAAGAGGTTTGATGGTGTGGACTTAGTTTGGAGACATCTTTGATGATCCTCGTGTTTAGCAGCACCTTCTCGAGCTGGTTGTCAGGTTTTAAGTCTAAAGTAAAAAAGAAATTGCATTCAGATATTTCATTAGAGTATATTACAGTAGATTAGAATTATTCAAGCAAGTATACATTTGTAAATCACACCAATCTAGAATGAGAACATAAATAAATATGTTGAGTATATAATCATGATGAAAGACGGACAGACATACCAGGTTTCACCCACTTGCTACTAGCTCTCGACAAACGGTCATCATGAAGACAACGTGGATAGAGCGGTTCTTCGTCGTGTTCATGTACATTCATCAGGTGATTGAGGGATGACTTCCACTTGGCCACCCTCTGAGCCGGCGTCTTTGATGTGGCCGCAGTCCAGTAGAGGTGGTTCGATAAGTGTTGCCGCCATTTTTTTTATCACCTTGCAGTCTTTAGCTTGTGCCACCTTGTCAAGCTTCTTAGACAGGCCTTGAATTTGAATTAAGCAGAACATAACAATCTCTGCTTAATCAATCTAAACAGAACAGGATAACAACATCCTAAGAGATTGAATGTGTGGTGCCTTTCGACATAAGTGTCATACCTTTGGCCACGTGCCACACATCGTAGAAGTGTTTGATGCCCAGATCTCTCAGGTACTTTTGAATCTGCGGGTGACGGTCTGTGACAATACAGTCCAAGGTCACATTTCTGTCCTTCAGAAGAGCGAGGCTTCTCTTCAATCCTTCCTTCTCCATTTGGTAACTCCCGCCAACTTCATTGCTCTGTTGAGGTACAACAAGCAAGGCAAGAGAGACAGAGTAATGAAATAGCCTTTTCAAAATAGTCACCCGTGTTAAAAACACTACATCCCCCATCCCACAATTTCCATTTCCTAACCTCCCCCCCGCCCATACACACAGCCAGACCACTTCACACCTACAGCGATTCAAGATTCAAGAGCGAGAGCTTTGTGAGATGTGTTTGAGCACAATGAAGGGTGCGGTGTCTTCAGACTTGTTGTATACACACCTGAATTAGTTGGACGTCTATGACATGATTTGTGTCAAGTTCCATCACAGAGTAACTACCGTACTTTCCACTGTGCCCTGTTGAAAATAATAATAACAACATGATACTGGACTGCCGCCAGGGGGAGCTGGTGCGACGTTGGGCAGGGGAGACAACAGAAGAAGTGGCTGGCTGAAGATGGGACTCTTACAGCGGAACTTCCTCTTCATCGTTTTCCACAGAAGCGAGCGGACGCGTAGAGCCGGAACTCTAGACACTAAAGACACGTGGAATACGACCCCCGTCATGGGGCGGGTTAGTAATGTCGTATGCGATAGTTTAGCTTTCCAGTTAGTGCTTAAGATACGTTTTGAACAAAGAAGAAGACGGTTCATCGCCAGAGAGTGCTGTGGATACTGCACGCGTTGCGTTTTAGCTAAAGTATAGGCAGAAGGCCAGAGAGTCGCACTGACTCACAGCTTAGCTTCAAATAGGCCTAGTAGCACAGTTAGCTTGCGTGTCACTCCACCTCTTCCAGCCCCGCAGCGGACACCACAACAGATGTCGCCGGACTGCACCCATCTCCAGCCTTCTCCTAGCCGACAGCCTCCCGCCGTCACCTGCCTAACGTCACCTGCCATCACGGGACCGTTCGACGGCCATCTCACCACACAGACATTCGGTGGGAGAGCAGGCCAGCCCTTGGTTGGTACACGCAAGCCAGGTACAGTGAGCGCTCCGAGCGCTGGAACTTTATCGGCGAACATTCTCCTTTTCGAGAGCGTGCCCTTTAAGGGCGAAGAGAATAGGTACTTTGAACTGACACTGGTACCAGTGATTAGGGGCGCCCCGACCTTTGTTATTTTGGGGAATGCAGGCTTAGATAGGACTTTTGTTTCGAGTGTGGGCCCACTGTAATTTTGGTTAAGTGTGTTGTGTGGTAAATGTAACTGAGGGGTACAATTCCCTGACTGTATTGATAAGTATGGTATCATTAAACCACTACCGCTTTATGTACTTTAATTACTGGCCATACAGTACATGATATATAAATATGATGAACACTTCCCACAATGAATCGGTTCCACACAAAGGTGTAATCAAGTATTTATTGCAGCAAAAGGTACATAATATACTTCTCTGTATTTTACTTTGGATGCGCTTATAAGGCAAAGGAATGTGCGTAGGCAAATCAATAATGAATGTCCATTCTCTGGTTACGCAGGAGGTAATTATACAACCTGAATCTTAGGGAATTATATCTATGGTACACTAGTAATATATAGCGGGAGATACTGGAAGGGTCCCCCCGGTTGTAAGCCAGCAGGGGTAGAGGATCTGTCGGTAGTAGAGAGTCTGGTCAACGATGACTAAGGAGACTCCAAGTACAGGAGACGGTGCAATAGTCTCTTGATCCACAGACGAATACAGCTGTTCTCCGTAGACTGTAGCTCCACAGTGAAGAAAGCTAGCCGGCCTCAGGCTCTCTGAGGCGCAGACTCGACTGGTCTCCTCACAGGGTAAATCCAACACGTGTAGGCGTCGGCGATTCTCCGCTCCATAAATCACAGGACCAAAACAAATATAATCCAGCCGCAAAGGGCTATGTAGTCGTCGGGTAGATTAATCCAGTGTACATGTCCACACGGTTCTCGTCTAGGTCTCCTCGGGTGAAAGCGCCATGAAAGCAGCCCAGCCTGGATAAGCACTCTAGCTGATACGAGGAAGCGTTGGTGATGCTGGTCACTGTAGAACTTTAGCCGCACGATACACTATACACAAATAGACTATTACTGACTTAATAGAAATATGTCGCACTCGACGGTATAGCGCCAAACTCTGACAATTCAGTTATTAATTCGCACGCGGTCTCAATGCTCTATTTTGGGGCCAAAACAGGCCATACTTCACCGCACGGAGTATCGTGGGTGAGGCTTCAACTTATTGGGTAACTCTACTTCTGTATTCACCTGCGCCATATTTATATGCACGGCGAACAATCTAGTGCCAACCTCATTTCTGTCTCGTATCCCTGGGCAAGGCCGGGCATGTACAGACATGTCTTGACGGTGGCTTTGAACCTGACTCTGGAGGCACGGCCCCGGCGCCTGTGGACCGCTGTCCAATAGGAGAATGAAATATTATGGTCTGTAATAGGCTAAAGGGATATTCCGTGTATATGTACAAGGAATATACAAGGGATATCAAACGATATACAAATACTATGCAATATATATCAATCAATAAATATATATATTCGGTTTAATCTGATCCTTTGTAACAGCCGCCTCCTAATTAGTCCCACCTAATTAGCTAAGCAGAGACAGATTAACCGCACTGTCCACTACTCAATGTCTGTTGTGAGGGGTCGGGCAGTTCACAAAGTCATGGGGTCATGGTAGTCATCGATAGTATCGGGGAGCCTTGGCAGTTCTATTAGCCTCGCCACGGGTCGGGTGTAGATCCGTCCTTGGACGAGCACTTCGGCTGCTCGGACCTTTCCGTCGGCACCGGTGATCACTTTGCTTACGCGGCCAGCCGGCCACATAGCTCGGGGTAGTGACTGGTCGATAATCATGACGACTGTTCCTTCTGTCAAATTGTTTCTCTCTTTCACCCATTTCTGGCGGGTCTGTAGAGACGGTAGATAGTGGAGTAGGAAGCTGTTCCAAAACTTGTCAGCCAATACTTGACTGTACCTCCACATTCTTCGGCCGTTCGCTTCTTCAGGCCTGTACATTGTCTGTGGTAGCGCGGGGTCCAGCCGCCCCATCAAGAGTGTGTTGGGGGTGACTGGGTCGACATCTGCTACATCACTTGAGACGTAACCGAGGGGCTTTGAGTTCAATACTCCCTCGATCTCCGTGAGGACTGTCATTAGGACTTCTTCCGCCACGGTCTGGGCCCCAAGCACGGCGTACAGGGCTGTCTTTATTGAACGTACTTCTCGTTCCCAAGTTCCACCGAAGTGAGGTGCGTTCGGGGGATTAAACTGGAAGTCAATCTGGGATGGAGCGAGGTGGGTCTTAAGTCCTGGGCCCATAGCTTGGAAGCTCTCTCTCAGCTCTCTTTCTCCGCCTTTGAAGTTTGTCCCGTGATCAGACAATAATATAGACGGTTTGCCTTTCCGCGATGTGAATCTTCGGAAGGCCATAAGGAATGAGTCTGTGCTCATGGTTGGAAGGAGTTCTATATGCATCGCTCGGGTGGTCATGCATTTGAATACAATACCCCACCGCTTCTCGGTTCCTCTTCCTTTCTTTATATACAGCGGGCCGAAACAGTCCATACCGGTGGAGTGAAAAGGCTTGTCGCCGAGTCGGAGGCGACAGGGAGGTAGGTCAGCCATCCGCGGTATACTGGGCTGCGCTCGCCACTTACGACAGTCTAGACAGGTTCGCTGGAAGCGCCGCACTGCTTCTCTCCCTTGCAGTATCCAATAACGACGTCTGATCTCCGCGAAGACTCTCTCTGCCCCGGCGTGATGCACATCCTCGTCGTATTTCTTTATGATCAGCTCTGTGACCTTGTGTCGGCTGTTTAAGACTATCGGGTACTTGACGTCATCCGGTAAGTCTGGAGCTCTCCGCAGACGACCACCCACTCTGATGAGACCATGGGCGTCGCTCTCGGGGGCTAGGTGGAGCAGTCTGCTGTCTGATGGGACGGGCTTTGCTCGCTGTAGACAGTCTAGCTCATCGGGGAACGAGTCTCTCTGGGCTCGTTGTAGTAGAAGAAGTTCTGCTTCTTCGTAGTCAGCTGCTGTAATGTCAGTAGTGAGCTGAACCTCTGGGTGGTGCCACAGGAATGTCTTTAGCTGCGCACTCTCTAGGGTGAGGCAATCGTCTATGTCGGGGTCTGTGGAGACGAGTGTGTTCAATCCACAGAACATAGATTTCTTGTTTTCGGCCTCCTCTTTACTCGCTTCCCGTGGGGTGGGTGTAGGCCACTCTTCTTCCGGGAGCTTGAGGAACTCTGGCCCGTCACTGTATAGGTTGTGACGGGTGAGGTCATCCAGGGACATTCCCCGGGTGATGACGTCAGCTGGGTTGTGTTTTGTGTCCACATACCTCCAGCTTGCTACTTCTGTTAAATCTTGAATCTCTGTGACTCTGACTCCCACGAAGACCTTGTATCTGCACGAATCAGACCGGATCCATGTGAGTACTGTCGTGGAGTCTGACCACAAGATTGTTCTTTGCACCGGAATGGTGAGTTCACGTTGGATTAACGTGGCGAGTTGCGCTCCTGCTAGGGCTGCGCAGAGCTCTAGACGCGGGATAGATTGTTGCTTTCGTGGGGCTATTCTTGAGCGAGCCAGGATGAAAGCAGTATGTATTTCTCCTCCCTCCTCTCGGGCACGCAAGTAGGCCACCGAACCGTAGGCTACTTCGGAGGCGTCGCTGAAGACGTGCAGGTCCATCTGGCACGTCTCCGGCCTCACTGTGGGTGGGAAGTAGCTGCGGCGTATGTTGACACCTGGGAGTGAGCTGAGTTCCGTCTCCCACTCTCTCCATGTGGATGCAAGGTGTTCGGGTATGGGGTCGTCCCAGCCCTGGTCCTTGTCCCATAACGCTCTTACAATCATCTTTGCCCTGGTGGTGTAAGGTAGAATACATCCCAACGGGTCATATTGTCTGGCGAGTGTTCTGTATACACTCCGTCTGGTGGTCGGTAGTGCAGTCGACCTTCCCTGCTCCTTGGTCAGGGGTGTGTGTTTATAATGGAGCGAGTCTGTTTTGAAGCGCCAGACTAGTCCTAATGTCATTTCTTGGGCTTCTCCTGGGATGGTCGCCATCCAGGTCTCGCTGCTTGCTGCCTTGTCCTCGGGGGAGAGGCTGCGCAATACTTGCGGGTCGCTGCTGGCCCACTGCCTGAGATCAAAGCCACCTTTGATCAGGGAGGCGCGGAGCTTGAGTAGAAGGGCCTCGGCTTCTTCTGGCGTCGAGACGCTTTGCAGACAGTTGTCCACGTAGAAACTATTTCCTACACTTTGTCGGACCTCTTCATCAGCTGCTGGGTCCTCTGCGACGTGTTTTTGCAGTGCAAACGTAGCACAGCATGGGCTGCATGTGGTTCCGAAAGGGAGGACTTCCCATTGATAGATGGCTGGTTGCTCATCCCCGATCCTCTCTCTCCATAGGAACCGCAGCAGGGGCTTGTCCTCCTCCACTAGTCTCACCTGCAGGAACATCCCTTTGATGTCGCCGCTGATGGCCACCTTGTCTTGGTGGAAACGTAGTAACACGCCTAGTAGAGAAGGGCCGAGTGTTGGGCCGGGCAAGAGCTCTTTATTCAGATTTTGTGATCCGATCTGGTAGCTGCAGTTGAACACAATACGATCCTTGCCGTTGTGGTGGACTTTGTGGTGCGGCACGTACCATGATTCGGTCGTCTGATCGGCCTCTTTAATGTCAATTTTCTTTATGTGTCCCGCTGTGATTAGCTTGTTAATCTCAGCGCGGTACACAGTCTCTTGAGCGGGGTCTCTGGCTAGGCGCCACTCTGTGTTCAATAGATACCGCTCCGTCGCTTCTTTTGGGGCGTGGAAGGTAGGCATACCCTCTCGCCTCAGGAGTGGAGTTGCGTATCTCATCACTCCGTTGACTTTGACTCTCTTTGTCCCCTGCTCGAGGAGGGCTATAGCGTAAATGTCTTCCTTGGAACGAATGTCTTTCTTTTTGTTCTTAAAGGGCATTGTCTCTAGTGTCCATAGCCTCTCGACATGCTGTAGGAGGGTGGTGTCTTCTTCTGTCACTCTGGAGTGGAGGCAGTTAGTGGCTGCTGTTCGGTTAAGAGACTTAGCGAGGGGGCCTTGTAATGTCCATCCTAGGCGGGTCTTGACTGCTGCAGGACAGCCTCTGGGCCCTGTGTGGACCCGGTCTATCGGGACGATGAGGTCTGCATGGTCGGAGCCTATCAGCAGGGTCGGGGTGGCACCGTCTATGAGCGGTATAGGTAGTTGACGCAGGTGCACATATTTATCCATCAGCTTGGCGATGGGGTAGGTGTACTGCGACAGGCCTATTTCTTGGCTGGTGAAAGCGTTAGTAATCCTATACCGTCTCTCTGGCTGCCCGCTTGCTGCGATAGTGAAGGAGACATTCTCGCCCTTTATCGTCTTTAGATCTCTTCTTATTGTCCGAATCGTCATCTGGTTTTCGCTCCCCCGCAGCCCCAGCTGGGCCGCAGCGGACGCGAGGAGAAGGGTCTTCTCTGACCCGTCGTCAAGGACGGCGTAAGTGTCCATGACCTTGTCTTGGTAACTCAGTGTTACGCGGACCACCTTTAAGAGCACCCGGGCGCCCCCGCTGCTGGCGGGGTCAATGTACATAACACTTGCCTTTGTGCTGCTTGAGGGTGCAGGCTTTCTTCTGTTACTGTCGTGTAGGACATCTAGGTGGGCTCCGTCACACCGACTACACCTCTTCTTTAAGCGGCAATCGGCTGCCATGTGACTGCGCGCACATCGGTAACAGCGTCGGTTGGACTTTATCCATTGACTCACCTCGTCGGCGGTCATCTTCTTGAACGTGTCACATTGTGACAACCAGTGTTCCTTTTCGCAGTACGGGCACACCATCTTCCACTTCTCTTTCATCGAGGGGGTACTGTGGTTCTTGCTGCTCGGTACTGATTCTGATTGGTGCATGACGGTCACCAATCTGCGGCCATCGTTTGCTCTCCTAGGTCCCTCTCTGGAGCTTGGGGTGCTCCGCATGAACGTATCCAACCGTAGGCTGTTGACTTCTCTCGCCAGGAAGTCGGCTAGGTCTAGGAGGGATGGCTCGGGACGTTAGGATCACGGTGGTTTCTTTGCCGCCTGAAGCGCTCTTGTCGGGCGGGCGGAAGCTTCGCTAAAATCCTCTCGACATTAGAGTTTGCGTACAGTTCGTGCATACCCTTTTCTCTTTGCGCCCCCAGCATCCCTACCAGGGATTGTACCTTGATAGACAGGTCATCTAGTGAGCGATTGTCTGTGGCTGGGGGTAGGCGGTCAATATGCCTTATCTCTTGTATTACGTAGTCCCATATGCGTCCATATCTTTGGTCGAGTGCTGCTAGAGCCGCTGTGTATGGGGTAGTAGAGGTGGCATAGGCCAGCGCTATATTGTGCGCTCGGGGCACCTTGAGGTGCCTCAGTAGGATAGCATACTTGTACGGTTCATCAGCTACATCGGACATCATTGTCTCTAAGCACATTCGTAGCTCCGTGTACTGTGCTCTGTTCTCGTGGGTGAAGTCCGGAAACGTCGGTGTGCCAATGTATGATGCCATGGATGGCTGGCACATCGGTGAGCGTTGGAAGAGAGGCCTCCTAGGCGAGTCTCCTCTTACGCCTCTTGGTGGGCTGGTACCTGCTGGGTACCATGGCCCGCGTATCCAGGTGCTGTTCCTCGGGGCTAGTCGTGCGTCAAGCTCACCCGTGAATTGAGTCGGGGGTCTGTAGCGCAGAGCCGCGGGGGTAGAGCCTGGGCTGTACTGGACCTCCTGGTCCTGTGGAGTACTGTGCTGCTGTCGGGCTTGACTCTCCTCCTCTCCCTCTTCTTCTTCCTCTGGCAGGTCCTCTAGATCCTGTAGTCGTCTATTTAGCCTCTCCGCGGTGTAGACCGTTTCTTCCTTGTAGCTGGGTCTCACTTGGACCGGTCGGGGAAGGGGTTCGGAGGGGGGTATAGGCTCTCTCTGGTGGTCGGGCTCAGGGTCGCTTGATCGGGTAGGGGAGGGTGCCCTTGACCCTTGTCTTGACGAGGCCCTGGAACCCCGTGCGGAGGGAGGGGGTGTTGCCCTGGTGATCAGCTGCTCCATTATCTGCGCTTGTAATCGGTCGTGCTCGGCTTCGCGCTTGGTGAGAGCGAGGTCGCGCTCTGCTTCTCTTTGGGCACCGGCAGCGGCGCGCTGGGCTTCGGCGGCGGCGCGCTGGTCTTCGGCCCGGTCCCTTACCATATTCTCTTCCGTCTGAAGGCGTCTAATCTCTAGACGTATACGATCTTCGTCGCTCCGTTGCTGCGCCTGAAGGCGTTCTCTTTCCATGGAAGAATGTTCGCGCTCACTAAGCGTCTGTGCTTGGAGTCGATCGCGCTCTGTTGAGGCTGCTAGGCTGGCGAGGAATGCCTGTGCCAGCATCTTGTCCGCCTCGCTGGGGGAAGACGCTGGTTGAGGTGATCCGCTCCTGGCAGTACTCGTTGGAGATCTGTTCTCCTGTGGCGAGTCCTGGAGATCCATCTCCGGGGTGCTCTCCTCTTCTTGTAGCGGGTAGAGTTCCATCCCTGGAGGGCTGTCTTTATCCTGGAGCTCTCCGGGGACTACTTCTTCGGTCTTGGCGGGGGGTAAAGTCATGTCGGGTCCCTCCTGGTCCCTACCGTGAGCTTGGTCAGTTACGTTAGAACCCACTAGGGCCTCTATTGGCGGGGTAGCCTGGTCGATAGGGTCGGACATAATTTTACTATCTACTTTTTCCGCGTTTACCGTCTGTAGAAAGCTAGGTAGTATATTGGCAACGTAATCCTCTAAGTACTGAGGTGTCTGCCGTCTACGCTGGGGGCGATCTACTTTAGGAGAACCGTTTTGTGGAGTGTTCATCATAGGCCATGTCAATATTAATACCACTATATTAATATTACGCTAGTTACCCTCCGGCTCGAAGGACCAATTGTAACTGAGGGGTACAATTCCCTGACTGTATTGATAAGTATGGTATCATTAAACCACTACCGCTTTATGTACTTTAATTACTGGCCATACAGTACATGATATATAAATATGATGAACACTTCCCACAATGAATCGGTTCCACACAAAGGTGTAATCAAGTATTTATTGCAGCAAAAGGTACATAATATACTTCTCTGTATTTTACTTTGGATGCGCTTATAAGGCAAAGGAATGTGCGTAGGCAAATTAATAATGAATGTCCATTCTCTGGTTACGCAGGAGGTAATTATACAACCTGAATCTTAGGGAATTATATCTATGGTACACTAGTAATATATAGCGGGAGATACTGGAAGGGTCCCCCCGGTTGTAAGCCAGCAGGGGTAGAGGATCTGTCGGTAGTAGAGAGTCTGGTCAACGATGACTAAGGAGACTCCAAGTACAGGAGACGGTGCAATAGTCTCTTGATCCACAGACGAATACAGCTGTTCTCCGTAGACTGTAGCTCCACAGTGAAGAAAGCTAGCCGGCCTCAGGCTCTCTGAGGCGCAGACTCGACTGGTCTCCTCACAGGGTAAATCCAACACGTGTAGGCGTCTGCGATTCTCCGCTCCATAAATCACAGGACCAAAACAAATATAATCCAGCCGCAAAGGGCTATGTAGTCGTCGGGTAGATTAATCCAGTGTACATGTCCACACGGTTCTCGTCTAGGTCTCCTCGGGTGAAAGCGCCATGAAAGCAGCCCAGCCTGGATAAGCACTCTAGCTGATACGAGGAAGCGTTGGTGATGCTGGTCACTGTAGAACTTTAGCCGCACGATACACTATACACAAATAGACTATTACTGACTTAATAGAAATATGTCGCACTCGACGGTATAGCGCCAAACTCTGACAATTCAGTTATTAATTCGCACGCGGTCTCAATGCTCTATTTTGGGGCCAAAACAGGCCATACTTCACCGCACGGAGTATCGTGGGTGAGGCTTCAACTTATTGGGTAACTCTACTTCTGTATTCACCTGCGCCATATTTATATGCACGGCGAACAATCTAGTGCCAACCTCATTTCTGTCTCGTATCCCTGGGCAAGGCCGGGCATGTACAGACATGTCTTGACGGTGGCTTTGAACCTGACTCTGGAGGCACGGCCCCGGCGCCTGTGGACCGCTGTCCAATAGGAGAATGAAATATTATGGTCTGTAATAGGCTAAAGGGATATTCCGTGTATATGTACAAGGAATATACAAGGGATATCAAACGATATACAAATACTATGCAATATATATCAATCAATAAATATATATATTTGGTTTAATCTGATCCTTTGTAACAGTAAATGTGTGCAGACCACACGTGTGTTCGATAATAACAAATCCCATTGAGTAGCTCGCGGAGCTCGCCAGTACCCTCTCTCCCCGAGGACGAGTGTAAAGCATAATTTCCATGTGTAGGATCTAAGTGCTATGCATCGTGCCCTGTTATTGAATATATTTGCTAAAATATATAAAAGAGAGGCGTACAAATGGGAGCACTGTGTGCGTGTCCGTTAATGTGTTGTCTTGTTTAACCCCTTCTTTTCGGGTAAGGTATATTATTGTTTAACCCCTTCTTCCCCACGGCCTATGCATCATTGGGACAGGTCTCTGCTCATCAACAAGGAAAGGTACTGCTTTGGCGTGAAAGTATATCATCTATCACTACTGCCACCGGGTGTGGGAAGTATTAGGGGAAGGGTGGGTGTGTGGGGAATTACTGCGAGTCGCCCTGGAGGGAAAGAAGGACCAGCGCATCACCCCTAGGTTAGTAAACCCTAGGCCCCATCCACTCTCTCTGCTAAATCCCAACTCTAATACTCCTACACTACAGTCGGGGACTCAGCCGGACCCAGATCTGCTGCGTTCCCACTACCTGGTGACAGGGTACATCTACTCTCATAAAGTAGGGATAATCCACCTTTCTACACTATCATACAGAGCTATGGGTTATATGCAGGTGTAGAGGGATTGTATAGCAGGTATATTCAGACAAATATGGATATAAATATGTGGTAAATATACAAATATGGATGTAAATATGCAGTATATACAGCACTGTTGTACATGCTATGATATCATACAGAGTATATGGGTAGACTAGTATGAGGTGGGTAGTTATTGTATTATGATTACTATGATTACAGTGTAGGGCAGTTGTAGACAGTGAAAGCAGTAGTCTGGTAAGAATGAGGAGGTAAACTCAACACCACTTTGTAAAGATACACTTTTATAGCTCCATCTGTAGTGGAAACCATCACTTCTGCCCATGAATTGTCATCAAATGCGTTACCATGGAAACAACCGTCTGATTCTCTACAGCAGCTTCATCAAATAAAACCAGGAGATCCTTTTAAATAAAAATAGGTCTATAACTAGATTTCTGTTGTTTGTCATTCTGACCAGACTAGATATATAACACTATATATAACATGTGTTTTTCCTGTTTGTGTTTTGGTTTGTTTGTCTTGTACTGCTCGTCTCATTATGAAGGAATACTTGCTTGTACACCTGCACATAGCTCATATGATAGCATGTACTATAATGCTGTATACCATATATATATATTTATTCCCACCGCATATATACCTATCCTCACCTGTCTGTACTTACCTGCACATAGTCCTTTACTATATCTATACACCTCCTACTAGTTACGCTGCTGGTCAGTAGTAATCATACTGTCTATTTATATAATACAACTCTGTACATACATCTGATTAACACTACACTCAGTCAGTAGTACTAATTTATATATTTTATACCCAGTTTAATCACCTGTACATTGTATATTACTGATACATTTGCACTCTGGCTGGATGACAAACTTATTTCCATTGTACCATTCAAACATCGACGGCAGAGGCAACCATGCAAGTTGCCAACCTGCTCATCGGGAGCAGTTAGGGGTTAAGTGTCTTGCTCAAGGACACTTCGACACGCTGCCCAGGAGGAGCGGGAATCGAACCGGGAACCTCCAGATTACCAGACGACTGCCCTACCTCCCGAGCCAATGACGCCCCTAATTATCATGTTGGGTTTCCCCCAGAAGTAGGCAACCCAAGATATTAACATTATAACTTAGCTCACTATAAACTCCCAGTACAGTCGAGAACAGAAAGAATCTTACATTATGATCTATAACATCAGAACATTGACACTCATGAATTCATTTTTTAAAGTGATAACACTATGATATAATAATAATGTTCATGCATCAAACACCTTTCTAAAAGTGACAGCCTTTTTAGTCATATTGTGAACATTTCCCCATTGGCAATAATAATAATAATAATAATAATAATAATAATAATAATAATAATAATAATAATAATAATAATAATAATAATAATAATAATAATAAAAAAAGGTGAAAAGTGTCCTGTTTGTCTTCTCACTCATACAGTAGCATAAGTGGGTCTGATGAGGTTAGTCTGATCACCACACAACTCCAATACAGTTAATACATGTTTTATTAAACTGGAACATTCATGTTGTCCAGATTAATGGACGAAAGTCCAAAACAAACGACTGGGAGTCAAACTAACAGTGATTGTGGTCACAAAATGGATACCACTTCAGATACATCTCTAACATGTCGCCTACTAAACCATTATCCTCCTAATATGTCACATTATGGTCATTTCTACTCTTCAGCATTTTGGAGACAGGGTAAGGGAGAATTCTGCTGTAGATCTGATTCCAGACCAGAAGGGGTATGTGGCTCCAGAGGGTGGGGGCACCACTGGGCATTTCACATCTAGACCATCTCTGAATTTACCACCAGTAACTACAGTACAAAAAGTAAAAAGTCAACACTGACATTGTACACTTCTCACCACTAGAGGGCACAATCGCACAGTGAACACAGACACTTTTCTTTCTTTTTTATTGTAGACTTACGCCCAGGGCACATACAACACGCACAAAGTTCACGCGTGGGTTCCGTGCGAGATCGCACGCCTGGCCTGGCACACCTACTCCGACTTCAGAGCGTGCGGACGACAGACTGCAGCGCGGAGCCCTCCATAGAACCAAAGGAACGAGCTCTCTCTCTCCCTCTCCCCCCTCTTCCCCCCCCCCCCCTCTCTCTCTCTCTTTCGGTTATTTCTATGTTTACTTCTCGTTCTCACAACTATTGGACTTTCACGTGTCAGGCCAGGCATGGGGGGGGGGGGGGTAGGAGGGGTGGGACACTGTACAAGCAAAACTGTACATTGGAATATTGACAAAACCATACTTGGTAATTTACTGTAGGAGGGGGTTGGGTTAGGGGGTTGGGTTAGGACATTTAAAGGGGCCAGTTGGCTTCATGATAGTGTTCCTTCAAAGACTAGATTTTAGGCCCACTGATCAGACAGGTTGTGAAAAGCTGTGACAAGGACCTATTTAACCAGTATATATCTATTAGCTGCTACAATAATACACTGATATCAAGCCTACTGGTTGCTGTTAAATAATAATAATAACCATAATTAGCTGTCAAGAAACAAATAAAACATTTATCATTATAGGTGACAAGGTGGATTGACTTAATGACTGCTATATCCTATTATTATTATTATTATTATTATTATTATGCAACATTGTAGGTTATAGGTAGGTGGTAGACAAACAAACAAACAGACAGACAGACAGACAGACAGACAGACAGACAGACAGACAGACAGACAGACAGACAGACAGACAGACAGACAGACAGACAGACAGACAGACAGACAGACAGACAGGGGGGGTTGGGCGGGGTACTACTATCGTTTATTTGCATTGGGAAAGATACAGACACATTAGCTGGTTGAACAACATCTATATGTGTGGTAATAATGCAGATATTGAGTGTATTTCTGTGAGAATACATGATGAATTGAAAATGTACTGTATTGTACCCATTCTGCAATCTGTCAATAAAATTGTCAATCAATCAATCAATCAGTCCCGTGGCGCACGCCTCCCGCACCGCCTCAAATCCAAAAAAAAGCGGAAAAGATAGCTTGCCGCGCGCGAGGCGCGCGCCCGCTTGCGGCCAGTGTGCACACTAGCGTCCGTTAACATGGGAGCGTAAGTGAAGCGGCAGTCGCCCGTCCGTCCGTCCGTGTTCAATCACGTTGGGTGTGCCGGGGGCGTTAGAATCCTGTGAAAAAAAACATTGTTAGATATACTGTAAAGACACTAAATGTAGCCTCATAGTAAAGTCACATTTAAATCATTAAAAATGAGTAAATCAAATGTTGCAGCTTCTGATGCAGAGGACAAAACACTGACAGATATCTTGATGCAGAGGACAAAACACTGACAGATGTCTTGATGCAGAGTACAAAACACTGATCTCCTCTCTGGTAAACAAGAATACCCTGAAGACTCTGGCAGGAGCACTCATTCAAGGGTACTACGACTATGCTTGTGTAGCAGGGTGGATTATCCCTGCTTTATGGGAGTGGATGTACACGGCCACCTGGTAGCGAGAACGCAGCAGAGCTGGGTCCAGCTGAGTTCCCGACTGTAGGCCAGGAATGTTGAAGTGGAGGTCGAGCAGCAGGAGTGGATGGGGCCTAGGATTCACTAACCTAGGTATGGTGCGCTGGTCCTTCTTGCCCTCCAGGGCGATCAGCAGTAGCTCCCCACACACCCACACTTCCCCCAATACTTCCTGGGCCCTCCCACACCCGATGGCAGTAAAGATGGATGATATATTCGCTCCCCAAAGCAGTACCCTTCCTGAATGATGAGTGGAGACCTTTCACAATGAACTATAGGCAGGGGGTGGGGAAAGGGTTCAATTGTAATGAGCATTACCCGGAAAGGAAACGGTTAGATAAAATTCACATTAACAGACACGCACACAGTTGGTCCCATTAAAATGTCCTTTACTGGAAGTCTGATGCAAGTTACAAATAATTACACAATGATTAAAGTTATTTCCGCCCTGGGCACCTAGTGCTCTCGCTCTATAACACAGACTAAAGTGCTTCCCACACTGGGCTAGACACAGTAATAACACCTTCCCTTTAAGGGTTTGTATACTGTTCCGCTTCTCCGTAGGTGGGGAGAGAGGGGGGGAAGAGGGAGAGGGATAAAGGAGTTATTGGTTCAATGGGATTTTTGTAAAAGAACGCACATTATTATTACACTCAACCAGAATGACAGTGAGCCCACGTTGCAAATTAAAGTCCTATCTATAGCCGGCTTTTCCCCAAAATAATAAAGGTTGGGCGCCCCTAAACACTGTTACCAGCGTCAGTTCAAAGCACTGCTTCTCTTCGCCCTTAAGGAGCCCGCGCCGCACAGAGAGAATGTCTACCGATAAAGTTTCAGCACTCTGAGCGCTCGCTGTACTTATCCAATTGGCGGGCCCGCTCCCACCACCAACCGTCCGTGTGGTGAGATGGCCGTCGAGAGGTCCCGTGATAGCAGGCAGCGGGGCTGGGTAGACGTTGGGCAGGTGACTGCTGGGGTAACGGCTCGGAGGGGCTGGAGGAGCGTGCAGTGTAGTGACGTCCGCTGCTGGGCTGAAGGGGTGGGGCGACACGCAGGCTAAACTGTGGTGCTAGCCTAACTGAAGCTAAGCTGTGGGTCGTGGTGAACCCCCTGTCATGACGCATATACTTCAGCTAAAACGCAATGTGGGCAATATCTACCACACTCTTCGGCAGTCGCTCGTCTGCTTCTTCGTTCACAATGTCTCTTCCGCATTAACTAAAAGCTAAGCTATCGCATACTCATTACTAACCTGCTTCGTAACTGGGTTTATATCTTGCGTGCTTGATGTCCGGAGCTCCAGCTCCGTGCGTCCTCTTCCCTCTCTGGAAAACGATGAAGAGAAAGTTCCTCCGTCGGCGCCGTGCCCTGAGCCCATCTTTCTTCACCTGTGTCTCCCTGCCCAACGTCGCCACCAGCTCCCCCTGGCGGCACCTGTATCCTGTCCCACTATGAAGTGTCAATGTTAGGATAGGGAGGATCAAGAGAGGTCAGCAAGTTAAGTGTCAATGTTAGGATAGGGAGGATCAAGAGCGGTCAGCCAGTTACAAAACGTCCTCGCGAACACAGAGAATGCAAGGAATTAACGTTAGACACATTGAATTATTGTTAGACATATTCAGGTGTCTACACTTGCACCTCATGGTACCAAAGCACCTCAAAGGCGCTAAAAACAAAATTACAAACATCTCAAAACAAACTGGTCAGACTACTGCTTGACCTTACTCCTAGAACCCACCTCACCCCTGCCCACTTTGACAACCTAGGATGGCTTAGAGTAGACGACAGAGTACAGCAACTTGCAATGGGCCTGGTCTACAAGATACACTACACGACTAAGGTACCCATGTACATGTCAAAATACTTCCCAAAGGTCAGTGAATACCACGATCACAACACCAGAGGGAGCTCCAGAAATCATGTTAAACCCAGATTCGGCTCAAACAAGGGACTAAACGCGTTTAGTAATTATGCCACATCAATGTGGAATGCCCTACCCAAAGCTGTAGTGTAAAGGAATGTGAATCTCTACCCACTTTCAAAACCACTCTCAAAGAACACCTACGGGAGGCTGCAATTCTAAACTGGCCCCTGTAAATGTCCTAACCCAACCCCCTTCAATGTACAGTAAATGACCAAGTATGGTTGTCAATATTCCAATGTACAGTTTTGCTTGTACAGTTGTAGTTTCCCCCACCCACCCCTCCTACCCAACCCCCCACCCCACCCAACCACCTCCAATGTACAGTCCCCCCCACCCCACCTACCCAATCTCCTCCAATGTACAGTTTCTACGTCAAATGTATATACTCTCTTTTCTACTCTTTTTGTATCACAAACAGTACTGGATTTGCAAATCTGGTATGTCATAAATGTATAGATGTAGCAGTACTGTATCTGTATGTCGTGTATGTCATATATGTTATGATGAATTGAAAATGGGGGACCCTGATGTAAACAAGACGAAAGTCTTTCTCTGGTCTTCTGCATTTCTTAACAATTGTATGTATTGAGCTGTACTGTACCCATTCTGCAATCTGTTAATAAAGTTTTCAATCAATCAATCAATCAATCAATCAATCGCTTGATGCAGAGGACTAAACACTGACAGATCTCTTGTTTTTAGACTGGATGATCACACCGACAGCAAAATCCAATGTCCTCAATAATAATCCCACAACAATTCAAGTCTACAAAAGAATGTATTGTGGTGGACACTAGATGGAGGTGTCTCACTTCAGAATGGACACTGATTGAGTGACAGGAGGGAGTTGACTTAAGGGTGTGGCTGTACCTTGGTTCTGTTGGATTTGTTTGGAAGTAAAGTTCAGAGACTCGATACTCCGTCTGCTCGTCTCATTGATTCACTTCCACAGTGGTGACCCTGACATGTGAAATATGAGCAATAACGAGAATCCACCGGCTGTGTTCCCGCAGTGTATGCAGCTACAGTCAAGTTGCCAGAGTTTTGGCAGCATGACCCGGCCCCGTGGTTTCAGCACATCGAGGCACAATTTCACCTCTGCGGAATAACGTCGGATGAGACGAAATATTATCATGTTGTCGCGGCATTGGATTCCTCCACTACACACCGGCTGATGGGATGCCTGAGAGAGCCGCCAGCAGCCGGCAAATACGACGCGCACAGAGAACAGCTATTGCGCATTTTCCAGCTGTCAGATGCAGAGCGCGCAGAGCGCCTATTGTCCCTCAACGGATTGGGGGACAGTAAACCAACAGAACTGATGGAGAACATGCTAGCACTGCTTGGTTCAGGTGACGCTACATTTATTTTTGTGCAGCTGTTCCTGCGTCAACTCCCGACTCCGGTGCGCACGGCTCTGGCCAGCTCGCCTCTCGTGCGCACCAAGGATTACCGGGGATTGGCAGAGGAGGCGGACAGAATACTACTGGCCTCCCGTCAGTACTGTGTGGCTGCTGTGTCTGATCGGGTGGCTGATCGCAGGGATCAGACACAGAGGGATGATAGAGGGCTTTGTTATTATCATCGCCGTTTTGGCAACAAAGCGAAGAGCTGTGTTCCACCATGCACCTTTGGTAACCAGGGAAACGCGAGAGCCGGCGTTCGTTAGCGGCTATGAGCGCTGGCGTCAATATCAACGAGCTGTCGTTTATCGAGGACACGTTGTCTGGAAGGCGTCTGTTGGTGGATTCTGGCGCCCAGAGGAGCATCCTGCCTGCGTCGGCCACGGACGCCTTGGGAAACGGACATGGACCACCCCTGGACGCGGCTAATGGGACTTCCATCCGTACGTTTGGTACCAGGTACGTGACTATGTGTTTACATGGACAGCAGTTTAGCTGGGAATTTATTATTGCTTCAGTGTCGGTGCCTATACTGGGCGCGGATTTTTTGTGTGCTCACAGACTGTTAGTGGACGTTGCGAACCGTAGGCTGATTGGCTCTGTGTCCTTTGACACATACCCCTGCACACTGGGGGGGCCGGGGCCGCCTGCCCTGGCCAATATGCTCGCCACAGGCGATATGTACCAGCGCCTCCTCGCTGAGTTTCCTGCTCTGACTGTCCCCACTTTCTCTGCCTCTGTCGCCAAGCATGGGGTGGAACATTACATCCCAACGGTGGGCCCGCCAGTTTATGCACGGGCGCGCCGCCTGGATGCTTCTAAACTGGCAATAGCCAGGGAGGAGTTTGCCACAATGGAACGGCTCGGCATTGTGCGCCGGTCCAACAGTCCTTGGGCCTCCCCACTACACATGGTCCCCAAGGCGGACGGGAAGTGGCGTCCGTGTGGTGATTTCCCTCGCCTAAATAACATCACCACTCATGACCGGTACCCAGTGCCACATATCCAGGATTTCTCTGCCCACCTGGCGGGCGCCACCATTTTTTCTAAAATAGATTTGGTGCATGGCTACCACCAGGTACCGGTCCATCCGCTCGACGTGCCCAAGACTGCCATTATCACCCCGTTTGGACTGTTTGAATTCCTGCGCATGCCATTCGGCCTTAAAGGGGCAGCGCAAACATTCCATCGGCTGATGGACTCTGTGCTGCGAGGCCTGTCATTTTTGTTTATTTATCTGGACGACATCCTGGTAGCCAGTGCATCGGTGGAGGAGCATCGGGGACATCTCCGTCAACTGTTCGAGCGGCTCAACGAGCATGGGCTGATCGTGAACCCGGCCAAATGTCAGTTTGGCCTTCCGTCCATGGATTTCCTGGGCCACCATGTCTCTTCCCAGGGGGCTGTTCCTCTACCCGCCAAGGTGGAGGCAATTGCTGCTTTCCCCCGCCCCCTCACCATCAAACCTCTCCAGGAGTTCCTGGGGATGGTTAATTTTTACAATAGGTTTATAGCCCATGCGGCTCACCTGATGAGACCTCTGTACGAGGCGTTGAAGGGGAAGAGAGCCAACGATGACGTGGGCTGGTCCCTGGAGCGGGTCCAGGCATTTGAGGGCTCTAAGGCTGCCCTTGCCAACGCTGCCATGCTGGCACACCCATCTCCTGCTGCTCCTATAGCCCTCACCACCGATGCCTCCGATTATGCAGTAGGTGCGGTGTGCGAGCAGTGGGTGGCTGGCGCCTGGCAGCCTCTGGCCTTCTTCAGTAGGAAGCTGCGCGACAACGAGAGGAAGTATAGTACATTCGACAGGGAGCTCCTGGCCCTCTTCCTCGCCATACGTCACTTCAGGTTCTTGCTGGAGAGCCGCAAGTTCACAGTTTTTGTCGACCACAAGCCCCTAACGTTTGCCATGGCCAAGACCACGGAGCCATGGTCGGGGCGGCAGCAGCGCCAACTTTCCGCCATATCGGAGTTCACTACCGACATCCAGCATGTAGCCGGTAAAGACAACCAGGTGGCGGACTGCCTCTCCCGGGCGCGCGTCAGTGCTGTGCACCTGGGCATCGACTATGTTGCCATGGCTGCTGACCAGCTCACCGACTCAGACCTTCAGGCGTTCAGGACGGCTGTGACAGGACTTCGACTTGAGGATGTGGTGTTTCACGACTGCGGCGCCACGCTCCTCTGTGACGTCTCCACTGGCCAGCCCCGCCCCATGGTTCCAACTGACTGGCGCCACCGGGTATTTGACACCATTCATGCCCTTTCACACCCTGGGGTAAAGGCGTCGGTCAAGCTGGTAGCGGCCAAGTTCGTCTGGCCGGGCCTTAGGAAGGACGTCAAAGTATGGGCGGCCTCCTGTGTGGCGTGCCAGCGTGCCAAGGTACATCGTCTCACTAAGGCCCCCCTTGAGCCGTTTCTCATTCCAGAGAGGCGGTTTGACCATGTCCACGTGGACCTGGTGGGCCCACTTCCCCCGTCTCAGGGTTTCACACACCTCCTCACTATGGTGGACAGGACCACCAGGTGGCCGGAGGTTGTTCCCCTGTCATCAACAACGGCTGCGGAGGTGGCTCGGGCGTTTATCTTCGGCTGGGTCACTCGGTTTGGCACGCCATTGGACCTGACTTCGGACAGGGGATCCCAGTTCACTTCTGAGCTGTGGAGCACCGTGGCTGAGAGACTTGGGGTGAAACTCCATCGTACCACAGCATACAACCCAAAGGCCAACGGCATGTGTGAGCGTTTTCACAGATCCATGAAGGCCGCTCTCCGGGCCACGCTCACAGATGGCAACTGGGTCGACCATCTTCCGTGGGTCATGTTGGGCCTGCGTACTGCCCCTAAAGAAGACCTGCAGGCCTCTTCAGCCGAATTGGTTTTTGGTCAACCGCTGAGGGTCCCAGGGGAGTTCCTTCCTGGTTCCTCTGCCCCTTGGTCCACTACAGCTCACCGATCTGCCTTCCAGGACGCAGCGAGGGTGTTTGCCCCAGTTCCCACACATCACTGCCTTCCCCAGTCCTACATTCCTAAGGACCTGATGACTGCGAGGTATGTGTTCATCCGTCATGATGCCCACCGTTCTCCACTGCAGGCTCCCTATGACGGGCCCTTCCGCGTCCTCGAGCCGGGCCCCAAGTACTTTGTGGTGGACATGGGGGGGAATAAGGAGCAGATCTCAGTCGATCGTCTTAAGCCTGCTCATGTGGTCCCAAATGGGCCGGTGGAGCTGGCTCAGCCCCGGCGCCGGCCACCCAAGTTTTCCCCTGTCCCATGCCCTCCGGCCGTTGTTACCCCTACCTTTCCACTGACGAAGCCTCGGCGGCGGCGGCGGGGACGGCCCCCTGCCCCTACCCTTACCCTTTCCCCTTCCACGTTCCCTGTGACTGTTAAATACAGTCGTTATGGCCGCGTGGTCAGACCTCCTAAAAGAGACTGAAGACACTGGGTGCACTGTTTTGGGGGGTTTGTTGTGTTCAGTTCCGTTTGTTTGGTGTTTCACTGAATGTCAATTCTGAATGTTCGGGGGGGGCCTGTGTGGTGGACACTAGATGGAGGTGTCTCACTTCAGAATGGACACTGATTGAGTGACAGGAGGGAGTTGAATTAAGGGTGTGGCTGTACCTTGGTTCTGTTGGATTTGTTTGGAAGTAAAGTTCAGAGACTCGATACTCTTTATGGCTGATCTAATTAATTATAAAAGATAAAGATATATATGCTTTGCATCTAAATTAATCACATATTAATCTAGCTGTGAGAAGGGCAAAAAGAAGCAGGATTTTCTTGAATTGCGTTTTATTCTCAAATTCTTTCCAGGTTATTTTACCTGTTTAAACCCACCAAGGGTACAATAGACATGAAAACACTTGGAGCTTCTGAAGAGGAAGGGGGCCCTGGTTGGGACCATTAGAGAAAATAAGCCTGAGCTTCAACCCAAACTCCTGCAGCTGAGAGGAGACCTGTCCTTGTTGTCCATGTTTTTATTTACTTGAAAGAGTGCATGTATGAGAGTATACTAAAGTAACTATATCAGACATTACAAGTTCTACAATAAGGTCAATCTGTCTACTTCAAAGACATGAAACAGCAAACACACACTTTCTATACGCCTATAATGGGGAAATGGCTGATTTTAGTAGTGAACAGTAAAAATTACTAACTTTACTATTTGTCTCAAAGATGAAACCCTAACATTACAGAATGCATGATTATTGTTTGTAATGGCTATGAGATTAAAACATGTGGTTTTAATGGGAGTTAATGGGACATTTCTGTCCTCAAATTACTTGTGAATTTTAAATCCGCTACACAAAAACGAACAATGCATCAAAGTCAATATAGTGTCTAATCTTTGACATATGCAAGACTGATAAAAGAAATACAAATCGGAGACCGGTGGTTGCTCTCTAGTGTCCTCACGGTGAGCGCATGGTTAATGTAGTGCAGTAACCAGCATAGGCACCCGGAGGGGATCCCCCAGGACAGAACTGAAAGGGTCTATAGCTGTCAATACATAGGCCATAAATATAACTGATCAGGGGAATAACCAGACACTTCTGTGATCTATTGTCTATATAAGGGGTCAGCAGACATGTGGTCAGGGCTCTTTTCCACAACCATGACTCTGTGGGAGTGTGAGGAAGAGAACACATGATGTGATTGAATAAAGTACCAGAGAAACGCACTCTCTGGCTGTTCGAGTTCTTTTAATCTCCAATTCCCAATACACCAACCAGTTGCTGGGATTAGATCAGCCCAACCAGTTGCTCATTTTACATGGTTGTTTAACCCATTCTGTTTTAATTTGACTCTTTTTACTGTGCTGCATTAGTCTGTCACCATCGTAATTGTATTGCATTAGCTATTATCCAATTAATTACTTCATTACCACTATTGTCATTTATTGTCATTTTATTCCTATTTCAATTATTGTGTTGCATTTATTTTATTGACTTTATACGATTTCTACGTTAAGCACTTTGAATTTCAATCTTGCACAAAAGGCGATATATAAATAAAGTTTGATTTAATTTGAAAAACAACCCGCAGGCATTTTCTTAATGTGTAAAATCCAGTTTTTGTTTTGATATGGGTTTCTTTGTTACTTAACTGTATTGGAAGGTCCTTTATAAATACAGTAACATTTACTTTAGAGGGCATAATAATCATGATTAAGCACCTATTGAGGAATTTGATGTTAAACTATTGATTATCGTTACTCAAGTCTCAGACCTGAAATCCTTCCAGAATGGCTTCTACTTCACTTCCTAATGACACATTCAGTAAAGACCTATCCATCTGCTTACCTCTAATTCAAAAACTATCAGATGAATAATATTTGTTCTATATACAGTACGTTGTTAACATTTAGTTCCTCATTAGGTCCAATGTACTTTATTATTTATAAAAGTAAGGCGTTACTTGCTCCGCTCGATAGGATTTCACTCCACCTGGAATATGACCTCTCCTGGATATCTCATTACATCACTGTGTCATAATCACAGCAAGAGCGTTCTTCACTCCTCCTCATTTCCCCCCTCACATTCACCACACGCCCTCCTCACTCCTCTTCATCCTCCCTTCCATCCACCACGGAAGCCTCAAGCCCATATATGGTCAGCACCCCTTCACCCCCTGTCACTCAACTCAGCTGCACCTCATCCCGATTCGCACGCTGCCAGGCACCTCACTCCTCACAGCTGTATCCCATCCCCTGTTGATGAAGACCCTACTTCTACCGGACGACACTGACTAGAAGTCGTTGTGGTGTTAGTATCATTACCTAAGTACGACGCCTCAGTCCGAAGACCTGCTAGACACCCCCATGTGATTATTCCCTGTTCTAACTTTCCTTCTCTTGTGCCCAGGACCTCCGTGCCAGCGTGCCCCTGTCTGGACCCCCTGGAGCTTACCAAGGAGTTCCTGCTCACTCTCTCGACACGGACCTGTGTCTTACGTCCGCAGGAGCACTGGAGTGCACCTGCTCCCATTATCCCAAGAACATTCCCAATTCATATCTGTTGTACATTCCTGGATGTAACTCTTGCCTACTTGGGAATACTATTAAACATCCTGAAACGCTCCATTCTCTTCAGCGATTGAGCTCTGCTTAAAACCCATTCTAACACACTGGCATTGGGCCAGATCTTAGATCTCAATATTGATAATTGAAAACAGGAAGAATGGCTTCTCGTTTACCTGAGCACACAATTAGATTTTAGTACCTGGCTCTACTTTTTCACATAGATATGAGTTAGTATCAGCATATTTAAACAAGGTTTCTGAAACACAAGTTAGTGGTGGTGACTAGTGGTCTCCACCAGGCCACGTGAGCGGATCGGCGCGGGCGAGAAATCCGCTCTTCGCTCTTTAAAGCTTGGTCCGCTCCGCTAATCGCTCATGTTGACCCCGCCCCCAAGTCGCTCTCCGCTCGCTCACCTTGAATCGAGCGCTCCCCGGGCCACATCGCTCGGCAGATTTTTTTTTACATTTTGGAGCATGGTGTAAATTAGCTCAAACTACAACAGTCTACACCCCCTGGGCCCCTTAACAATTGTTTGTATTGAGCCGCATTGTAATTGTACCCATTCTGCAATGTTAAATAACGTTGTTTATCCATTCACTAGCTCTATTAAGCGATGATAGCTAGCCTAGCCACAATGCTATGGTCGCTGCCATTAACGTTAGCATGTAAGCTAACGACAACAACAATGGCGTCAAAATTTTTTCTAACAGGATGTGAGTGACAAAGCCTGAACAGGATATCACAGGTTCACCCTTCTCATTGGTTGAAAATGGCCTCTATGTTTGTACATCGCCATCTGTTGCTTTGGCATTGTACTACATGTATATTACATCAGTGTTAAACCACTGTGAGCGGCCTGGAGTGGAGCGGAGGAGAACTCTCGCTCCGGACGTCGCGCCGACCCATTTTAAAACCCACTCCTCGCTCACGTCAAAACCGCCCGATCCACTCCCCGCGCCGCTCACGTGCACTGGTCTCCACTCCCAGAGCAGACAATATTGATGGTGACTCGTTGTGAATTGCAATAAATTTGATTCCTAAAGATTGAACATTTTCTGCCAAAGTGCTGTATTGTTTTAAATCAAGAAGTTTATTCCATTCAATCACATAATACAATATTTTCTATAGCAGTTGTGTCCTGCATGTCTTTCCATCTAAGTGGAACTACAAGACTACCTACGAATGCACAATGACGAGAATAAAATGAATACAAATGTCTATTCCCTATGAACAGAATGTGAAAAATATCTTGAATGCATGAACATGTTACTTCAGAGTTAGTTTGAGAGGATTATGTGCTCCAATATATTCCACTCAGCACTATCAATCTATATATGCAGACATCATTGTAAAAACATCACATATAAATATAACACTGCCTTCATGGCACAATCTTGATGTAACTAAGAGATTCTCTGAAAATAAAAGATAAATCATGCATGGATTGCTAGATTTCAACCACAATACAATACGTTCTCTTTCCCAGTTGTTAACCAAGGTGAAAATAGTGGAGCTAAAGCCTGGGCCCTATACCTGGTTCAACTAAATCGATCAAAAGTCCCATTATCCAGATTAAATTAACCCAATGTTTGAATCCACGCTTTCCCTGTTCCTCGAACGCTGATTCAGTCTCGTTAATTCGAACCAGACTTGATACTCAGGATAAGTGCGCGCGGCCGCTTCGCCTGAAAAGACAGCAGGTGTCGATAGCAGACATCCTGATTTTCTAACGGCATTGATTGATTGATTGATTTAAAACTTTATTAAAAGATTGCAGAATGGGTACAATACAGTACGGCTCAATAGCCTCGCCGACAAGTTAAATGCATATCTATAGGCTAATTTTAAGTCCCTCATTACCCCAATCAATCAGATTATATTTCTTTAAATGTGCCTGCCTCCTTGTCTTTAAATGTGCCTGGAATGAATAATCGAATGAGATCTATTGCTAGCGAAAATAATTAGTTCAACTCTTTCAGAATAAGTAGATACAAACAAGCCCAAAGAGTATCTAATTGTTACGAATTAATATACTTATATCACAATAACGTGTGAGTGACAGTGATACAATTCAACAATCCACAGATTCCTCGTAACTCATAATTGACAGTCCACACTATATAGACACTTCAATTTATGCTTGAATGAAACACAATCCGGGCGCTCCGTTAAGCAAATAGATCCACAGCAGAGAATATGAAAATAATCAGAGCCAAACGCCTGATCGGTTTCATTCATTAAACATATCCCTGTGGGATTCACATTTGCAATGTGCCGTTATTAAAATAACCACATCCACATGCAGTGTGTATCGCGACTCCGAGCGCTGTATATAACGTGCATTATTTAGGACAAAGTCAATTTAGTATCAGCATTTTAGCTCTATTATTTTACATTTCAAAAGCCCGCCCTGGGAAAACGAAGCACAAAAACATAATTCAGAATGGTATAATGCAGATCTACACTGTGATAATTATTTCAGGAAGGGAGCTGGCATTTCTTTGTGAGGGTGTGGCCATGGTTCATCCAGCTAACTGAACTAAACCCTGCTCCGGAGCAGGTTCAAACTTTTCGATCATAGTGATTTAGACAATCGAGCGTCAGGGAACGGAAAGGTCTGGCTTAAGTCAAGCTATGCTGAAAATTATGCGGCTAACTCAGTTAGCCAGGTACGGGGAATAGGGCCCTGGTCTGGTTCAACAAAGGAAATAATTGATGAAAGAACAACAGACTGGCCGCTGGTGGTGCAGGGTTGATTGAGTAGGACACCATGACTCAACGCGGCCTTCCGATAGCAGGTGGTCATAAGATTTGAAAATTTTGTGTAGTTTTGTCTTCCAACATGGCTGCCTGTAACATAGCGGCCATTGTTTTGAACATGACAATATAGATATGAGAATTATATCGAGAACGAGACTGCAGCAAAGTCGTACATTTATATTAAATGTGTGCTTCTCAGTGTTTTAGCCTGTATGGAACTATTAATGAGTGGTCATCATTTGTGAAATAGTTCAGCTTTTGCTCAATAATGCTTTGGAACAGGAGATTTTTCAAATATCAAGTCAAGATAATATGCTGACCAGTTTGCTCAGATGTCTGACTGAGGATGAGAAACGCTTGTCATACAAACACGTTTACATAAATGAACAGTTCATGAGTAATACAAACGTTTTGGATTGATTGTAAACTATTTATATACACTTTCAGTGTAAAATCCTGTTTTTTGCACTGTTATTTCACACCGTATTGAATACCATTGATCCTAATTCATTTTCACCTTTATTTTAACTAGAAAAAAGTTCAGATTGCCCTCATCTGCAGCGATGTCAGGTATAACAAGAAATATTCAAATAAATATTTAAATTATGATCTTCATACACAGGAGGAGATATTGTCTCGTTCTGAGTCCTGCTCTGCTCTACCTAGGAGCCACCCCTCCTAAACCACATGCAGTATTTCCTAGTGAGTCCTGTTGAAAAGCTTACGCTTATGTCAAAGAATAGTTTGGAGGGACGCAATCTTTCAAAACTTAAAAATACATTGTTACATCTATATTTAGTACATTTGATAGAATTGCAATAGAAAATAAACTAAAAATACAATACAATTACCACCAGGCAGAAAGGGGCATTTTCTGACTCTGAGGGAAAAGGGCAGATGCTCAAGCACCCCTTGGGCCCTATGTGTGTCTGGTTACAGGCAGCCATGTTGGAAGAGAGATGACTATTGTTGGAAGAGAGGAATAGAGGACAAGGCTCTATTAAAACCACAAAACTGGTGTTTGAAGATGAGTGTCAGAAGTTCTTCTGATGCAGATCACATTAGTTGGATTGCTGTCCAGGATGAATGTGTTGTCAAGTATGTTGAGTTTCTAGGCAGATTTCTACACAATTTTAGGGTTTGAAAACCTGAATGAATATACTGGGATATAATGGTATATCTCTCCTGTATGAATGCACTGGTGTCTCTTTAAGTCTTCAGTTTGACTGAAGCTCTTCTCAAACTGGTCAGAGTGGTAAGGCTATTCTTTATGAATGCTGCGCTGGTGTCTCTTTAAGCTTCCAGAGGTATTGAAGCTCTTTTCACACTGGTCACAGTGGTAAGGCTTCTCTCCTGTATGAATGCGCTGGTGTATCTTTAGGTCTCCAGAGTTACTGAAGCTCTTCTCACACTGGTCACAGTGGTAAGGCTTCTCTCCTGTATGAATGCTGCGCTGGTGACTCTTTAGGCTGCCAGACTGACTGAAGCTCTTCTCACACTGGTCACAGTTATAGGGCTTCTCTCCTGTATGAATGTGCTGGTGTGTCTTTAAGTTGGCAGATTGACTGAAGCGCATTCCACATTGGTCACAGTTATAGGGCTTCTCTCCTGTATGAATGTGCTGGTGTTTCTTTAAGTGTCTAAACTGACTGAAGCTCTTCTCACACTGGTCACAGTTATAGGGCTTCTCTCCTGTATGAATGTGTTGGTGTGTCTTTAAGCCTCCAGAGGTATTGAAGCTCTTTTCACACTGGTCACAGTGGTAAGGCTTCTCTCCTGTATGAATGCGCTGGTGTCTCTTTGAGCTTCCAGAGGTATTGAAGCTCTTTTCACACTGGTCACAGTGGTAAGGCTTTTCTCCTGTATGAATGCGCTGGTGTTTCTTTAGGTCTCCAGAGTTACTGAAGCTCTTCTCACACTGGTCACAGTGGTAAGGCTTCTCTCCTGTATGCATGCGCTGGTGTTTCTTTAGGTCTCCAGAGGTACTGAAGCTCTTCTCACACTGGTCACAGTGGTAAGGCTTCTCTCCTGTATGAATGCGCTGGTGTTTCTTTAGGTCTCCAGAGTAACTGAAGCTCTTCTCACACTGGTCACAGTGGTAAGGCTTCTCAGGCTTCTCACCTGTATGCATGCGCTGGTGTTTCTTTAGGTCTCCAGAGTTACTGAAGCTCTTCTCACACTGGTCACAGTGGTAAGGCTTCTCTCCTGTATGAATGCGCTGGTGTCTCTTTAAGCTTCCAGATTCACTGAAGCTCTTCTCACACTGGTTACAGTGGTAAGGAGTCTCTCCTGTATGAATGCGCTGGTGTTTCTTTAGGTCTCCAAAGTTACTGAAGCTCTTCTCACACCGGTCACAGTGGTAAGGCTTCTCTCCTGTATGCATGCGCTGGTGTTTCTTTAGGTCTCCAGAGGTACGGAAGCTCTTCTCACACTGGTCACAGTTATATGGCTTCTCTCCTGTATGAATGCGCTGGTGTTTTAGAAAAGGGGCCTTTTTGATGAAGCTCTTTCCACACTGGTCACAGCAGTGAGGCCTTGACTCGTTCATATCTCTGCTTGTTGTTGGGGAGCAATGCAGCAATTGTACCTGGAGAAGAGAGAAGTACACCAATGAAGAGTTCAGATCCTGTGTGTGTTTATACTCCAAAGTTAGTTTAGCCAAAGAGTAGCCAGCATATTGCCACCCTATAACCTTTCAGTCTGCCCAGCACCAAGACAACTGTTGCAGCCTTGATGCTGCTTGTTAATCCTGTTGTGGCCTATAGCTGAAAGGCAAAGGAGGAAAGAACTTTTTCTGTTGAGTTGGTCATATCTGTCTGTCATAGTAGTTACATCTGTGCCCATATATATGTGAACTAACTTAAGTTCCTTATATCTATTATGCTTATGTTGATCTGATAAACATATTACAAAAAAATTATCAATAGGCTACTCTTGGGCTAAACTATACATCCGTATTGTCATTCACTTATAAAAAAAGGACAAGAAAAAGAAACACTATCAAACAGGAATGTCTTTACAGCTACTTAGAGCTATCAGAGGTAGCTTCCAGTATCGAGAGAATTGTAATATTTTATTGCGAAGGGAATTACGTCGCTGTTGCTGCAGATGCTAGCAGTTAGTCAACTATGGAGATGTTAAAATACTACAAATGTAAAACATTTAGCCGAGAGGGAATATGTTTTGCAATTTGGTTAAAGGTATTGCAAAAGTTAGGTATGGTGTTAGGTATGGGCATAAGGTTTTAATAAATCACTGCATACAAGTTGGGGTATTCGCCTGGTGGCCTGTATGCATAAAATCCAATATGGCGCCGTCGGCCATATCCAAGTCTCCTATTAGAACTAGATCCTTGTATTATATCACCTTTTCTATGTTTGTTGATGCAAGGGATCAATTTATGAAGTAATTATTATGTCTCAAGGTCATTGTAAAGGTCAAATGTCATTTTCAAGGTAATGTTTAGCTAGAACTGATGATAACTATGGAACTAAGCCACATAGGAATATTAACTAAAGCATGGTATATAATTATTTAATTCATTAATCATTAATGAGTACATTTTGTGTTTCAAGAACATGTTCAAGTTAATTTCCTAAATCTACATGCAAAACCCCAGACATTTTAAACTTGGACAACTTGCCCAAACAAATACCAAATTGTAAAAGCCTTCACCGTCTTAACTTAGGGAGACTGGGCCAGTGGGTAAGTTGACCCGCCCTCTGTAGGCACCTACACATTTTTGTCATGCAGCCATAAATGATAGAAACAGTTTATAAGAAGCTAGTGGAGGGAATCTTAACCTTTAACATGGCCATGTGGTAAGGAAATCTGAACATAAGGAAGGAATAAGTTGCAGAGGATAGTGAATTTGGCCTCTAAAACCATAGGGAAGCTGCATAAACAGCCAAGCTACATCTACAACGAAGTGCTTAGGAACAAAGCTAGGAAGATTGTGGGTGACCCCTTTCACCCACTCTATGGGGAGTTCGAGCTGTTGCCCTCTGGTCGTTACAGACTACCTAGTAGGGCTGCAACGATTAGTCGACATAATCGACGATGTCGATTATAAAAAATCGTTGACGAGAAATTGTTGCGTCGATTAGTCATTAAAAAAAAAAAAAAAAAAAATGTTTTTTTTTTGTGCACTACCTATCTTTGTGAGAGTGGCTTCTCAGGGTTCCAGACAACATCATAACATGATGATCCCATAGCAAATTTTGGACATTGAAAACATTGTTCCCCTGCAGGAGATGATGATCAGACTAGACACACAATACATTACACACGCACTCCTCTCACTCACACACAGCGATCAGAGTAAGACACACACATACACACTCCTCTCACTCACACACAGCGATCAGAGTAAGACACACACACATACACACTCCTCTCACTCACACACAGCGATCAGAGTAAGACACACACACATTCACACTCCTCTCTCTCACACACAGCGATCAGAGTAAGACACACACACATTCACACTCCTCTCACTCACACAGCGATCAGAGTAAGACACACACACATACACAAATTACACAGTACACACCTCTCACTCACACAGCGATCAGAGTAAGACACACACAAATTACACAGTACACACACTCCTCTCACTCACACAGCGATCAGAGTAAGACACACACATACACACACACGGACTCCTCTCACACACAGCAAACAAAAGTTATTTAAAGTACACTTCCACTTTAATTTGTATTATTTAATTTATTTATCTTGTTATGAGTGATTGCTGTATTGTTCTTCAAATACATTTTCATTTAAAGTGGCTTAAAGATCCAAATTCAAATGTTTCATGAGTCATTATTTTAATTAGCTATGGGATCATCATGTTATGATGTTGTTGTTTGGTCCTGACAAGAGTCTCAAAGTCTGGGGTGATGGTAGACAAGCAACTCTGAGGTCATGCTCAATGTCCAATCTGTTCCTCTGCTCTGTCTTCAGCTGGACCAGAGCTGAGAAGCCACTTTCACAAAGATAGGTAATTAAAAAAAAAAAAAAAAAAAAATCCTTTTTTTTTGTTGTTTACATTGGTTTTCGATTAGTCGACTAATCGAAAAAATAATCGGCAGATTAGTCGACTACCAAATTAGTCATTAGTTGCAGCCCTACTACCTAGGGCAAACCGAAACATTTTTAAAAACATTAAATGAATCTTGCACTCGTTAGACCCGGTCCTTGTTGATGTATTCCTACCAGTGTTAATTTTGGCAGCTATTTTCATTTTAGTTTTAATCTTAGTCATGTGTCAAGTGCTCCTTTTTCGTTTATCCTAATAGTCATCTTCATTTATTTTTCGTTTAGTCCGTTTTAGTCAACTGAATGTCTGAGCATTTTAGTCTTAGTCAGTTTGTCTCAATTTTGTCTTTTTTGTTTTAGTCTAGATTTAGTCGACGAAAACGGATGACATTTTTGTCTATTTTTAGTTAATGGAAAAAAACTTGTCAGAAGTCAGAAATAGTCAACATGGAACATATTCTGATTTAAATTGCGTATTTATTTTTTAACCTAGGGGAATCTGAGTTGGCGGCACAAGTGATACACAGGAAGGGTGCGCTGTCGATCTGTGAATGGGGAAATAACTTAATAAGATACATTATCTCTTCTTGCCTTGCTTTCACTACCACACTACAGACTGTTAACCCTTCACCCCCTATTCATAATTCATGCAAGTACTCAATCTGGGAAAACATTACTCGTGCCCATCCGTGCCGGGTATGTCTGTCTCTGTGATGCTCAGATCGAGGTGGGCATGGATCAGAGGAAGCTGACCGGCTGGCTGGACGCCATGACGGAGACCACGGTGTTGGTGCAGATCCCACGTTTCCGTGTGGAAGACGGCTTCAGTTAGAGTTAGAGGTGGTCTAGGTCTGGTTAGGGGTTAGAGTTAGAGGTGGTCTAGGTCTGGGTATACTGATCCGATACCAGTGCATACATTTAAAAAAATTTAAATAAAAAATTATATTATAACACCTTTTTTTTCTTTTCTTTTTTACAGCTACTGTTTTATATATACAGTTTTTTAGCAATAACTAGAAAGTAATGGTATTTATTCAACAACAGGTGATATAGATAATAATAATGTATAGATTAGTATTAGTATCATTAATTGACAACTATGCTCAATGAGTTCACCCACGGAAAGGTTGTTGGCACATTGGTTCCACACGGAGGTTACACGTTGTTGCAGTTCCTATCCAGTCGGCTCCGTTTAGGTTAGCTACTGTAGTAGCAGAGGCTCTGTTGTGATTTTTAATGCAAAATAAATATTCAACTTTCTTTTTTGAGACTCCGCCTCAGACTATTATCATTTGGCACTAAAAGCTAAACATTGTCACCGGTATGGCTGTCCGCAACATGTCATTAATTGTGTGCGAGAGGTCGATCAGTGACCACGTTAGCATGAGCCACTAGTTAACGCCAGCTAGATGGAAAGCGAGCTAGATGGAAAGACAAACAATGTAACGTTACTGGTGAAAAAGTGATTTACCTTGGAATACTCCTTTGCCAACTTGCTGTACTTTGCTTGCAGGTCTGCAGCTGGATTATGAATAGTCCCAACTTTAGCCAAGGTAACGTTAAGTTAAAACTAGCTTTTCAAATAGCTCTTCAGCTAATGCTAATAACAGAGCTCCCCGTCACACTGCTCTGTCGGGACGATGGCATTAAGAAAAGTTATAATTAATTTGTCTCGTCTTGTTTTAGTCAACAATATCAATATACATGAAGAGAAATTTCGTCCGGGTTTTTGTAAATTACATTTTTGTGTCCTCAGTTGTGGTCAACGATATTTAATTAACTATTTAGTCACGTTAGCGTCGCCGTCACATGGTCTTCAATAACGTGACATCACGTCTCGTTGTCATGAAAAAAACCTTCGTTGACGAACATCTTTCGTCATAATTTTTGTTGACAAAATTAACACTGATTCCTACGTTCTCTGCACTTCTCCATTACTGATTTATGTATATGTATAATGTCTGCTGTCATTGTTGTTGTTTGTTTGTTCAAAGGTGAGACAAGACATATTTCCAGATTGTGGACAATGACATTTGTGCGCATGCGTCGCCTGTGACGGCCACTGCTGCAGATCGCTCTACCCGTTTCTGTACTTTATCTAATTATACATTTCTATTGTATTTTTTTTACCTTGGACACAAGTCCTTTTTATTTAAGTTATGCCCTTCTAAACACGCAAGAAGAGTTTTTGTCCGTCTGGCTGATGGTGGAATTTCAAGTTTACGAGTGGACAACAGCTGATCGGAGTGTCCGGGTTCTTTGTTTACATGAGGTTAGCTGTTGTCGCTACACAACCAGCCGGCTTTCCACAGCCAGCTAACCAACCCGGACTTAACTAACACAGTCCCAGAGGAGCTGAAAAGGACTAATGGTGGCTTTCGTGGATGTCGAGGACGTGGGTGACGTGTAAGACAGAAGAGGGCTGAAGCACGGAGAGAAAGCGATACAAACCATATCTCCCTTCCGTCGTCATGGGTAACGTGAGGTCTTTGGCAAATAAGATGGATGAGTAAACAATAAACAAGGTGGCCTATTGGGATGTTATATGTCTGCACTTTATGTGCTCATTTTGTGTCCCCGTCTTTTTTCTGTTGTGAAGCACATTCGAGTGTCAAACAGACTCTCGAATGCTCTCCCCCTGATCAACCAAGACCCAGGGATTAAAGCAAAAAAAAATCTCCTGACTGAACTTTTTTTCAGGCCAAGTCATATTCTTATTTTAACCTCCACTGTATTTATTTTTAATAGCGTTGGCGTTTTAAGGGAGCCTACTTGTTTCGGTTTCGTCGATAATCCAATGTACAGTTACCCCCCCACCCCGCCTACCCAACCCTCCCCCCCCCAACCACCTCCAATGTAGTCCCCCCCCCCCTCCACCCAACCTCCTCCAATGTACAGTTTCTTCGTCAAATGTATATACTCTCTTTTTTAGACTATTGTATCACAAACAATACTGTATTTGTAAATCTGGTGTCATAAATGTATAGATGTAGCAGTATTATCTATCTGTATGTCATGTATGTCATGTTATGATGAATAGAAAATGAGGGACCCTGATGTAAACAAGAGGAAAGTCTTTTTCTGGTCTGCAACCCCTTAACAATTGTGTGTATTGAGCTGTACTGTACCCATTCTGCAATATGTTATAACAATCAATCAATATTTAACAGATTGCAGAATTGGTACAATACAGTACGGCTCAATACACACAATTGTTAAGGGGATGCAGACCAGAGAAAGACGTTTGTCTTATTTACATCAGGGTCCCCCATTTTCAATTCATAGTGACATTTATGACATACACAACATTTATGGCATAGGGACATACATGACATACGTACAGGTATATAGTAATGTTACATTTGTGACATATACGATATGCAAATATACAGTACTGTTACCCATAGATCCTAACAGATTATATACATTATGATGGGGAGGAGACTGTACATTAGGGTGGGTGGGAGAAAAAAGATACATACAGTGGGGAGGAGACCGTCTACAGATACACCTGTGTGATGTTGCTACGGAGTTAAGCTAATAAAGGATACTCACAACCACAGCAGAGGACTCACATATTTGTACTGTGAAGTAACACGACAATGACAAATGTGTTGTTTCTGTTTTTCTTTTTGACATAGTTGCGGAACACGGAACAAGTTAACAACTCACCACAGTCTACAGCCCCCACATCATACTGTAGCCTAGCCAGTCTCTTGAAACACTGCTATCTTCAAACTTCCATTCCTCTCGAAACTTTCTTTTGTTGAGTGGTGCCGCTCATCCTTTTCGTCTGAGAACACTGTGTGTGTTTTCTTTTTAGTGGCCGGCTTACTCCTTCCATTATCGTTATTATGCTGACGTTAGCTAATAACTATGTGTTGGGGATAATGGTTCCGCACGGACCATATTGTTTGTTACATTGCTGTCGGCAATCTCGCTCAGAGTGTCAACATAGTGTTGACATTGAGTTGATGTTAGCTGCTAGCTGGCTACCCAAATCCACAACAGCCAGGCAGCCAACCGTACAAAATACAGTCTCAGCCAATCACATCGATTTGTACAGTTAGCTAGCTCCACTCCATTTGGGAACGAGGTTAACTCTATTGCGAAATAAAAGTTAGCCAGCCAGGACAGCCCGTATTAGCAAGCTACAGTTGCTAGGTAGCTAACGTTAGCCACAGCTTCAAAAACGAATTTCAATTATGTTATGAGCTATCAGCTAGCCAGCTAGATAACGTTAGAAAACGCCTCGTGTAGTAAACTAAAGTGATTGTTTAATGCTTCAGTGGTGTTAAAAGAGGACCTGCACGCTTGCCATCTTCGGTGCAAATGATACAGGTCTGTGACAAGACGGGTCTGTGAGGGGGAGGGCACTGTGAGCAGCGTGTGTGCGTCAAGCTCACATTTGATTGGTTAGAATGGTCAAAATGCCCTACGCATCTACAAATCATATTATACCAGGTAGCCAATTCCGTCAGACTCCAAATCAAATTGACGGAAAAAGAAAAAAAAATACTGAAATCCGTCTGGAGACAGAACACTTTAATGCATGCAAGACCACAGTGTCAAACAGACTGACATTCTCCACCTGGTCAACCAAGACCAAAGTTTCTCTCAAAACTCCAGTCCTGCAAACCCACCTAGTCCCACCAGCTCTCCATCAAGGCCACCCTATCATCACTTCCCCTAATTGGCTGGTATCAATCCCCGTGTCCTGAGCCTTTCAGCCATTGTGTAGTGTGATGCGTGCCTGGTGCCAGTGTCTCGCAGCCATTGAGCCTGTAGCCCAAGGTTGGGTGCTACCCAGTGGTGAAGGAGGCCATTTACATCCTACACTGTAAAGTGTTAGGAGTGTCTAGAAAATAACTATATAAATCCAATGATAATCATGTCATGACCGTGAATTACATGCAATAGTATTGATTCTGAATTCCAACTCAACTCCTAACATGAGGCGACAGTGGCTCAGGAGGTAGAGCGGTCGTCTGGTAATTGGAAGGTTCCGGGGGCGATTCCCATTCCTCCCGGGCACGGGCAGTATGTCGAAGTGTCCTTGAGCAAGAAAACGTAACCCGTAATTGCTCCCAATGAGCAAGTTGGCACCTTGCACCGTTGGTGTGTGAATGTGTGAGTGAATGGGTGAATGTGAGGATCAAAATCGTAAAGCGCTTTGGATAAAAGTACTATATAAATGCACCATTTAACACACACATAAGAAAGAGACATAAAGAGATTGGCACTCTTATCCGACCCAGATTTGACCGTTGGGCTTTAAAGTTAAAACCGCTCTGATTTAGGGTTAGGTTGTTTTGTTGTTGTTGTGGCTTTCTGTCTCACCAGGAATAATAAAAGAAAATCAACTATTATTTCTTTATTTGCATACTCATGTTTAGTGTATTAGCCCAATATATTCGCGCTGACCCTTTGTACACAAGACAAGAGCTACTGGACATTGGTCGGATTACTGGATATTCCCATCTTTTTCGATGGACCGAACAACATCGTCAGACCTCCGGGCACACCGGGTCGGTTTACATTGCCTCCCCGGACAAAGAGGCCTCATAGACGGCGTAGGGATCGCAAGCAGAAGCGGGGCTGCAGAGCTGGTGCGCGAGTGAGGCTAGCTCAGGCTCCTCATAGCGCTGCTCTTCCCAGCCTCCTTCTTGCCAATGTACGGTCGCTGGTGCACAAAATGGACGAGCTACGTTTATGGATTACAAATAACAAAAGGATTTTGGATGCAAACATGCTAATCTTCACTGAATCCTGGCTACACGATGGTGTACCAGATAGCGCGATTGAACTACAAGGATGTTATTGCATCCGCTCGGACAGAACAGCTGACTGCGGTAAGAAGCGTGGGGGAGGAGTGTGCGTGTATGTAAACAACTTGTGGTGTACAGATAACGTCACCATCGTTAAGCATTGTTCTGCTCAGCTTGAGTTTGTCATGATTAAAAATAGGCCTTTCCATCTGCCCAGAGAAACTACATGCATCATTACAGTTGCAGTATACACACCACCCAAAAGACCCCAAAACACCTGGAGAAGAGACACTGAGCAGGAACTCAAGACAAGGGGACTGACGTGGAAACAGCTGGAGAGGATGGCGCAAAACAGACGGGGGTGGAAACTTTTCATCAATGGCCTATGTTCCAAAAAGAATAAAAGGCCTAAGTAAGTAAGTAAATACACACCACCAGATGCTAATGCAAAGCTAGCCATGAATGAACTGCATGTAGCCATTAGCAAACAACAGACACGACACCCGGAGGCTGCCTTAATTATTGCAGGAGATTTCAACCACTCCAATTTAAAGTCTGTACTACCTACATTTTTCCAACACGTTTCTTGTCCAACAAGAGGAGACAAGACATTAGATCACGTCTATACTAACACCAAAGACGCTTACAAGGCCCTCCCTCTCGCCCACCTGGGCCAGTCGGACCACATCTCACTGTTCCTCCTACCCAAATACCAACCACTCATCAAGCGAATAAAGCCCATAGTTAAATCTGTGAAAGTCTGGCCCGAGGGAGCAGACCTGGCACTTCAGCATCGGCTTCAAAACACCAACTGGAGTAACTTTGCTGCGGAGGCCAGTGGACTTTCACACAAACATTGATACCTTCACCTCCTCCTCCACCCTGGACTGCATCAGCACCAACGAGGTCACCACCACCAAGCTGATCACAATCTTCCCTAACCAGAAGCCATGGATGGACGGGCAGGTCCGCCAGCTGCTGAAGGCACGTGACATCGCCTTCAGATCAGGTGACCCACAAGCCTAGTCTAGCCCGGGCCGATCTGAAGAGGGGCATCAAACGGGCCAAGCACGACCACAAGCTCAAGGTCGAGGAGCATCTAAATGGCTCTGACCCCCGGCTCATGTGGCAGGGCTTGCAGGCCATTACAGACTACAAACCCAAACACGCCACCCACCCCGACCGCTGACCCCTCCCTCCCAGACGACCTAAACTACTTTTACGCCAGTTTTGACAGGGACAACCACGAGAGGGCCATCAAGAGCCACCACCCCTGCCAACCACCTGACCCTCACACTCGCCCCCATTGACGTGTTTGCAGAACTGTGCAAAACCAATGCACGAAAAGCTGCCGGACCCGATGGGATCCCCGGGCAGGTACTCAGTGTCTGTGCTGGGCAGCTGACGCGGGTCCTGACTAGGGCTGCAACTAACGATTATTTTGGTAGTTGACTAATCTGTCGATTATTTTTGTCACACCCTCAATCTCTGCTTCCTGTGGGCGCGGCTCCTTCTCCAGTGCATGTTTTACCTCACATGCTCAAGTCTGCACACCTGTGAATGTCACCCTGTTGTCCAGTCAGTTAACTTAACATAACATGATGATCCCATAGCAAATTAAAATAATGACTCGTGAAACATTTGAATTTGGATCTTAAGCAACTTTAAATCAAAATGTATTTGAACAATACAACAATCACTCATAACAAGATAAATAAATTAAATAATACAAATTAAAGTGGAAGTGTTTAAATAACAAACAAAAAAAAAGAAAAGAAAAGAATAACTAGCAGCATCTGCCCCCAGCACCGCGGCTGATGGGGCTGTAACTTGGTCCAGGACCAGGAGGGTGACGTGGAACAGCTGTAGGGGGAGAGGAGAGGAGGATGAGTCAGATCAGACATACTTCTAGGTCTTTTGTTTGCTATGTGTGAGAGGAGTCAGTGTGTGTGTGTGTGTGTATGTGTGTGTGTCTTACTCTGATCACTGTGTGTGAGTGAGAGGAGTGTGTGTGTGTGTGTGTGTGTCTTACGCTGATCGCTGTGTGTGAGTGAGAGGAGTGTGTATGTGTGTGTGTCTTACTCTGATCGCTGTGTGTGAGTGAGAGGAGTGCGTGTGTAATGTATTGTGTCTTACTCTGATCATCATCTCCTGCAGGGGAACACACCATTTACAATTTCTTTAAATTGCAGTGCAGGAACGTGAGCATATCGACATGCTCTGGAGCAGACCTGGGCATTGTATGGCCCGCGGGATGATTCTGACCGGCCCGCGAAAGATTACATGATAATTAATTTTTTTTTTTTTTTACTTTTTTTTTTTCATGTCAACGTTCACATGCACAATATACGCTTAGGAGACATACTCAGAAGATGTTGGTTCTCTTTGGATCCACCTACATATGTGAACAGACATTCTCAGTCATGACGTTTACCAAGTCCAGGTACAGATCCTCTCTCACTGATGAACATCTGTCAGCTGTGCTTCGCATCTCCACCTCAGACATGCAACCTAACTTTGATGGACTTGTTAAAGCTCAACAGAGACTGGATTTCTCACACTGAATGAAAAAAAAAGAACCGAAGAACACTAAAATGTGGAAATATAAGTGAAATGGGACAGTTGATTTCTTTTTTTTGCACAGTTCTGAAAACATTAAATGTTTAATATAGGCATGTAAAGTAAAAAAGGCTACAAAACTGGGACACTTTTCTTTACACAGTTCAGTGACATGTCTTGTTTATTTTTGCTATAAGATGATGTGATGTCTTTAGAAAGCTAAGAAAATCCTTGTTTCAATAGTATATGAAACTCAAAATGCCCTTTGTTATTAATGTTTCACATTTTATATCATTTTGGAAATAAATTCTATTTGAATAAATGATATTTTTGAAAGCTAACCTCACCTTTTAATTGCCAAATAATAACATACTCTTACCAGGGGTCAAAACAATGCCATTTTCTGCTTTTTATATAGAAATAAAATGTATATTATGCATAATTGAGTTTGGAATTTTGGACCGGCCCCCCAACATATTTTCAGTTGCTCATTCGGCCCCCTGGGAAAAATAATTGCCCACCCCTGCTCTGGAGTGAGGCTGGCCCTTTTCTTTGGGGCGATGTTCCCAGCTGCTGAGAATTGATTGAATAGTTTATTGGTTTAGAAGAGACGCTCAGAGGGAGTGGAAGTAACTGGAATGCACAAGAATGACTTGGCTTGTGATGCAAGGGTTGGGTACTTTGCCTCATTCAACTTCCACCAAGACAGGGGATTTTCTGTCTTTGAGATGGGCTGCTCTCTGAAGTACATAAGCACTTCGTTAATGATCGCTTGTGTGCGTGCATCCTGATCATTGGTCTCAGTGTCACTGTCTGTTGAGTCACCTCCAAGCAGTGAATCGAGAGCTGAAACAGACCTAGTTGTCTCAGCTGAGGTTGTGGCATCATTGTCAACTGCTGTAGCTTCTTCATTCCTACTGGACTGTAGGACCAGAGCTTGCAATTTATTCTGAACACTGAACCTCTCCTCTGGTGTCAGGAATAAAAATTGTCTGAATCGTGGGTCTAGTGCAGATGCAATGATCGGTTTGCTTGGGTCATCATCTGTGATGGCAAGCTCTCTTGACCAGCGTGCAGTGGTCTCCTCTGAAGCAGCCACCTGGAAGGCCTGCACAGGAGCTGTATCATAGGCAGTGTGGGTGGACTTCAAAAGCCCTCTGACTAGAGGAGGCAGAGCGGAGACGGTCACATAGTTTTCAGCACTCAAGTAGACAGTGGCACATTCAAAAGCTTGGAGAGCTTTGGCCAGTTCATCTAGCAGGTTCCACTGCTCAGGCGTGAGGTCCAAGTATTGTTTTCCTCTCTGTGTTACTGCCGGGTCAGACAGAGTCGCAGTCAGTGGCCATCTCTGTTCCAGGCGAGTCACCATGTAATAGGTGCTGTTCCACCTGGTAGAGACATCTTGGACAAGTTTGTGTTCCTTGGTGCCCATCTGTTTCTGCTTTATTTTCAGCTTGAAGCCAGTTCACTCCTTTTAAAGTGCTCGACGAGACACCTCGCTGCTCCTAGTGCTTTACTAATCAGAGGGTGTTTCAGTGTACGATTGATCACCAACTGTAATGTGTGGCCTGCGCAGCGGATAGACACCCACCCATGTTTTTCCTGCAAGATGTTTGCAGCCAGCACGACATTGGCGCCATTGTCATGAACAACCGCCACAACCTTGCTTGGAGGGATCTCAAACCTTTCCACAGCCTGCTCAATCCATGCAGCAATGTTGGTTCCAGTGTGCCGTTCTTCGAGTGGCATGGTTGTGAGGCAGAAGCTATTGAGCTTCCAGTCATCACTTATAAAGTGACAGGTGATGCCAAGATATGCCTCTGTCGCAACACTGGTCCAGGCATCAGTTGTCAGGGCAATCTTGTTCTTGGTTGCTTTAAGAGCATCTTTAACCTTAGCAAAAGTAGCTTCATACTTTCCCTAAATGAGCTCTGTAAAATGAGTTCTGGAAGGTAAGGTGTAACCTGAATGGAATGTGGTGACCATCTGCTTAAAGCCCTCATCTTCAACCATCGATATTGGTCTCATGTCTTTAACAAGCATGTTGAGGATGCTCTCTGTGAAGACTCCAGCCATTTGAGGGGTGCATGAGCCTCTCTTCAGGACAAACTCATCCACACGTGTTTGCTTTGTACTACAATAGAAAGAGAACAAAACAGAAAGCTGTATTAATTATCATCAGAATTTCAAGTTCAAGTTTCAAGTTTCTTTATTATTTGTCATACAGAATACAGAATACTTTGCATGAAATGCTTCTTTCTGATTGCTCCTGAGAGTGTGCTAGATAAGATAGTATAAATAAGTATAATAAGTATAAAATAGGCTATGGTATCAGTTTATTTTAGATGGTTGTTATAATGTCAGCCTTATATATACCTAGGATTAATATTGAGATGCAATATCTATGTTTTCCCACTAGAGGGAGTTATCGCTTAAGGGATACCATTTTGTGGACTACAGAGTGACTACAGATATATATATGAGGTATTTCCGCATCCGGTTAGTCGGCATAACTGAAATGAAACTGAAAGTGTAAGCATGGCGCTGTTTAACGTTACATACAACATAATACCGCAGCCTCTATAAGCCTCAGCAAGAGTTCGCATAGCAAGCATTATCCATATCCATGAGACGTTCCGTTTTCCAACATGTAAGCTAACGTAAAAAATACAATACTATGGCTAACTATCTAAAACTTACCCATGTTCCGACGTCACCATGGCTCCGGGGTGCTTTCGTTTTAGATGCTCGTGCATCGCCGTGGTGCTGCTGTGGAATGCCAATTCCACTTTGCATAATCGGCATTTAACAGTTTTCTTCGGTTTGTCATCTGTAAAATACTCCCACACCTTTGATACCCTCTGTCTCGCTTTTTTTAATTCATCTCCGTCGTTCTCTCTCCCTTCCGCCATCGTTCATTCTTTCTTCTGAAGTTCTTACCCGCGCCGTTACTACAGAATGCAGTCAGACAATGGAAACGATACTGCCCCCAGCAGTTCCTGTAATGCATTGCAGTTACAAATGAACATTTTGCGTCTCCGATTGTTTTTATGCGACGCATCGACGCAACAATTCCTCGTCGCCGATTTTTTTATGATCGACGTCGTCGATTATGTCGACTAATCGTTGCAGCCCTAGTCCTGACTGAGATTTTCAATCTGTCCCTGGCCCAGGCAAAAGTTCCCACATGCTTCAAAGTCACCTCCATCATTCCTGTCCCTAAACACGCCTCCCCAGAGAGCCTCAATGACTACCGACCCGTAGCACTCACCTCCATCATCATGAAGTGCTTCGAGAGGCTAGTCCTGGCTCACCTTAAATCCTGCCTACCGCCCTAACTTGACCCCTACCAGTTTGCCTACCGCCAGAACAGGAGTACGGACAACGCCATCTCCGCAGCACTACACCCTGCCCTCCTCCATCTGGACCAGAAGGACACGTACGTGCGACTTCTGTTCATTGATTTCAGCTCGGCGTTTAACATCATCATCCCCTCCAAGCTGATCACCAAGCTCCATGACCTTGGCATCGACCCGTCACTCTACAACTGGATACTGGACTTCCTGACCGACAGACCTCAGCATGTCAGACTGGACAGCCTCAAGTCCTCCACTCTCATCCTAAGCACTGGTGTACCACAGGGCTGCGTGCTGAGCCCTCTTCTCTACTCCCTCTTCACCCACGACTGCAAACCGGTGCATGGCTCAAACACCATTGTCAAGTTTGCAGACGACACCACCGTGGTGGGACTAGTCAGCAACAATGACGAGTCGGCGTACAGAGAAGAGGTCCAGTACCTAGCTCTGTGGTGTGCTGATAACAACCTGGCCCTCAACACCAAAAAAAATAAGGAAATAGTGGTGGACTTCAGGAAAAATAAAACAGGCACGCACAGCCCCATCCACATCAATGGAGAGGAGGTTGAGCGTGTCTGTAGTTTCAAATTCCTGGGAGTTCACATCTCTCTGAGGACCTGTCCTGGACCACCAACACCTCGACCCTGGTCAAGAAGGCCCACAAGCGCCTCTTTTTCCTGAGGAAGTTGGCCAAACTCCACCTATCCCCTCCGTGCTAGTGAACTTTTATCGCTGTACGATTGAGAGCATCCTCACCACCTGCATCTCAGTCTGGTACGGCAATTGCACCATTAAGGACCGGAAATCACTGCAGAGGGTAGCGAAAATAGGCCAACGCATCACCAAGACCCCCCCCCCCCCCATCTCATCAATCTATGAGAAGCGGTGCTCACGGAGAGCACAGAACATCATCAAAGACGCTTCTCACCCCAACCATGGACTGTTCACCCACCTGCGGGGTACTCGCTCTGGGGCACGCTATCGCAGCCTCCCAGGCAGAACCAACAGGACCACGAATAGTTTCTTCCCCTCAGCTGTCAGACTTGTGAATCAAAACTCTACATAGCCCACTGCACCTCACTGTATATATAGCCATAGCTTATTTAGACTTTATTTTAATGATTATTTTTTATAATATATTTGGTATTCTCACCATTTCACATTGTGCTAACCATTGCACTTTACTGTACAGTTTTATTTATATGTGTTTTATATGCAACTGACTGACTGTCACATCCTGATTAGACATACAAAATCTCATTGCACTGTCTTGTACTGTGTAATGACAATAAAGTGAATTTTCTAATTCTCTCTGACACAAAAGTCAAAACACCACTTCAGAACCCTGACTTGTATTGTTAAAAGTAGAGGTGTTTACACTCACTAGAACAGATATTATGGCTAGATGATGCCTCAACCACAATCTACATTTTTTATTGATTTGCTTGATTTATTTGGATGTGTTAGCTAACTGACTAATCGTCCAAGAATCAGGAATAATCCAACACCAATCTCTCTGAGCAGGGTTTTACTCACACTAGTCTGAGCAGGGTTTTGGTGTGAGATTTGGTACAGAAAAGGTACACAACAGGGGCACATTGTACATCCCACTATCAAAGTGTCTACTTTAATCTACAGTGCAAACTAAACTGAGTGTGTTTGGTCAGAGTGTCTCTCTCTCCACACCTCTCTCTCTCGCTATGAGACAGTAGGCTACAGACAGACACCCAGTCAAGCCCAACTCAGCCAGGAACAAGACTAGGCAAGTCAAGTTAAGCAAGACCCAGCCAAGAACGAGACTAGGCAAGTGTAGTTAAGCAAGACCCAGCCAAGAACAAGATTAGGCAAGCCTAGTTAAGCAAGACCCAGCCAAGAACGAGACTCTGCAAGTCTAATTAAGCAAGACACAGCCAAGAACAAGACTAGGCAAGCTTAGTTAAGCAAGACCCAGCCAAGAACAAGACTAGGCAAGCTTAGTTAAGCAAGACCCAGCCAAGAATATACAGTATATCTATATTTTTATCATGTAAAAGTTTATATAAAATCTGCAAATGGATTTTGCAAAACAACTCCCAATTGTAATATTTTCTTCCCCATCTTACCGCTGACAATCTCTTGAGCGGGATTTCCAAGAGACTTGTCTGTAGTTTATTCTCTCCAGTATGACTTATGCGTCTCTTCAGATGTCCCTTCTTGCTGAAGCCAGGACTACTTCGTATTTTCTGTGTCTTCTTTGGTTTCAAAGTCATCACACCTGGTCCTCCACTCTCCTTCCATTCATCACCGTCATCAGTCTCAGTTCCAGAACTCTCATCATCACGGTCAACAGTCTCAGTTCCATCATTGTCGTCAGTCACATTTTCAGAACGTTTATCATCACTGTCTTCAGTCTCAATTAGAGAACAGTCTGAAGAAAGGGGCTGGCTATCTCTAGTTGGTTCTAAGTCACCAGCTGGATCTAAGTTACTGTCTGGTTCTGATACTCTACAGTCCTCTCCATCAGGTTCTGTTTTCATCTGTTTAGTTGAGGTGCTGGGTAAAGAGTAAGCTTCTCTGTTTCTCTCCCTCTGGGTTTGAAGAGGCTGGAAGGGCTGAGCGTTCTCTTGACCATCTTCACATTTCACTGGGTGTCTTGTGATCCCTGAGCCACCAGCTTCTTCCAGCCCTTGATGTAGTTCATCTTTAATCTGTAGGGACTCTGGGTCCTGGGTTTGGTTAAACCATGAGGACTGAGGTTTATCATCATCATGCTCACATTTCACAGAGACAGGATTTAATGTGGACTTTATGATATCAGCCTCCTCCAGACCTTGAAGCTGCTCTCCATCCTGACTGATCCAGAGTTCCTCCTGTTCCTCTTTAATCTGCAGGGGCTCCGACTCCTCTTGGCCCAGACTGGGGCTCCTCTCCTGCTGCTCAGGGGGAACCTCCTCTTTACACACAGGGAGCTGTGGGGGGTCTGGAGGGAGGAATAATAATAATATGAGTAACAAACATAAAGATACAGTAGATAACCTTTCAGCATTAAGTGAAACTCTGCAACTGAGAGTAAAAACACAAGTGCTTGCAATCAATTACTGCTTGGCTACAAAATGAGCCTATTTAATAGTGAGGACATGTCCTCATCACGCTGTCAATCACAACTTAGGCCTTGTCCAGACTAACACGATTTTGATCTTTTTCGTTTCGTTTTCATTTAAAAAAAGGTTTCCGTAAAAACGAAAACGTTTCAAGATAATAAGTGCGTGCCACAAATGTACAAAATAAATGTCTTTCCTGTTTTAGACGTCGCTCTTTTATTTTGAAAACCCCAGACCGGAAGTGTTGTTGTGCCGTCCGGTTTTGTGCTTTTGAGCAAACCTAGTTTTCCAGAGACACACACCGCGGCGCAACATACGTTCGGGAGTGGAGAGAGAGAGACCGCGGCTCAAACTACCTGTGCTGTATTAAAGTAATTGATTGTTGTTTAACTTGTACCCGTGTCCAGTCCTTTCGACTAGCAAACGTTGTCTGTATTTAACGTTACCTCAGGATACCACTGTCTATTGTATTTAGTTGGTTAGCTATTTAGCTAATGTTGATAGCATAGCATAGCTTGCTGGCTACAGCTCAACACCATGCCATGGGGATACTATTTACCAAATGATAGAGGCTTTTTAATCGTCAAGGTAAAAGGATTTGTCATGATCAACTGAAGGGGTATGATATGGAACAGTATGTACTTGGCTACTACTTGGGTTTTCAGAAAAAGTACATTTAGCTGTAAAAGCCAGATCAAGCTCAATAGCTTCTGTAACACTGTAAGGGAGATGTCAATCTGTTGTCGACGGTGGTTGGTGATGTTTGGCTGAGATTGCACATGCGGGTTAAGGGAGAGGTGGGCTATTGCGTCATCGGTTCAGGAGAAGACGCGTATCGCTTGTAAAGATGGTGACAAAAGGGGAGCATCTTCAGAATTGCGCACTCTGGAAGCCGGTCTCAGAAAGTAGCGTCTTCAGGCTGCCAGAACGCAGTTCCGTGTGGATGAAAGGTGCAAACGATCAAATACTTTGCCTGATATGACCGAAATCGGTTTAGTCTGGACATGGCCTTAGAGGTTGATCAGATGTTGTCAGGGGGTGAAAATGTAAACAAACAAAGTGAGACTTGAGGTTCTCCAAACTAAACAAGGGAACTATGGATATCTGAAATACTTATGGATTGTTAGCTTGACCAATTACCTTTTTTACTTGAGTTGGGGCACATGTAGAAACTCCTACACTGTTCACCTGATTTGGTGAATACCCTCAAAAGAAAGCTGAAAGTCTGCACTTGAAGCACACCTTGATTTAATTTCAAGTCCATTGTGGTGGTGTAGAGCGCCAGAATTGTGAAAAATTGTGTCAATGTCCAAATATTTATGGGCCTTACTGTATAAAGTCAGAATATAAGCCCCAGGGGCGAATAGAGTCCACTACCGGGTTTATAAAAGTGCGCCTGATGTACTCGGATTCTTGTGGAGGTTATTGAGAGTAGTATGGGATAAACCTCACTGTTAAGCCAGCTTCGGACTACTATATCTCTCCAGAATGTAGAAGGTGAGATTTTCTTTACTGTACTGGCACAGAGGCTAGCAAACGACCTAGAAATTAATTGTTAAATAGACACAGCAGTGCAGAAAGCAGGAATCCCAGGGTTTTCCGGATGTATAGAACACACAAGCATGATATGGCACCAGATGCAATCAGCCAAGATAGAGAAAAGAGATTTACAGGTGGTATTTTTAGACCTGGCAAATGCGTTTGATTCGGTACCGCATAACCTTATTTGGAATTAGAGCTGTGAATTTTCACTGGCCTCACGATTGGATTACGATTCAGCTGTCCCCGATTCTATTCGATTCTACGATGTATCTCGATGCAGCTCAATAATATATTACATCCTCAATTTTATAATCTATATTACTGCACATGGCGACTTTTTCATCAATTAATACAAGCAGTCAGATCAATGAACTTTTATTTCAAAAGTTCTTAAATCAGAATGTCAAAATAAATGTGTTGCATGATACAAATACTAGAAAGGTATCTCGATACCCAGCTGTTAAAAACGGTTCAATACTCTTTTTATTAGTATTAGTATCAGGTCTACACTATAGGCTACACCAGGGGTTCCCAAAGTTTTCAGGCTGCGACCCCCGAAATAACTGTGTCAGAGAGCCGCGACTTCCACTATTATAGGAGCTATAAAAAATATATATATATATATATATAATTACTAAAAAAAATTATAATAATTGGAAATGTATGGTAGAAACATGCAAACGTTCAAACGCACACACACTAATAAGCATTGGAGGCTTTTAACCAGGGCCGGACTGGGGAAATCATTCAGGCCAGGAAATAGTGCAAAATATAGCCCCAGTCAGGCTACTTTTTAAGCGGGGGGTCCCCCACCAGGATTTTTTTTGTTACAAAGACTTAAAGGAAAACTCCAACATTTTGGGAAATTAGCTTATTTCCCATCTACCATGGAGTTAGACAAGAAGATACATACCTTTTTCTTCTCTGTGCATGCAGTAGGAGTAGGAAGACGTTGGGAACTAGGCTAATGGAGGAATCTACTTCCAGTGGCTGACGCTAAGCTAGGCTAACGGTGCGCGTCTTCCTACTCCTACTGCATGCACAGAGAAGAAAAAGGTATGCATCTTAACACTCCAACATTTTGGGAACCCTGGAGTTAGACAAGAAAATGCATAGGCTTGGGCGGTATGACGGTATTACGGTATACCAGGGTATTTAGAAATCCCGACGGTATTGAAAATCAATACCGTCAAAATCACAGATGCGTTTCAGTTTCTATTACACTGAAACAGAGTTTTGACAGGGACGGCATTGGTTGTAGTACACACACAGCACGCGCCAGCAGAGGGCGAGACCAGTCCTCACTAGTGGAGCAAGCACACGCAGAGCTGGTTGTCTACACACAGGAGGACGCAATCGATAGGGGAAAACCCGCTTCAGTGGTCGAAATTAAATGAGACACGGTTACCGTTGCTGGTGCTGCGGGCTAACTGGCTACCATTCTGAGAGCCAACGTTACTAGTACTAGGGTGCTGCAGGCTAACTGGCTACCATTCTGAGAGCTAACGTTACTAGTACTAGGATGCTGCAGGCTTCTGGCTACTGTTCTGAGAGCTAACGTTAGTAGTACTAGGATGCTGCGGGCTTCTGGCTACCATTCTGAGAGCTAATGATAGTAGCACCCCCCCCCCCCGCTGATGAACATGAAAGTCATACCGTCATATACCGGGGTATTATGTCAGCAAGGTATGACGGTATGAAAAAAATTATACCGCCCCAAGCCTAATGCATACCCTTTTCTTCTCTGTGCATGCAGTAGGAGTAGGAAGACGTTTGGAACTAGGCTAATGGTGACTGACGCTAAGCTAGGCTAACAGTGCGTGTCTTCCTACTCCTACTGCATGCACAGAGAAGAAAAAGGGTATGTATCTTCTTGTCTAACTCCAGGGTAGATGCCAAATAAGCTAATTTCCCAAAATGTTGGGAGTTTTCCTTTAATTTCCTGCATTCTGCAGCTCCCTTTGTGTGTGTGTGTGTGTGTGAGCAAGAAAGAGAGAGAGAGAGAGAGATGGTTCTCCAACTTGTGTGAGTTGCAGTGATCTCCTGGTTGTTCCCCACCTAGGTTATCTAACTATTGCGCCGCTGCAACCAGAAACACTGGCCTGGCCTGCTTCTATGTTCAGTGGCCAGACCAGCGCTCCAGACTAACTTTTTTCACCACCGTCCCAGAACCGTCCCGAAATACAATTTTAACCGTCCCAAAGTGAATGTAACCGTCCCAAAAATCAAATGTCGTTTCTTTACTTTGGTTTTGTCGTCTATAGTTATTGCCATAAGAAACACCATTCAGAGAAGGGGAGAATAAATTGATTTAGTCAAAAGGCTCCCAGGTGGAAAGATTTCACAAGAATAATTATTAAAAATAAATAAATATATATATATATATTAAAAAAAAGTGTTTAACAAGGTGCTAGTATAGGGATATTTGGTCACGGTGCTGTTATAGTCAACCAATTGGAGCCATGTTGATTATTCCTTCCATAGGAAAATATATTTAAATGTATTTGTATTTTATTTCGTTTGTTTTTTTTGTTATTACAAATGTGTGTGTTTATGGTTGAAAATGTTAGAGATAAATAAAGATCAAATCAAATCTAACTGAATAAGTTATCCCTCTTCTAACGAGAAAGAAAAACGTAGTTTAGCTTTAAACTATATAATGTCATTGCGTCCAGAGATTCCACCTTTGATAACTAAAGTAATGACACTTGACTAGTAATGAAACATGTCCCTTAGATCGCGCTGTCCTCCTGGTCGATATTGATAACTGCTGCTAAAATAAAATAAGTCCCGAGTCGAGACTCCGTGCTGCTCCCAACGAATCCCAATAGTATGCAACTGCAGAGCCGCACAGGGGCACTTTCAGGTCCGGTCACAGGCCCGCTCAACAGCGCCCCCCACCCAACGGCTGAATTGCCAATGGCTGAATTGGAATATTGCACTGTGCAGGCACAGCGGCCCCGCTCTGCGGCTCTGCAGCTGCATGCTATTCGCAAATCCAGCATCCAGCTCTCGCTGCCCAGCCGTCGTTATCAGAACACTACACGCATATCATAATGTTTACAGCAAACTGTAGTTGATCACCAGGTATGTTTTATTAACGTAGAATAATTCATATATATATGCGCGCACTGACAGTCGGTTAATTGACATTTCCTGTGAAAAAAATAAAATCCTCTCCGTCCCGTTTGCGTCCCAAAAAAGATTTCTGTTCGTCCCAAATCAATATTTGATCGTCCCCGGGACGACGGGACATCGTTAGTCTCGAGCCCTGGGCCAGACTGCATTTTTTTATTTTATTTAATGAACACCTGTACGTGCAATTTCCTGCAATATAGAGCCTTCAATATTGACCAATAAAGTTGCACTTTTCACTATAAAGTAGGGCTGGGCGATACGGCCTCTAAATGATATTGTGATATTTTTTGGCCATATCACGATACACGATATATATCACGATATTTTGACATTTCCTCTAAAGCACTTAAAAATGCTTGATTTAACCCTTTGATGCATACAGTCACGCCAATATGATTATAATAAGTCCCTGCAACATATGTTTGCATTATTAAACCATGAAGATGCTTTAAAAAATTATTTAATGAAAATGTACTAAGAGTAGTCTACTGAATATGTATTTACATCTAAGACTATTTATATAAAAACTCTTGGGTACTGTTTTCTATCCACTTTAGCCAAACACACACAAACACATTATATATATATATATATATATATATATATATATATATATATATATATATATATATATATATATATATACACACACACTGAGAAAATAATAATCACACACAAAGGGATAATGGCTTATAGCAGACTTAATGATTTTAGAATATTTCAGATAATGTAATGAAATTAAATGTTTATATCATCAACTATCCAGTTAGTATTTTATTAGAGGTGGGCATAGATAAATTTTTTAATCTAGATTAATCTATCTGCAATCCTGGATTTAATCTAGATTAATCTAGATTAAAATGACCAAAAAAAAAAAAAAAAAAAAAACCTGCTGAAGGCATTCAAGTGTTCTACCCAAATAATGACCAGAAGTAAGTCCTTACTTTTTCTTTCCTCCTTATGTTTCTCTGGCCAGGTGGCCCATTACACCTTGAGCCCATCTCCCGTTTCCAAAATGCATTACAGACTGTTTGAAAAAGCTGTTTTGCTATGATAATTGGTAATGCAATATCAAAATAATGTTCAATAAGGTCGCTTTCACACAGGGGCTGTTTGGTCCGGACTTTCGGACCAGAATTCGATAGTCCTGTTTTTCGGGTCTGTGTGAATGCGCGTCGAACTCGGTTCGCGGACCAAACAGTCGAACTCTGGTCCGCCTGAAAACGTAGGTCTCGGTTCGGCTTCATCGGACCAAACACGAACCAAATATAGGAAGTGATTATTATTACCACTGCTCGCAGCACTCACTGCAAAACAAGCACACTGCATCTAATCTCTCTATCTATCTATCTATCTATCTGTGCATCTTGGGAAGGAGGAAGAAAAAACGCGGCTTATTATTATTACCGAGGCGCGCGGCTTATTATATTATTAATAAAACAGCTACTTGTGGGCACTCATAAAAACACTGTGGTCTACAAGTTGTTTAGCGAGAGGATGGTGGTAATGTGCTTCAATAGAACAATGGATCAATGCCATGTCAAAACTCGGCTCCGCTGATCTGGAGGACTCGCAGTCCACACAGACACACACGCGCGCGCGCACACACAGGCTTGCAGCCACACACACATTTCCACTGTCCAATAGACAAGCGCCCTTTTCGACCGCGTGACATTGTTCAGAAGGTCTCGGTCCGCCTGACAGATATCTGTGTGAAAGCAGGCGAACCAAATGAAGAATGCAACAATGTTGCAACTTCACCCCCAGAACCGCACCGAGTCCACCAAAACTATATGTGAAAGCGACCTAAGATGTACTTGTGTTTAATAAGTTGTTTTATTCAGAAGTTAACACAAACAAATAATATTACCAGTACAGTATCTAGCACTCTCAGGAGCAAAACAGAAAGAATCATTTCAAACTTGAACTATGTGACATGGCTTGAATCAACTGCTCCAGTGGAGTTGCTCAGTGGCCAATGGTGTCAACTGTGGTTGTACTGGGCAGCTCCCAGGTGTGAATGGAACTGTGTGAATGTGAAGCAGGGCGTTCCTGAAAAAGAGCATCTGTGCTCCGCAAACCTACCCTGGGTAAATAAAAGGTAAAAAAAAAATGTAATTTTTTATTTTTTTTTAGATTAATGCGTTAATTATATTATCGCGCGGTAGTAGTATAGCGTTAACGCCGTTAACGGCCCAGCTCTAGTATTTATACTGTAACGTTTGGCCACTTTAGAGCGAGAACGCACGAGAGAGCCAGCCCCCCCCCCCCCCGGGTTTTGTAGGTTTGCGTTTTGAGCGTCTAAGCTGCCGTAGGTGATGTCACACTCGAATGTCAACACAGGAAGTTGAACACACGGTGATGCGAACTGGATGCCCGATATAAAGACACGAGTAACCAATAAATATGAAGTTATGTTTGAACTTCTGTTGTCAAGCCTCATCAATATTACCCCACCCCTTTTCCTCACGAATGGAACTAGTGTCGTGGAGTCCGCTTTGAGCGTTTCCAGGGTTAGCAGCTAACGCTAGTTAGCTTAGCCTAGTTATGTGGGATAACTTAGTTAGCAGCTAACGTTAGCCCATTGCTCGCGTCAATTAAATTGCATGTCATTAAAGGTCCGTGCTGGTCTGTGTAATGAAATTACAATTGCATGTCATTTAAGGTTCGCGCTGCTCTGCGTCTATAATGAAATGAGGAAAGCTCTGCGCTAAAGCAAGTCTCATCTCAGCCGCAACGTGACAACATATACTCGATGTTCACGATATAGTAATTTACTACATCTCATGTAGAACAAGCCGCGATACATCGAGTATACTCGATATATCGCCCAGCCCTACTATAAAGCTCAGTTTATATTGCAGTATGATAGCCAATTACTATAATAATAATAATATATGAATCTATATATATACTTAGGGCTGGGCGATATGGAAAAAAATCATATCGCGATAACGATATGATAATTTTATTTTATTTCTCGATATCGATAATTATCGAATTGTTATAAGTATAAAAAAAAAAAAAAAAAAAATGTTTATTTTTTGTTTAAAATATGTTTAAAATATGTATGTTTATTTTGCAGCAATTCTTTGTCATTGCCGCCATCTTTAGTGTTACATCCCCTCACACTCCAGTTCTCAGGCTGCAGCTGGTTTAAAAGCTAAAGTAAACCGGCTTCTCTGCTGGCTGTGGCTCCAGAGGAGTTGAACAGTTCTGGCTCTGCTAGTTTATTTTCGATCTTTTGGCGCTTTTTTGGTGGACAAACCACCGCACATGTGCACTGTGACTCGTGACTGGAGTCTAGTTCTGCTAGCACACATAGCCTACTGTGTACAGACGGTTTCAAAATGTATTTTAAATTAGAAAGCAAACAAAATAAATGGACAAGAGAAAAATAAATCTGAATTTGGTCAGTATTGTCATTTGGACAAGCAAAGCCATTACTTTAAGTTGCAGGCAAGAAAGACAAGTCTGTCCACTGTCTCTGGTTTTAAAACTGCCCTGTTGCAGGTTTAAAAAAAAAAAAAAAAAAAAAAACGATTTTTCGATTTTTTTTTTTATTTCGATATTCGATATCGATTATTAAAATATATCGCGATATTTATCGTTATCGTTATATCGCCCAGCCCTATATATACTGTATATTGATTTAAGCATGCTTTTTATGGGTGCTTAGTAATAATTTCTGCAATCTTGACCAATAAAGCTGCTCTTTTCACTTTAAAGCTCAATTAATGTTGCACTATATATTAAATTAGTTTTTCATTGTTTTCTGTACTTTCTGCAGTGAGTTTTTTACTATCCATAGAATAATGGAATGTGTGATTCTCTTTAAGAATAACTAGAAAAAAATATCATAAAATGTTGGAGGTTCGAACTCACTGGAAGCGCCTGCGCACTAAAACACTTGTTAAAAGAACATATGATCCAAGTATTTGTGGCTTAATTTGTTATCCCTAGTCAGAAAATGCTATGGGAATCCTATAATAATCTGTATACATTTTTGGAACCAAACCCATAAGAATCCTATAGGATATAACGGTCTCAAAATCCTATGGGATCCTAAAGGATTCTTATAGGTTTCCAAAAACGTATAGATTCATATAGCATTTTTTTTGACTAGGGATGTTATCCTACACTTTAAGCTGTCTGATATTTCCATTACATGTAACTCTTGGGTCTCTTTCTCACTTCCTCTGCCTCCTCCCTGAGTCTGCAGTCACCACATCATTCTACATTAAGGAGAGGAATACACTTATGAATACACTGGCAGTCTGTTCCTGCCTATCTGTCCCCAGCTCTGCTGTCCGTTTACCATCTCTTGCCTGCTCTGCCTAATGACATCATTATGAAACATTACCATTAGCATTTCACCTCTTTCTTATGAACATATTTCAACTAGTTTAAGTCTTTTGAGATATTAGGCTACTAGGGTTATTACTTTGCGTTTTGGTGTACTGAAAAATGCTCTGATGTCTGTATTTTTTCATTTTTCTGCCATGTTCTGGCTGGCTGGCTGCATTATTATTATTATCATCATTTTCTTTCCAATTAACACTTTAACTGCAGAAGGTTAAATGCATGATATACCATCCCTTGCCAGCTCTATTTGTCTATGGAGAAGTTCCCCTTCTTTGCAGGGCTATAACTTTTAAAATTATATTGCTAGATTGCCATTATTAGGGCCCATTCAATGTCCTATATGTATTGTTCAGGGTGTATGAACGTTAAACTTTTTCATTCACATATTCATACTAAAATATGATCTAAAGTATAAGTATGTTTTCATCTCTTTCTGCAGCTTTCTCCAGAACGTGATTTATAGCCCCAAATGCATTATATTGATGATCAAATACAGTTTGGTAGCGATCGGTGCCAGATGAAAAATTTCAAATGGACGTGCTTCTAGAAGTTTCTACGTATCATCTGATGATGACCGGATGGGCGGGGGATCGTTTATAATTCCGTGGGCAACGTTATACCATTCATCTAATGTGGGTCAAATGTTCATCATAGCAGTTAGTGTCGAACACGGTAATACTACACGCTAAAACTCACCCCAGTCTCCGCGGGCCGTTGGGCGATCAGCGTGGGGTAGACAGTTTTCCATTATGGGATGTCGAAATACCCGGTCCATTTCCAGGTTGTATAATAGTATATACGTCCAAATAACGTTGTTTATTGAGTTAGGGCAAGCGATCTATTATCGAGTGTTTCAAGATGGAGTCGCGGGAGCTATAGAGAGTGGCCGGAAGTAATATGGGTGATCACCACTTCATCCACATGACTTCCTGTTTGGCGCTTCTGCCGATCGGCCACCAGATGGCGCTCTTGAACCGCTAGAGGGTTGAGAGGAGGCCAGCACTGTGTCTCAGGGCTGCAGAGGAGAAATATGATTTCGATCACAGATTTTTGAAATATTGATATTAAAGACAAGTTAGGGCGTCCTCGGCAAACTTTTGCATGGCTAGGAAAGACGCCTAAACACGTTTTCGGCACTTAAAAGTGTTAAATGAAAATCAGTGGTATAAGTGGTATATGATGGAAAATATTAAAGTCAATGCTTGAATGTAATGTTTTGTGTGGACCCCAGTAAGACTAGTTGTTGTCATGCAACAGCTAATGGGTAGGGGATCCTAATAAACTCAAACAGGATTTGATCTACCAGGTAGCCAACTAGTCAAACACACAAACACTGGTTACTAGCTAGCTAGCAAATGTGAGCTAACTGCTAGCTAACATAAAGAGTGACCTGAGAGAAGAGAAGGTGATGATTATAAATGTGTTTTATTGTATTGAGTGGTAGAATATCCTTTGTTTGAACAACTTACTGGAAAGGTCTGCCACCAATGACAGACTCGGTCACGGTGATTCCCACACACTCACTGTAGCCTACCTGCATCATGCGCCACTGACTGCGTGCTGGGGTGGGAGGCAGTTGATCAAACCATTGTGAGGGAAATGCAAGGAGGGTCACAATCTTTGGAAACTTAAGAACTCGCTATTAACACTATGGTCGCCAAAAACGCCTTACCACGTCATTCCCTGCCATGCTCATTCTGCCAAAGACGCCGTACCACGTCTTTGATATCAATATTTCAAAAATCTGTGATCGAAATCATATTTCTCCCCCGGAGACTTGAGATCTACTGTTGATCCCCTCTCAACTCTCCAACGGTTCAAGAGCGCCATCTGGTGGCCGATCGGCGGATCGCCCAGACCGGAAACAGGAAATGGAAGCTGGTGCTCATTCCAATTCGGTCCGATCACTCGCTAATAGTCCCAGGACTCGAGCTAGACACAACGGATAGCAATCCGTTACCAATAACTCGATAAACAACATAATTTGGACGTATATACTATTATACAACCTGGAGATGGATCGCATATTTCTACATCCCATAATAGGAATATTTCTGCTCCACGCTCATCGCCCAACGGCCCGAGGACGCTACGGTGAGATTCAGCGTTTTTTTTTAACGTGTTCGATATAAACTGCTCTGATGATCATATCACCCACACTAGATGAATCATCTAACGTTGGCCACGGAATTATAAACAACCCCCCCCCCATCCGGTCAACATCAGATGATAAGTAGTAACTTCTAGAAGCACGTCCATTTGAAATTTTTTATCTCGCGCCGATTGCTATCAAACTGTATACAATCATCAATATAATGCATTTAGGGCTATAAATCACGTTCTGGAGAAAGCTGCAGAAAACGATAAAAACATACTTATACTTTAGACCGTATTTTAGTATGAATGTGAATGAAAAAGTATAACGTTGCTACACCCTGAACAATAGACACTTGATGTTGAATGGGCTATTGTAATGTCAATTTAGCAATACAATTTAAAAAGTTATAGCCCTGCAAAGAAGGGGAACTTCTCCATAGACAAATAGAGCTGGCGTGGGATGGTTTATTCTGAATTTAAGCCTGGCGACCAAAGTGTTAAGTGTCTATAATCAGCACAAGTTCTTTCATTGCGTATTATTAATTTGATTGAAATTACATAGTTATGTTTACAGTGATATATTGGGGGGGACATATCATATATTTCATATGATCAAAAAGTGGGGGTGCAAAAGCACACGTTTGCTCCCCCCAAGTTCAATTGTGGGGATGCACCTGCTCCACTTGCTCCATTGCTCAGGCGCCCATGCTACTAGGTGTACACTATAGGCTACACTACTAGGTCTACATTATAGTAGGGGTGGGAATCACCAGTTTAATCACGATACGATACCGATTCTTTGGACAACGATACGATATTATCCGATATCACACAGTCTGCCACGATACGATACGATTCGATTCAGGTGCCTGCGATCGATATGAGACGATATTATGTGCCCATTTAATACGATCAGTAACATTTAAATCAACAAAAAAAAGGCAATGGAAATATCATGACATTTTTATTTTTGAGCTCTTCCAGACATTTAAATGAAAAACAATCTATTGTTTTTAATACAAATAGACCTCCTGTTCACTGTTTTTGGTTCATTTCTTTTTTTTCTCGATATTAATATCCTATTCACTGTCACAGAGCTGTATTTTGGCTGGAAAAGCATATTGGGAGTCCCAAGGTGCAGTACCGGCCAGATCCTGTTAGTGGGGCTATCCCCTAGAATGCACCCTCCCAGTCCCCACTTCTCTCTGCCTATGGCTCTGGGTTAGCTTGTTAGCTCACGCTAAAGTAACGTTATCTTCGATCTTGAACGCGACGTGGGCATAATGGAGTGACGAGGATTGCAAAGCAGGTTAGATGCATTGGACCCGTTGTGGAATAAAACAGCAGGGACATGTTTTGGGTCACAGAATAGGCACACTAGTCTTGCTCTAGTGACGCTCTAGACGCTACTGGTGTTGATGTTAAACGGAGTTTGAGTTTCACAACACTGGGCGCGGGGCGATGACGTCGCCGTCGCCGGATTTTCAAAATAAGAGTATCGCAATATGAATCGATCTTTTTACGTGGCATCGATCCTATTTGATTATTGATAATAGATCGATATATCGATCTGGATCGATGTATTGTCCCACCCCTACATTATAGGCTACAGGTATTAGGGCTGACCCCGATTAGTCGAAGTCGACTAATCGATCGAAAGGAGCTGTAGTCGACTGCCAATCTCTTAGTCGAATGCAAAAATAAATTAACATTAAGCACCCCCCACAGCACAAATGGAATAATAAAAAAAAATATATATATATATTATATAATTTTATATATACTACCAGTAGACTATTGGCAAATTTCGGTCAATCAAAGTCGACTATCCAAATCCTTAGTCGGCGACAGCCCTAATAGGTCTACACTATAGGCTACACTACTAGGTCTTCACTATAGGCTACACTACTAGGTCTACACTATAGGCTACACTACTAGGTATACACTATAGGCTACACTACTAGGTCTACACTATAGGCTACACTACTAGGTATACACTATAGGCTACACTACTAGGTCTACACTATAGGCTACACTACTAGGTATACACTATAGGCTACACTACTAGGTCTACACTAGGGCTGACCTCGACTAAGGATTTGTATAGTAGACTTTGATTGACCAATATTTGCAGATCGACTACAATGCAATTTCTTTTATATATATATATATATATTTTTATCATTCCATTTGGGCTGTGGGGGTGTTTAACTCAATCAGCGCCAGAGGGCGCTGTGTAATGTGTGGTTAAAAGTCCAGCATTCTAAAGTATAGGAATACGTGGCGGTGTGGGCCAGTTTGACTTTTTCTTCACCGTTATCTTTGTTACAAGGAGCATGAGCTGCTAAGCAGCTGTGTCCATAGAGATGTATTATGTCCGTGGGTTAGGAATACCACAGCCACACACTCGCATCTTTTCCACAATGTTCTGCGACTGGACACATAACTACAACATTGAAAGTGGGCAGGACCAAATAAGGTGAATAGGCCACATCTGTGGAGTAGATGAGAAGAAGATATACATACATGGATAAAGGGATCTAGCGCTAAGCTCAGCTCTACACTGACATCAGTAGTAAACAGTAAAATGACACAAAGAGAACCCAACACCTGGATGTTTAGAAGGAATTTCAGCTCAACCCTTCCTCCCGTTACCCCTTTTCCTCACTCCATCCTAGCATCGCACCCCCCCCCCTCCTCCCGTTACCCCCCCCCCTTCCTCCCGTTACCCCTTTTCCTCACTCCATCCGAGCACCCCCCCCCCCCCCCCCCCGCTGCTGTGTTGCATAAGAGCAGCATTATTAATACCTGTAAAGACAACAATGCAGTAATTACAGCTGACGCACGCATACACATGTTAGTTTCCATCCCGAGACATTAATACAACAAACAGACACCTTTGAAACACAACACAAACCGGAGATAGAGCTTCACTATAAACATTAATTATGGTAATGAGTGGGTTTGACTATATAATTATCAACACACAGCAGGCTGGACTGAACCCTCGTCAGCCAAGCTGTGCGTGGCATATTATAAGACATGTATGCTAAGCTCTCTTGCCAACAACCTTGACCATGGTAGAGACATTACAACTGACCCATCTCAAGCCATGCCCTCTTTTCTTGATCCTCCCATCACAACTGTTGCTTCCCTCGCCCCCAGACAACTGGAAGCAACGGTTGCGATTGGAGGATCAAGAAAAGAGGACGGGGCTTGAGATGGGTCAATTGAAGTTGGTCCCACGGGTGTCTGTCTGTGGCTGTCAATACTCTTAAGTGGTTAGGATGTAGAGAATCATTTCCCTACAAGGATTAATGAAGTTAAACTTGACTTAATATGGTACCTGTCCAGGATTTAGCAGATTCTCTGCTAAAACAATGCTTGCTTTGCAGGGTTTTTTTAATATAAAAGTGCACGGCTATAAATGCAAGTCATTTAAATGCTATCTATTTGTTGGCAAGAGCTTTTATTAGGCCATTAGTTGCTGACTGAATGAAGAAAGCATCCACACTCAGATCTACGCTACGCTATAACAATCGCTTTTTTTTATTGCAAGCGTTCAGTCAGAGACCTTCTTCAAAGCAACTGGTGCGAGGTTTTCATTTTGCAATCTCAAAAGGGACTAAATGTAGCTGTCTCAATTAGAGTTGTTCCGATACCGATACCAGTATCGGAAAAGCCGCCGATACTGCCTAAAATGCTGGTATCGGTATCGGCGAGTACCCTCTAATGCTGCGCTCCGATACCATATGACGTAATTTATCAACAACACTGCGGTCTGTTGAGTAAGCATTATAAAACAAACGTGTGCTTAATCGATTAAAGTGTCAATGCCATTTGTCATTTTAACAGCAGATACTTTCTTAAATGTCATCGTCCCGACAGAGCGGGGAGCTCATGGGTTCGCTTGGTGGCTGGTGTTATTAGCATTGAACAGCTAACCGAAAGCTAGCTTTACCATTACCTTGGCTAAAGTTGGGGCTATTCATAATCCAGCAATAATGGCTGCAGACCTGCAAGCAAAGTACAGCAAGTTGGCAAAGGAGTATTCGTTAAATCACAATGTCACCAGTAACGTTACAGTCTTTTCATATACCGGCAGCTCATGCTATGCTAACCTAGCTCGCGTTGACGTCGTCATTGAGACCACCTCGCTCGCGTACACAATTAATGACATGTTGCGGACAGCCATATTGGTGACAATGTTTAGCTTTTAGTGCCAAATGATAAGAGTCTGAGGCGGAGTCTCAAAAGAGAATGTTGAATATTTATTGTGCAAAAATCACAACAGATCCGACTGCTACTGAAACGGAGCCTTGTAGACAGACTGAGTAGGGTATATCTGCAGAGCCAGTGGGTAGCGAGTGCAGCAACGTATAATGTCCGTGTGGATCATTGGAGTAGGGTATATCTGCAGTGCTGAAGCCCCATACTCATTGATTAATGATACTAATACAAATCTATACAATCACCTGTTGTTGAATAAATACCATTACTTTCTAGTTATTACTAAAAAACAGTATATATAAAACAGTATTTGTTTAAAAAAAAAAAAAAAACTTATAATTTATATAATATTGTTTTTTTTTTTTTTTTTTTTATGTATGCACTGGTATCGGATAAGTATCGGTATCGGCCGATACCCAAAGCTTAGGTATCGGAATCGGATCGGAAAGGAAAAAATGGAATCGGAACATCTCTAGTCTCAATCTTCCTCACACACACACACACACCTCTCCTCTCCCCAGTGAAGGGCACTCCATCCTCTCTGTCCTCGTGTTCCAGAGCTTCCTTCTCCAGGTAGCTGAGCAGTCGTTCCCTGTCGTAGGTCCCTGCGTCTTTCTTTACTGTCTGGTCCTTCTGACACATGCCTGCTGGGAGGAGTGCATTCTGGAGGAGACAGTTAAACAGCAGGACAGTTAGTTGGTCAAGAGATGTATATTCAGTAGGGGTGGAACGATACGCATTCGAACCGTGTACCGTACGGTACGACCCCCACGGTTCGGGGCGTCTGTGTATCGTACGGTTCAGATGTAAAATAAAAAAATAAAAAGGTTATTTGGCGGAGCCGGGAGAGGTGAGCGCTGGCAGCAGCAGCAGCAGCAGCAGCAGCAGCAGCAGCAGGTGCTAGTCAGTTTGTGTAAAAATGGCAAGCACAATATAAATCAATCTTCATTACGACTTTAATAACATAGCCATTAACATTACATATGCCTACACACATCTTGCCATAGCGTTAGCAGTTTGTACAATACAACGCATGTTGAACTAGGGTAGCCCGCCAGCTAATACAGTCAATGCAATGTTATCGTAGCTACTTACTAGCAGAGGAGAAAATGGGAGTCTGAGTGGCGGGGTGTTTAAAGACAATGATAGGCGGTAGGGGTGGGACGATACATCGATCCAGATCGATACATCAATGTAATTATCAACAATCGAATCGGATCGATGCGATGTAATAAGATCGATTCATATCGATACTCTTATTTTGAAAATCCTGTGGCGAGTCTCATATCCGCCCAAGAACAACAGCAGTAGCTCCGACGTGTGTGTAGATGTTACAGTATAACATTCTCCCTTTCTGTGTGTGTGTGTGTGGAAAGACCAGATGAGGTCAGAGGAGTTTGATGTTTAAATGTTATTTAAACATAAACAATATAATACATAATAAATGTAGGCCTATACATGATCATGCAACATCAACAAATTGTTGTAGGAACAGTTTGGGAGAGGGAGGTTGTGAGTTTTGAGTTCCAAAAAATTTAGCTTAAAGTTTAAAGCTCAATATATAAAAACGTGGCACTTTACAGTGAACAGGAGGTCTTTGTATTAAAAACAATAGATTGATTTTCCTTTAAATGTCTGGAAGAGCTCAAAAATACAAATGTCAAATGATATTTTCATTACCTTTTTTTGTTGATCTAAATGTTACTGATTGTGTTAAATGGGCATATGATATCATCTCATATCGATTGCAGGCACCTGAATCTAATCGTATCGTATTGTATCGTGAGAGACTTTGTGATATCGGCAAATATCGTATCGTTGTCCAAAGAATCGATATCGTATCGTATCATGATGAAACTGGTGATTCCCACCCCTAATAGGCGGGGTGTTTAAAGACAATGATAGGCGTTTATTCAACATCCAAGAAGGCTAACATACAACTGTGTTTTACTAACTCCAACCGGGACTATTGCCGCTTTTCCACTGCATGCCATCACCTCCTAACGTTACCGGAGCTGATAATGTTGGCTGAGCCGCCAACCCATAGATAGTTCCACCACAGTTGCACTCAATATTTAAATAATGTTAGTCTAAATAAATGTAGACAGATAATGTACGTATTTTAAAAATAGAATGAACAGAGCAGTGTTGTTTTGAAACAGTACTGTGTGTGTGTGTTAGTTTGATGTATGCTGCAATTTATATTGATGGCCTTCTAAGTTCGGTCTTTGTGTGGCAAACATTATTTAAGGTTGTAAACACTAAACTTTTTTTTTTTTTTTTTTATAAATGAGAAGCATGTTTCGATTTTTGAGTGTTAAATTTTTTTTATATATAAAAAACAATGTATATCGAACCGAACCGAAAACCGTGACCCCAAAACCGTGATACGAACCGAACCATCCATTTTGTGAACCGTTCCACCCCTAATATTCAGAGTATATACTAACTGGTTAACTGTGTTAAATGGATACTTTTAAGAGGCGTTTACAAAATTTGTCACAAAATGGGAGTGCTTTAAGTCCATGCAGTCCAAACAAAACAAACAAACAACCGGTGTGTTTTGAGATATCAAAAACGGTAGTATTTGTTAGTGATGGGGAACCAAAACGCTCCCAAACATCCTCCCTGTTTACTATGCTACGAAAACCATTAGTAAGCCATTTGGAATGTGGGATCAATGAAGATATATAGGTTTGGCGCTTGGTATTGTGTGGAGAGAGACAAAAGAAAAGCACAATGGGCCTCATTCAACAATACTCTCTTATTATTTTTCTTATATTCTTGCTTACCCGTCTGTTAAGAGAACAATAAGAAAAGCCACCGCCACATTCATCAAGCCGTTCTTAACGTCAAAATCTGTGCTTACCCAGGGGATTTGCATGATGAATCCCACTCATTCTTAAACTGAAATGCGCGCTCGCGCTAAATTCATTTGCATACAGACACGCCCACCATATCCTTATAAGGCGGGTGAGGCGTATGCAAAACAGCTTGAGAGTTTGGTATTGCTTGCTGATCCATTCAACAGGAAGCGGTTTGCGAGTTGCGACTGATCTCAAAGAGATTAAAATGTATTGTTATTATACAGCACAGGTACAATACACCATCCAACCAGAGAGGATAAATGCATTTAATGCTCCAGAAATAAATATATAAATAAATAAACGGCTTAGCGAGGCAGCCTTAGCGCACGTCCAAGCGCACACACACATGACACACACATTTGAATACTTTATTTGGTTCCACAAATTATATTACATAAACAGGGAATCAAATATATCGGGGTGGGATCGATTGCCTTTGATTTGCGATGTTGCCAGAGGTATGCCAGCTTGTTCCTGAAAACGTTTCTTTGCTGCTGATGTGTCTCTGTCCCGGAGGCCGCAACGCTGGTTGTATTATCTCACGGATGAAGCAGAGCTGCGTTTCTATCCAATAAGGTTGTTGTAACTATTATATAGTAGGGATGGGTACCGAATTCGATACTTTTGAGGCACCGAACCGAAACACGTCGGTACTACCGAGTATCGAATCAAGTGAGAAACCGAAAAAAGGTAATAAAAAAAATAAAAAAAATATTTTTTTATTATTATTATTATTATTTTTTTTTTACCTTTTTTTTTCTTTATGTCAACGTTCACACGCACAATATATGCTTACCTAGGATTTGACTTGATTCAACAACAAAGCAGTCGGAGCAATGACAAGCCGAAAACTGTCGAAATTGTAGTTATTTGAAGTTTGGATTTTTTTTTTTTTCGACTGAGGTAGGTAAATTAAATTTCTTGAGACTAAAGTACCGAAAAAAGGTACCGTTGGGTACCGGTATCGATTCACAGGTACCGGTTCAAATGTGAAAGGTACCCATCCCTATTATATAGATAAAATATACTTTCATTACAGACTCATAAAGTAATAAAATACACACACATAGTTTAGTTGGTGATAATGTTTTGTTTTATTTGTTTTTATTTGCTTTAATGAAGTTGAAAATAGCACTGCGCGTTTGCCACCACTAATATATTCGTCTTTCAGCACCACTCAAGAGTGGACAGCTCCTGCCACCACCACGCTGCTGTGAACTGCATGTGACTCGACTTGATTGTATTAGAAACAGCCGTGATATGTTTGTGTCAAGCAGACAGGATGTGAAATGATTTTGATGGTGAAATAACTGAATTGAACTAGAAATTGTAAACTAATAGAAAAATAAAAGAAATTAAGATTTGATTCAAAAGAAAAGCAACGACTGGACATTCCCGGTTTCATCTTTGTAACAAAGGTGTCAGCGAGTCAGGTGTAAAGGTCCACTGGGAAATCGGCGGAGAGAGGGAATTTCTTCAGGATTCTGGCGACATATTTCAGAAGCTTGAATCCATAAGTATGTGCGTTTCGTTGCATCGCGGAGAATATTCCATTATTGAAAAAACGCTGATCAGAATTGACACCAGTCTGCCCCACTTCTCTGCGCCTCCGGGAGTAACAGCAAAGTTAGGTCTTCCCTGGAGCAGTTTTGTGTTCAGTGTCCCCCTGTACGCTCTTTCATGTCTCTGGAAAGTAATCCACTCGCAATCTGACATTGGTCGCGCACACACACGTTTTTTTTTTGTCGACTAATAGTCGACTAACGGCAAATTTCGGCCTATCATAGACGACTATCCAAATCCTTAGTCGGGGACAGCCCTAATACTTATACGTATTGTATATGTTTGAAATGAATCGTTCCAGCAATGTAGGCTTTGTCAATACTGAGTTGATGCTCCAGAGTATTGCATATATCTCAATCTGAAACGGTTAAGCAGCCACTCATCTGGCTCTGCAAATAGATCTAGAAGATATGCGTTCTATGCATACGGCCTGGGCGGCCAGAGCATCTAACTGTTCTAACAGCAATATATAATCCATTTCAGAAGCATAACACACGCAATAAGTTATAATAATTATTATTATTATTGACAAGTCCTGAGTCGTATTTGGGAGAAATTGACCATTGGTAGGCTTTTTTTGGGGGGGGGGGTATGAATTTCTTATTTCAGTAAGAGTGCTCTCGACCACTCTTAGAATTTGGTCTTGCCTGAGAGAAGTTGTTTGAGCATTTTCCTTCAGGGTTTGTGTGGTTGGTTACCTTGTTGGCCAGGTCACCCCTCTGTTTAAATGGAAAATAAATAAACCTCCAAGAGGTTTACTCCACTGCTCTGCTCACAAATAAACACACAAATACATGGCAGCCTGTTGACGGGAGCCAAACTCTCTCTCCCCCCACTCTCCCTGGAACATCAGAGCTGTTCTCTGAGCCAGGGGCGTTGGAGGACCGACGGCAGCTGCTTTGATGTTAATGCTGATAAGAACAATGGGCCTCATTCATGAAGCGATATAAGAACAGATTTTATTCTTAACTAGCATTTCCTCTTATTTTGTTCTTACCTGGGATTCAGCAATGTTTTCTTATTGTTGCTTTTCTCTCAGGCAAGACCAAATTCTAAGAGTGGTCGAGAGCACTCTTACCCAGATAAGAAACTCTTACCCAGATGAGAAACATTAAAAAAAAGCCTACCATTCCTAATAATAATAATACATCAGATTTATATAGCGCTTTTCCTAATGCCCAAAGACACTTTACAAAACAAACAATATAATACAATACAGTTTTAGTAGATCAAATAAAAAAATATATATAAAATGGTGAGAGGGGAAGGAGTTCATGGGTTGAAAGCAAATTGGTCAATTGCCCTCAAATACAGTACCCCCAAATGCGACTTTATAAACGCAGAACTTTTCAATAATTATTATTATTATTATAACTTATTGCGTGTGTTCTGCTTCTGAAATGGATTATATATTGCTATTAGAACAGTTAGATGCTGGCTGCCCAGGCCGTACGCATAGAACGCATATTTACAACTAGGGATGCCCCGATCACGTTTTTTGCCACCGATACCGATCACCGATCGTCTATGAGCCATAATGGCCGATACCGATCGTTTTTGGTTTAATTTTTTTATTTATTAAATATATATATTATATAATCATACTTGTAGTTGTTTTATCTGCGAGACATCGCCACCACGCAACAAGTCAAAATGCTCGCTATCTGCAAACAGCTCCACTGTCTGTGTGTATACTAGAGTAGCATCCAGCTACAGCCAGGATTCTCCGGCGCTGCAGCTGGACCCTATTGGTATACAGTGCTTTGGTCAAATCACATTCAGCAGGGGCTCGAATACGCATCGAATCAATGTTATAAGACATTGATATCAGGAGCTATCTGTAGCTACTGCTAGCCGGGTAGATAACGTTAAGACAACGCCTCAGTGAACTATTTAGTTTACTGGCACATTTCATATAGAGCTAACGTGAGCTAACGTTGGCTACCGAGCTAACGGAGGTATCATGCACTCGACTATTGCTGGAGCATTTGTTGATATCAGCAGCTATCAGTAGCTAGCCAGCTAGATAACGTTAGACAATGCCTCATGTATTAAACTACCATACTTTTCGGACTATAAGCCGCGGCTTTTTCCCCTATTTTTCGACCCTGCAGCTTATATAACGGTGCGGCTAATCTATGGATTTTTAGAGCTAACTGGCCGCACTCCCTCAGCTCTGTGACCGTCAGATCAGACTCCTAAATCTGCTGCAGCAGTGCACGTCAACCACGTCAACAAACCATTACGGCAAGAGTCTAGTGTATGAGCAGCTCAGGGCTCCTCTTTCAACATGATGCCTACCTACTGTACCCGGCGCTGCTAACTGGCTAACGTTATGAGAGCTAACGTTGCTACCTACTGTACCCGGTGCTGCTAACTGGCTAACGTTATGAGAGCTAATGTTGCTACCTACTGTACCAGGCGCTGCTAACTGGCTAACGTTATGAGAGCTAACGTTTCTACCTACTGTACCTGGAGCTGCAAACTGGGAGCTGCTAACTGGCTAACGTTATGAGAGCTAACGTTGCTACCTACTGTACCCGGCGCTGCTAACTGGCTAACGTTATGAGAGCTAACGTTGCTACCTACTGTACCCGGAGCTGCTAACTGGCTAACGTTATGAGAGCTAACGTTGCTAACTACTGTACCCGGAGCTGCTAACTGGCTAACGTTATGAGAGCTAACGTTGCTACCTACTGTACCCGGAGCTGCTAACTGGCTAACGTTATGAGAGCTAACGTTGCTACCTACTGTACCCGGCGCTGCTAACTGGCTATCGTTCCTGTTTAAACAAAAATGTTAATAAATGGGAGCTTCCTCAAACAGCCATCTCTTTCCTGACAATCCCCTCTGTGCATGAACCCTTACATATGGTAATTAAACATTAAAACACCTGCGGCTTATAGTCCAGTGCGGCTTATATATGTACACATCATTCAATTAAGCTGCTGCAGCTTATATTCAGGTGCGGCTTATAGTGCGGAAAGTATGGTAAAAGTGAATAGTTGACTGCGTCATTTAGTTTAAACAGTAACGATAGCTAGGTAGCTAACGTTAGCTCACGGTCGCAGACTGAGAGCAGACTGCCGGAGGCAATAGGAGCCTCTTGTTTACACAGGTGCGGGAGGGGCAGGGGAGGAGGAGGAGGAGCGGCAGTGCGCTGCAGCTGTGAGAGAGAAGTCAGCGAGTGAGATCTCCGCTAAGAATTGGATCATGTTTTTCTATCGGTTTTCACGATCTGCGAAAATAAAGCATTATCGGAATTCACCGATCTCATATTTATACTGAATATCGGTCGATACCGATCGCTGGCCGATCGATCGGGGCATCCCTATTTACAACCTCTCCTCTCCTCTCCTCTCCTCTCCTCTCTTCTCTGCTCCACACCTAAAGTTCTGAGCGCACTCTGGGTTTTAGCCACAGGGACATTTCAGAGAGAGATGACAGGTGACAGATCCGGTATTTCCGAACCTCGGAAATACCGGATCTGTCACCCGTCATCTCTCTCTGAAAGGAGAGAGCATAGGATCAGCGGCATATACATATCAGTATACTGTGCGATTGGTTCTTGACAAGCGCGCAGCCAGTCGTTCAGTATTGACAAAGCCTACTTTGCTGGAACGGTTTATTTCACACTATACAGTACGTATACGTATAAGTACAAGTATAAGTCTTTATTTGTCATAGGATTAACACACACACACATGCGATGAGCGACCCACAGGAACACCCACACACACAAATGCACGCAAGTCGTGAGACGTGTGTGTGTGTGTCATTTTGAGATCAGTCGCAAATCGCTTCCTGTTGAATATATCAGACATGCAGGGGAGGAAATTAGGCCATTTTACTCTCCAAGTGCGAGTATTTTCTATGTTTGGCGAGTGATTCATGAAGACCACTCGCCAGTCTGGCGATTAAAGAAAACAAAAAAAACGATTGGTTCATATTGCAATACTCTTATTTTGAAAATCCGGCGAGTCGTATCCGCCGGATACGGACAGTAGTATGAAATGCTGTGTAGCTCTGTACAGCACAGCAGGGCTACAGAGCGCCTATTTTGCGACCCGATATAAGTCTGTGCAGTTTTTTCCCGCAACGGGTCAAATGCATCTAACATGCTTTGCATCGTCGCCATTCCTTTATGCCCATGTCGCATTAAATGCCTAAATTAACATTACGTTAGCTGCTTACGATAACTAAGCAGCTAACCCTGAGAGAGAACAGGAGACGGAGAGGGGAAGGAGGAGGGGGGGGCAGTCTCCCTTTCTGTCTGGGGGAGGGGCATTCTCTGTGTGTGTGTGTGTGTGTGTGTGTGCGTGTGCGCGTTGCGTGTGTGTGTTTGAAAAGACCAGATGATGTCAGGAGTATTATATTGATAGTATTTACTGAGGATGGACAGATAATGTTGATATTTAAACATAAAAAATACAGTACATAATAGGGCTGACCCCTATTAATCGATTAGTCGACTAATCGGTTGAAAGGAGCCGTAGTCGACTGGCCAACCTTTAGTCGAATATAATAATAAAAAAATATATATATATATTAATTATATATATATATATTTTTTTTTTCTTTTAATATTTTTTTTATTATTGCAAAACAAAAATTATTAAAAGTCAGTACTCAACACATAATGCATAATGAAACTAACAGTCAAGGTGGTTAAAATTACATGCAAGTACAGAAACAAGACAAAGAAAAAAGTCTATAATAACATTTTAACCGTATACAGTGTATATCCAGCGAAATTAACAATTATATAAATGTTTATATAGGACATACCCCTAATACCTATTTTCTAAAACCCTACACACATATGCTCCAGCTCGAACCCCCCCCTCCCGGACCCCTCCTTGGATAGTACCTCCATTATCCCTCACTCCTAACCAGACACTACCATTATAAGCTAGCTTTTATTCTCTCCACCACTTCTACCCACATTGACATTTTGGATTCGTTGAGACCCAGAATTCTTGCTGTAGATATTTCTTGATATATCACATCGAGATATGTAAGAGACCAAACTTTCCGGCCCATTTTTTCCGGTTGAAACCAGCGTGATGCGATCAGTTTTTTAGCTACTGTGATACCCGATAAGACCAATCTCTTTAGCTGTGGATTTACTGCAAACTCAAAAACATCATTTAAAAGCAATACAGAGGGGTGTACTGGTATATTCCAAGATACGAGTTTTGATAATTGATGGGTCACATCTTTCCAGAATGCCTTAACTGGTGGGCAGTCCCAATACATGTGCATAAATGTCCCTTCGTCTCCATTTGTACACTGGGAGCATTTTGAGTCCTGTTTCAGGCCCATTCTGTTCAGTCTTATAGGAGTCAAGTATGTCCTGTGAATATAGTTAAGATTGATTTGTTGATGGTCCGGGTTCCTTGATGTAAGACGGACATTTGCCCATGCTTCTTGCCAATCAAAGTCACTTTCCAGGTCTGGAATATCCCTCCTCCAGACAGTGTCTAGTTGAAGGGTTTCATACGAGGACGTTAGTAATTGATAATAAAAACCTGATACAAAACCTCCCAATGTTTCTCTTTCATAGAAAAATTTGTGGTATCTGTGGTGTTCAACTGGTATGTGTAATGGAACACCGTGAGACCTCAAACATAGGCGTAACTGTATGTAAAAAAGCCATGTGGACTCGGTGAGGTTAAACTTTGTGCATATTTCTCCATAACTACAGAAGCCCTGGTTATTAAAAATATCCCCTAATGAGTGTATGCCTTGCTCTTCCCATATAGGGAATCTTATAGGACGTTTTTCCATTAAGAGTGCATTGTTATTGAATATGGGAGTGTGATTATGCCATTTTTGAGGGTTAGGATATTTTTTTTGTGTTTCCCGCCATGTTCTGATTGCATGGGTAATTATGGGGCCAAATTTCCGCTCACAGTGCTTGATTGGAAGTTTAGTGTGTGCTATGTCCTTCAGTCTCTGTGGGGCTACTATGTTTTCTTCCAATTCTCTCCAAGATACCAAAGCCTGGGGATCAAACCATATTGTCAATGGTCTTAATGTGAAAGCCTTAAAATATTGTAAAAAATCTGGAACTGCCATGCCACCGTCTGCTTTATTTCTCTGTGCGGTGGATCTTTTTATGCGAGGTGGTTTGTTATTCCAAATAAATTTGTATGTGGAGGAGTGTAATCTTTTCCAGTAGCCCTCTGGAGGGGGTAACGGTAGCATTGAGCTGATGAAGTTGATTCTTGGTAATACATCCATCTTAACTATTGATACCCTTGCCTGTACTGAGTTTTTAAGTTTTGCCCACCTGTCCAGGTCATCTTTGATTTTGTTTTGTATTTTTGTGTAATTGTGCTTCACCGTTTGTCTTATGGTGGGAAATATTTCCACACCCAAGCATCTAAAATGTTTTACCATGGGTATCGCACCTGGGAGGGTTGTGTCTTTTTTTGCATGGATGTTAAGTGGAAGGAAAGCCGACTTCGGCCAAAATATTTTAAATCCCGATAAATCACCAAAGTTCTCTATCAACTTGAGTAGATGCGGCAATGTGGTGTTGGGGTTTTGCATGAACAATATTACGTCGTCCGCATATAAACTAATTTTATGTTGTGTGCCCTTGATTACGATTGGTTCTATGTATTGGGATTGTCTTATATATTGTGCTAAAGGCTCTAATGATAGATCGAATAGTCCGGGACTAAGAGGGCAACCCTGTCTGGCTGAGCGTGATACCGGAAAGATTTCGGAGATGAATGTGCCTGTTGTAATCATGGCCGATGGGTCCTTGTATAATACTTTAATCATATCAATGAATCCTTTTCCTAACCCCATCCTTTCTAATACTGCCCATAGAAACGACCATTCCAGCCTGTCAAATGCTTTCATAGCATCCAGGGATAGCATCGCCTTAGGTGTGGTGTCCTCTTTGTCTGCATCTAGTACGTGCAGTATTCGTCTTATGTTATCATTGATCAGGCGACCTCTTATGAAGCCAGTTTGGTCCGGATGAACTAAAGACGTCATATGCTTTTGCAATCTGATGGCTAATACCTTAGAGTACATACTAGATATACATACTATATATATTTTTTTATCATTCTTTCCAAAAGAAAAGAGGCCTAGAAGCGTGGCTAATGCTAATGGCACGCATACCAGAGGCTAACTGCCTACGAAAACAGGCACAGAGGCACTGAAAGAGGATTTCACCCATCTAATGAACACACTAGACTAGACAAATATCAAGATGTATCCATCAGTGGACCAATTGCATGCTTTTGCAGAGGACAAGAAGCCTTCAGTCGACTCCTTCAGACATTAAGCACCCCCCACAGCCCAAATGGAATGATAAAAAAAAGAAAAGAAATATGTTTAAAAATATTATACTTTTTTTTCTTTTTTTTTTAAGTCGACCAATAGTGGACTAACGGCAAATTTTGGCCAATCCTAGTCGACCATCCAAATCCTTAGTCGGGGACAGCCCTAGTACCGTACTTTTCGGACTATAAGCCGAGGCTTTTTTCCCCATTTTTCGACCCTGCGGCTTATATAACGGTGCGGCTTATATGTGGACAAAACCCAAAAATCTAAATATTGCTTTTTTTACTGCATTGAAATGTTATTTATCTCTTCCCTTATTTGCTAAACTTAATACAACTTGTAAATGAGTTAATGTTATTTGTCCGACAGTATTGTGTCCCAATGGGAGTCATTCTCTGTAGAGGTGGGAACTTAAAGCTCAATATAAGAACGGCCATGCACCACCAGTCACAGAATCGAGAAAGAGCAATAAATCTGTCAATCCTTTCCGTGTCCGGGCCGGGTGAGGTTTCCCGTGTTGAGTCAAATTAAACCTCAGGCTCCACTCCTTACATATGGTAATTAAACATTAAAACACATGCAGCTTATAGTCCAGTGCGGCTTATATATGTACACATCATTCAATTTAGCTGCTGCGGCTTATAGTCAGGTGCGGCTTATAGTGCGAAAAGTACGGTACATAATAAATGTATTCATGATCTGAACAGTTTGGGAGAGGAAGGGGGAAAATGAACACTCACCATGCCCCGCTCAATCCAATATTTAGTCCAGTCCATCCCAGCATCTCTTGTCCAGCCCAACCCAGTCCAGTGCAACCCAGCACAGCCTAACCCAGTCCAGCCCAGCAGCTTTCACTGCCCAACCCAGTCCAGTGCAACCCAGCACAGCCTAACCCAGTCCAGCATCTTTCACTGCCCAACCCAGTCCAACCTAGACCAGCCCAACCCAGTCCAGAATAGTTCCCTCTTTCATGTTAATATGTTTTATGCTAATATTGTGAAGAGTAGACACTGTTATTAATGTTTAATGCTAATAAATATTTTAAAGAGTAGAGACACGGTGTGATTATTACTATGATTGAAAATCAATTTAGACGAAGACATACAAAGGCGTAATTATCACAATTAGCGATTTATTTTTGGCTGGTAAAAAATCTGTTTGGCTGGTAAAAAAAATCATCTACTCGCCAGTTGGCTGGTAAGCCAAAAAGTTAGTTTCCTCCCCTGCAGACAGGGATCAGATGCCGAACCACAGCTGTTTTACACACGCCTCATTCGCCTTATAAGGAGATGGCGGGCGTGTCTGTAATGAAATTTGCTAATTAATTTAACACGAACGCGCATTTCAGTTTAAGAATGAGTGGGATTCATCATGCAAATCACCTGGGTAAGAACCGATTTCAACGTTAAGAACGGCTTGATGAATGTGGCGGTGGCTTTTCTTATCGTCATCTTAACAGACAGGTAAGCAAGAATATAAGAAAAATAATAAGAGTATTGTTGAATGAGGCCCAATATGTTGTCCGTTTTTCCTCAAGTATGATACCTTCCGTCTTATTAGTCTGCCTTTTATCTCTCCACATGACCACCAAATAACTACCACCTTCAACCCTCTTTCTAACTCCTGCCTCTCGCTCACCTTTAACCCCCTTTCTAACTCCTTCTGCCTCTCGCTCACCTTCAACCCTCTTTCTAACTCCTTCAACTCTCTTTCTAACTCCTTCTGCCTGTCACTCACCTTCAACCCTCTTTCTAACTCCTTCTGCCTCCTGCTCACCTTGGCTAATGACGCCCACTAATGGCTATGATAGGGGAAACATTGGGGGGGGGTGTAAATCTGTTTTTGACATTATCTTCAACAATCCTGATGCAGAAACCGAGATCTATCTATTTTGTTCAAAAGGAAGATAGATTTGTATTTATATAATGGGCTATATACAATATATATATATATATATATATATATACATATTTATAATATTTGTATATCTCTATATCTTCTAAATAATATTTTAAAAATAAATTGTGAAAACTGTGAGACTGATATTTCCTCAGACAATAATCGTACCATGAAAATCTCAAATCATGACATCCCTAGTCTGTGGCGACACTGATAGTTGTCTGAAAACAAAATTGAGGCAAACACTGATAGCTGCCTGCTATAAACCTTAGGGTTAACAAAGCCTTCATATTGTGCGAGTGTTTCTGCTCGGACAAGCTGTTGGATTTAGCAAGCTACCGGTGGATCAATTTATAGTTCTGCGGTCATGAGTTGAAAAGTTGAAATCATATCACAAGACCCAAAAAGACCCGTGCCAGGCAGCTGTACCGAGCCTTTACCTCAGGGTCCATCTCCTCCAGGGCCGGCTCCAGCTGTTTGAGCTCCTCGGCAGACAACTGGTTAAGGATCTCATCCTCGTCGATCTCCTTGTACTTGTCCAGGTCCTTCTTGTAGGACAGTGCCATGGTCCCTGCTACAGCTAGCTCGCTACGTACTACTACAGCAACACGCAGAACAGAACGTCTACTGCTCCTCAGGATCCCAGCTTCAGAACCAGATGCTACCTAGACAGAAGATGAGAGAAAAACTAATTTTGTTTAGCTCCATTTAAAACACAATAAAAACATTAATCACACATTAAAAAGGTAATGAGTGATTACATCAAGAGCACAATAGCGGTCTCTCAGTCAACATTAGACCTCTGGTCACCCACAGACCCTTCCACTGACTGTGACTGACACACATAGTAGGCTGTAGACTGAAAATATCATTTGTAAAATTATCAACTTGAAAAGACAACAAAATCAAGACGGGAGTAGCCCGACTCTGATCTGATCAGAACTCACAAGAGTCATGGATAGTGGGGGACTAATGGAAGCATAGTAGATTAATAATACAGCGTAAAAACAACAGCTCTGATGAATGAAGGAGTCCTGATAAACACAGTGGAGAGAGAGAGGCTACACCCATAGCTTCTCCTCCCATGACATAGTCTGAATAACACACATGTCATGACCTCATGGTCCCCAGAGTCCCTGCACCAGCGTTTCCGTTAGCCGGTAATTACCGGTATTTGACCGGCAAAATATGTTGAAGTCCGAATATTTAAATCTCTCCGGTCATAATGTCCGGTGAAAATAATTCCTCTAAGCACAATTTTATTATTTGAATTGTTTTAAAATAGGCTAAAATTAAATAGCCTATGCGATGAACGAAACAATCATTACATTTGTTTCATTGTTGCTTCACTCTGATAAAGCGCAGATGGCGCCGCTCAGATGTGAATCTTTTTTTTTCTTTCTTTTTTTGAGCCTGTCTGGCCAGCCACCATAACGACAAACAGGTATACGAGCGAGAGAGAGAGATGACCAAACAAGCTAAACTTAACAAATATTTCATGAAACCAAGCACAAGCAGGTCTAATAATAATGACATTGACAACGAAGATGAGTCTTCTGAAGTCAGAGACCGCCGATGCTCCCGCGGAAAATAAACAGAAAAGTCGAGCGTTCAGGCGGCGGCCCGAGTGGAAAGTTAAATTCTCCTGGCTGAGGTACGACATTATAGTCTAGTAGTCTAGCCTCTATGATGTACGAGAGATAACATTGATTGAACGTACACAAAGTACACTTTATTAATTGAACCACAAAGAGCATCCCCAGTCTGCTGCTACCGTTGCGAGCCTCGCAGACGTCCGTCCACCTGTTCCAATGGGGATATATAAAAGTCGAACCAACCAGACGACCCGCTGTTCTCGCACAACGAGAGACGGGGTGAGTGAGTGAGTGTTGACATTTTTTAATCATATGCAACTGTTGGTTGACTGTCGTGTCACATAGTAATGCATATTATTGATTATAACTAAATGTAATGAAATCAACAAATGCGTTACGAGCATGTGGCTCGTCCTCTCTGCATGTGGCGACGAGCTAGCAAACGAGGCAATGTGATGATCAACTACAGTTTGCTGTGTGTGAAGTTGAACATTATGATATGTGTGACGTGTCTGATACAACGAGGTGAAGCGATGTCGACTCGAGATTCATTTGGGGGTGCGTGTGACAGCTGCTGCAGCGGGAGCCTGCGGGGCGGGAGCTTGATGCTGGATTAGTGTATCGCACTAACTTGGGAGGCGATAGATAGTAATTTGATTCTGCAAATCAATTTCTCATTCTTTGCTTGATGTAATTAATACAAATGTCCAATATAACGGAATTCGTTAGCTCATAAAAATGTGATTATAACAGACTGCTGTTTAAAACTCTGACCGGAATTTCTCGAATATGTCCGGAGATAGAAATCTTGCAGGACACCCAGACCGGCACGAATATGTTCTAACGGAAACGCTGCCCTGCACTATGACCTCCTACGCAGTGTACCCTAACCCTAACTACCCCACACAGATGAGACGGCCCTCATTCCTCATCACTCACTCTTTTAGAACAGAGACCCTAACTACCCCACACAGATGAGATGCCCTCATTCCTCATCACTCACTCTTTTAGAACAGAGACCCTAACTACCCCACCCAGATGAGATGGCCCTCATTCCTCATCACTCACTATTTTAGAACAGAGACCCTAACTACCCCACACAGATGAGATGCCCTCATTCCTCATCACTCACTCTTTTAGAACAGAGACTTGCCGGAGAAGAAGCGCTGTTATTCCAACACGCTGCATTCTACTAGGGATCCACCGATAGCGATAAGCAGAAGAGCAACATCACAACAGTGCTTCACGGAGCATAAACAATAATAGGCATTCATAAATCATAATGCAGTTGCAGATTCAAGCGTCCCGCGCTCTCCGCGACACATATGTGCTCATTACGCACCTCCTTTTCACGCGGGCTCTCCGCTAATCTATCTTGTTATTCTGGTTTCAACAAAAAAAATTACTTTGGCTTTAACACACTTGCAATTAACTTCACTGCTCTTCAGTGGGCTGTTACTTGGGAGTTCACTTTCCCGACAGCCACCGGGTGCATCACAACAAGTGCTCTAACCCTAACCCACGCCTCAAGCATCTTCTGCCTCAAGCACAATACATTAGCCAGTATAATCTACTGCTCACTCCAGAGTCAGCTTTTCTCAGTATCTCCCAACTATTACGGCTATGGGGCAAATCATAATCATCCACTCTGTGAAAGTTGAGTGGATGCCATTACAAGGAAGGTTCAGGACATCAGGTCTAGTATTAAATGTACTCAAAAGGATGTAGATGATATGAAAACTCAAAAAGCTAATTTCTGGATAAAGAGGGGGGATACAACCTCAGAGGACCATTGAACTTCAAAAAACCTGTGATGAAAACCAACCTGAAAATAATGCGTATCTCCTCTTACGGAGCCACCCTGTGGAGTGGGCTAGAGGATGAACTAAAATATTGTGAAAACATAAATCAATTCAAATCTAGACTAAAAAAAAATCTATTTTTGATAGGTACAGAGGGGAAGAGCTTTAATTGCATATCAATTTTTAAAAAATAAGTCGGATACTGTATTGTACGTTATATCATATTACATTGTATAATCATATTATAATTAATTTGTATATTATATTGAACTAGATTTGCAGTATGCTATTATATTATGGTACTATATCATGTACTATATATCTCACATCACATTATATATGTGCTGTATACACTATTATGTACTATAGTATATGCTATTATGTATACTATTATATACTGCAGGTATACTATACTGTAATGTGTACTATATGTGTGTACTGTAATGTGTACTATATGTATGTACTATGTATGTATGTAAATGAATAAACAAAAAGAAAAGAAACGTAAGTCTTCAGGGGTAGGGCCCGACAAGCCTAGTGCTTCTCCCTAGCCCTTTTCGGACAATTGGACAATGCTGCAATAGCAGCTGGTAAAACTTTGACGATTTATGGAATGACCGTTGTTATGTGTCCAAAGCATAAAATAAAAAATAACTGCACTGAACTGAAACTCAAAATGTGAAACAGTGTATATTGTCTGGCCTGTCAGCCGGCATTGACAAAATGGAATATGCAGAAGGACAATCGAGAAGGAGCAACTTGGTTCTTGACGGCATCGGTGAGGAGCCTGGGGAGACCTGGGAGCAAACCGAGGAAAAGGTGAAGGACGTTCTTGTGGACAAGCTCAAGCTTCAACGATGCATTGAGATTGAGCGAGCTCACTGGGAAACCAGCCGCTCACAACACCAGAACAATAGTGGTGAAGTTCTTGAGGTTCAAGGACAGATCAGCGGTTTTGGAGACAAAAATCTAAGAGGGACGAACATCTACATTAATGAATATTACACTGACGCAGTCAGAATGAAAAGGAAAGAGCTACTCCCTAAATTGAGGGAAGCCCGGGAGAGGGGTGAGATTGCCTTTCTGAGGCATGACAATCTCAGAAAACTGCAATGTATAGAGCCATAACATCTTGGAATAGGATCCCATTACATATCATACGGACGGAAAATAAGGACAGTTTCAAAAATAAACTTAAAGGAGCCATAATCCGGAAGGAAATCAATATATGTCATGCATGAGTGTAGCTGCAGCCATGTTATCCAAATTTCTTCTGTGTACTTTGTTTTTGTTTTAAAGGTATATGGTGAAATTGATTCACCTATGACCTTCTTTTGTTTTATTTTTTATTGATTATGCATGTGATATATGACTATATGATTTATACTTAACTGAATGTTTCATATTTGTATGTGTATATCTGTGCAGACCCCAGGAAGAATAGTCAATACGTTGGTGATGACTAATGGGGATCCTAATAAACATAAACTTGGCAATAAACACCTTTCTGATTCTGATGGTTGCTGGCTTGGTAGTGGTGGCTTGTTGCTTGAGGCACAGCAACTAACTGTGAGACTGGTGCTGGAGGGGCCTCAGTCTGTACCAACTAACTGAGAGACTGGTGCTGGAGGGGCCTCAGTGTGTACCAACTAACTGAGACTGAGAGACTGGTGCTGGAGGGGCCTCAGTGTGTAACTAACTGTGACTGGTGCTGGAGGGGCCTCAGTCTGTACCAACTAACAATGTGTACTTTGCATCACTTCATAACGGGTGTCTGTGTAGACAGAGAGAGATAAATATGTTATTGTGAAAGAATTAATTAGACATTTTGAATAAATCATATGCTGTTGCATAATGTCCATTTTGTTATTTATTAACTAAGAATGAGTCCCTTGTTGCGTTTTGTTGTGTTTTTCCAGACAAAGAGATTCGGGTTCATCTTTAACTGAAACTAGAGGTGTATTTATGTTCAGCCTGTTAGGTAATAAAGACAGAAACAATGCAGCAGCATTAGGGTACAATGGTGGCGTCTGCAGCACACAAGGCCCAGCCTGGTTATGAAACCACTGCAAGCGGCTGGTAATATGCAGAATAAAACATTACATTGTGCAATGTCGTAATCTCAAATGGGAGCCTATTGATCAAGAGGGTGACATTAAAGTTCAAAGGACCTTCTGATTTAACAAACCTGCTTTGTGTTTCTTCATCTCAGTTTCAGCATCAAAACATTCAGTAGTTTCACGGTGAAGAATCTGGCGATCAGTCTCTCCTCTAGTTCATCCTCCTCCACGGTGCTCCACCTTAGTCCGTTCAAATACTTCACATATATCTTCTGCAGCTGCAGTTAGTCCATTCATTACACGATCTCTGCATTATAGTTCTAGATATGATCAGATAATTAGATTAGCATTAGCGTATTAGCCATAGTTCTAGATATGATCAGAGAATTCGATTAGCATTAGCTTATTAGCCATAGACAACGAGGTGATGCTACAGTACACAAAGTCTGTGCTGACGTCATTTCCGCTGGGCGGGGACTGCCTCAAAGCTCTATAAAGGAGAGGACCAACTCTAATGTTGCCAGTAGAGGGCGCTCGAAGCGCAGTCATTGTAATTGCGGGAGGTACACAAAAAATGGGAGGTTTACACAAAATCACTATTTTTTATAACTAACAAAAATAAATTTTTGAGAATATTCTTTCTTCTCTCTAAATGCATTCCATTGAAGTGGGAACTAGGATACATTGGTGTGGTCTCTGTAAACACTTTTAAAAAGCAGCTAAAGACTGGGTTGTTCAAACAGGCTTTTGGCTGACCTGTGTAAATCTTTTATGTCTTTTTATCTTGTTTTTTTTTCTTCACGTTTTTAATTACTTTCTTTTTAACATGCTGCTATCCTTGCACTTTATTGATGTTTTTATATGTGAAGCACTTTGTGACCCTGGTCTGTGAAAGGTGCAATATAAATAAACCTTACTTACCCTGGTAAGTATGCCCTCTCAGAACACATACTGTATGTGAGAATGCTCTTCATTGATTATGGCTCAGCATTCAACACCATCATTCCCTCTAAACGTGACAGGCAGGCAGGCCCCAGGTGGTGAGGCAGACGCCTCCGTCTCACTGACCCTTAACACGGTGCACCACAGGGCGGTGTGCTAGGCCTCCTCATGTAGTCCCTGCTCACCTACAACTGTGCTGCCAAGCACAGCTTCAATATCATCATCAAGCCGACAACATGACCATCCTGGGCCTCATCACATGCCAGCATCCTCAGTGCACCATTGAGAGCTTGCTGAGGGCCTGCATCACAGCCTGTACGGAGACCTTTCTGCCTGCATCACAGCCTGTACGGAGACCTTTCTGCCTGCATCACAGCCTGTACAGAGACCTTTCTGCCTGCATCACAGCCTGTACAGAGACCTTTCTGCCTGCATCACAGCCTGTACAGAGACCTTTCTGCCTGCATCACAGCCTGTATGGAGACCTTTCTGCCCACCCAGCCTGTACGGAGACCTTTCTGCCTGCATCACAGCCTGTACGGAGACCTTTCTGCCTGCATCACAGCTTGTACGGAGACCTGTCTGCCCACCCAGCCTGTACGGAGACCTTTCTGCCTGCATCACAGCCTGTACGGAGACCTTTCTGCCTGCATCACAGCCTGTATGGAGACCTTTCTGCCTGCATCACAGCCGGTACGGAGAGCTTTCTGCCTGCATCACAGCCTGTATGGAGACCTTTCTTGCACGCTGTGACCTGCTGGGGCAGCGGACTGAGAGCGGGGGATGCAAACAGGCTGGATAAGCTGGTCAGGAAGGCCAGTAATGTGGTAGGGTGGAGCTGGACTCTCTAGCGGTGGTGGCGGAGAGGAGGAGCTCCATGCTATCAGTGACAACCTCTCCCACCCACTATACGCAGACTTGGCTGACAGAAGGACCATGTTCAGTGCTAGACTAAGGGCCCTTTCTCACTCACCTATTCGTTTCTATACCGTTCCGTTCTGGCCCCGTTCCGAATCTGATGCGAACTCCCCCCCCCCCCCCTCTCTCCCCTCTAGTTTGTGTACACACTGCGGTCTTGGTTCGCTTCGGGTTCTGTTTACGGTTTGCCTTTTGAGCGTTTACGCTTGCCATAGGCGATGATGTCACGTTCGAAAATGTAAACAGGAAGTGTCTTAACACTACTGCGGAGACTGGATGATGATATAAATGAACAAATTGCCAATAAATATGAAGTTATATTTGAACCTCTGTTGTCAAGCCTTGTCAATATAACCCACCCTATTTTATCACGAATGGATGGTGTTGTAGAGTCCGCTTTTGAGCGTTTTAACGATAGCGCTAAGCTAACGGCTAAACGCTAGTTAGCTTAGCCTTTACTAGTAACATTGCTGCATCGATTATATGCATTATATTGAATGTGTTATGGTTTGTAACCAGTGATGCCGGTAACGCGTTACTAAGTAACGCGTTATTGTAATCTGATTACTTTCCCCCAAAAATAGTAATCTAACGCGTTAATCTTTAAAAGCCAGTAATCTGATTGCAGTTACTTGTTCAAGTGGCTGTGCGTTACTATTTCGTTACTATCTCATCATAAATTCATAATGCAGGCGGAATGCAGTATTTTATTTCGTTTTCGACAGTCAAAAATACATGTTGAGCTGCTTTTCTTATTTGGGAGTGACGTAGTGTGGCAGTGAAAGGGTTACACAAGAATGTGTCCCGCGGCGTGACTGGACACTCTGTCTGTGAGTGACTCTGCTTTGGTACAATCACATTCCCCATCCACAGTCTGCGAATCAGAGGCAGAGTAGGGCGGGTCTTCACAGCACGTCATGTGACATATGCGCCAATCGTGTGACAGCAGGGCTCCGTTGCATTCGTCTGAGAATTCCATCCCAAAACGCTTGTCTAAACGCAAAATTAAAAGTGAAACCGCGGTTTCTGTTCAGACTTCGAATGAATGAATGAATGAATGAATGAATGAATGAATGAATGAATGAATGAATGAATGAATGAAAACTTTATTTAACAGATTGCAGAATGGGTATGTTACGGACTGTGTCCTTATGTATATATTAGTGCTGTCAGGCGATTAAAAAAATTAATCTAATTAATTACAGGATTTGTAATTAATTAATCTAATTAATCGCATTTTAATCGCATAACCATTTTATGCCTGATATTCTATATTCTATAATCATATTTCAAATTGCATGTGTCCGGATGGCAGAATTCAGTACTGTATCTACAAAACCTTCTGTTTAATCATCTTCCATCTATTAATTTGCTTAGATTTTTCAGGTCTGGTCAATTTGAGCATGGTGTTATTCACAGTCAAAGATAACAAAAAAAATATTGATATTCTCATTTGGTTCATTACAATTTACTCAAAATAAAATTTTCATTCAATCAATCACAGCACAGATTGAGTGATTGAATGAAAATGTTATTAACAGATTGCAGAATGGGTACAATACAGTACGGCTCAATACACACAATTGTTAAGGGGATGCAGATCAGAGAAAGACTTTCGTCTTGTTTACATCAGGGTCCCCCATTTTCAATTCATAATGAATTGTAAGTAAGGGTGCAACTTGCACTGTGCAATCCATTCTTTGTGGATCTAGCCCACAGTATTTCTGACACTGGGAATACATTCCCTGAGATTCATAGATGTCCCTAGAATCAGATACCAAGAACATGCAAATGGACCATATTAAAAAAAAATCTGTAAATGTGTATTCTACATTCTTATGGAATGAATGAGATAAAAAAAAATATTATTAAAAAAAAAAAAAAAAAAAAACTTTTTTTTGTAATTAATTTTGAGTTAATTTTCATAACGCGATAATTTGCTGTGTAATTAATTAATCTAATTAACGCGATAAACTGACAGCCCTAGTATATATATATATGGGAGTAATGTATGTAATCTGTTGTGTATATAGGCATGTTTTGTTTGTTGTTGTCTTGTCTCCCTCTTGTGTCTTCATATCCCACTCTTAGGTTCCCAGTTGCAGCAGCAGCTGGTCAATCACCCACTCACCCCGGTGCAGCGGCAGCTGAGACTCGTCCCACAATCAACATCCACTCCCTTCATAATACCCTTTGTGTTTCAGTGTTAGTTAGCTCCCTGGTTCGTTTGGTCTGTGTTGGTGGTAACTATGGCTCTAGTGTGTTGGTGCTTTTGTAGGTAGAGCTCTCTGGTTCATTGATGTGGTAAAGTAGAGCTCTTGGTGTCTTTGTACACACTCTTTGTTACACACTCTCTTTTGTGGCTTTTGGTAATAGAGCTGAGGCTCTTAGGGTACATTTGTGTCAGAGCTGGTAAAAGCTTAATTGGAGCTAATTTTGTGTGAGAGCTAATCAAAGCTCTGTGTGAGCTCATTGTGTGTGAGAGCTAGTCAAAGCTCTGTGTGAGCTCATTGTGTGTGAGAGCTGGTCAAAGCTCTAGTTATTTGGGCCATTGGTCTATATAGTATTGTATCTTTTTGTGTTGTTGTACATTTCTGTACTAATCCTTTGTATATTTGTTTGTCACCCAGCCTATGGTGATTGTTTCCTGTTATTAATCTTTTGTTTCGCACACAGGGACATTGAGGGCAGAAAGATACCCTGGGGTCTACATCTGCATCACGTAGGAGAACTACTGTTAAAGACACCAGCTTAGAGTGAGCACCACCTCCTGTACTTTGGGGCGTCCGCGCCTGTAAAGGGGGGGGGGGCTTTTGTTTCATTTTGATATTATTTGGTGCTCACTGGTAGGTCCTCTTTGCTCTCTGTATTGCTGATCTAATTTGTGTAAAATAAATATTGTTATTTTACAATCCGTCTATGGTGTTTTGTGTCACTGCATCCTCACCTATCCTGTCTGTGGCCTAGTGTTGCGTCTCCCCACGGGGGCACGTAACAGGGTACAATACAGTACGGCTCAATACATACAATTGTTAAGGGGATGCAGACCTGAGAAAGACGTTTGTCTTGTTTCCATCAGGGTCCCCCATTTTCAATTCATATAGACATTTATGACTTCCACCCCAAAACGCTCGTCTATGCATATGCGGAGGAAACAAAATACTGTCTACCGCTAAAAACAGCACATCCAATTGCATTGAAAGCATCTGGAATCACAACACTAGCCGACGCTTCGACTAGGTACAGGAGGACTCGGAGGCCAGCCAAACAGCAAAAGAGAGAGATTGTTTCTTTCCCTTTTGATTAATGTATATTTGATGGTGGCAGAGCAAAAGCTCTTATTTGCCAGATTTACAGTTAATTTACATGTTAAAGAGAGACTGATTGTATGTTTATAGAGAGACATTTATAAAAACAATTTAATAGTTACAGTTGATATAATTGAATAGTTCAGCCTGCATTTGTTAGATGTGAATGGATACACTGGTTTTGTAAAACCACTGGCTGGCTGCTCTAATGCTGTGAGCATCATAGACTAATTGCTTTACCATACTTGATGGTACAGAAGCTGAAGCACTAGTTTAACAATTTACGTTATGTGCAGAGAAACAAGTTAAAAACAATTTATGCACTTTCAATAAAGCGTTTAAAAAAAAACTGTTGGGGGAACGACGACGACTTCGTAACCTAGTTACTTTCAAAGTAACTAAGTTACTCTGATAATCAAGTAATCAGTAAAGTAACTTGGATTACTTTTTAAAGGAGTAATCAGTAATCAGTAATCGGATTACTTTTACAAGTAATCTGTGGCATCACTGTTTGTAACCGACCTCAAACGCAACGGCACAGAGAGGAAGTTCAGAGTTAGCCAAAAGCTAGGGCGTATTTATTTACAGAGTCACAAGATGGATGAAGTACAGCAATCGAACAAACGGGGATCTGGCATGTGACGATGTAGCGGCTCTGCAGATACTCCCAGTAGGTAGTGGTGAGGAATTGGCAAGTGACGTTGAAGCGGCTCTGCAGATACTCCCAGCTTTCACTCCCGGTGGAAACGGAGAGAGAGAGAAATCAGAGTTAGCCCAACGAACACACAGAGGCAGAGAGGTGACTGGTCCAGTATTAATCCAAGTGACTTGATCTTCGGTGTACCACACACAAGTTAGCTGAGTCCAGAGAAAAACAATACGGTAATCCTCAGTGTTAATCTAACACAAAAATTAGGTGAGTCCAGTACAACAAAAACGGGATCTCTTCGGTGTTCACCAAACACACAAAAAACTGATAATCCAAAAAGACTGTTTCCAAAAACTCACCAGAGCGCAACGCGAAAAGCGGGCAGATAACGAGGCGCAGCTCCGAACGGGGAACCAGGTTCTCCACAGCGGTTCTCCACAAAAGGTCCTGGAGAGCAAAAAGATAGGAACAGCGACGGGGAAGGCAGGTATATGCAGGTGTATTTCAGAACGACCCAACATCGATAGTAAGGAGGTCTGTGTATATAAAGCCTTCAGGGGCGCTAATTACAAGCTGTGACAGCTGCGGGATGAGATTGATACTTGCTCCAAAAGCGTGTGGCGGGGAAAGCACCAATCAACACGGCACCTTAAAGGAACGGAGCGCGTGGCGGGGAATGCATTAATCAACATAGTACCTTAAAGGAACGGAGCGTGTGGCGGGGAGCGGACCAAACCTCACAGAATGTCATTGATCTACTGGTCGACCACGGCCGACTGGTTGGGCACCACTGGTCTAATAGAAATAAATGCATTCGAACAAGAAAGTATAGTATACAGCAATGGCTAACGGCTAACGCTAGTTAGCTAGCCTGTTCAGAAGCTAACATTATCCCATCGCTTGTGGCAATTATATTGCATGTCATTGATCTACTGGTCGACCACGGCCGACTGGTTGGGCACCACTGGTCTAATAGAAATAAATGCATTCGAACAATGTATAGACATAGCAATGGCAAACAAAATTGCCAGGCCTAACCGCCCCCACTAGCGCGCACCTGAGACCACCTATTTCAGCGGTCCAGGTTCAGCGCCCCCGGGGACAAATCAGCGGGGGCGGGGACGGGGGACAGCGTTCTCACTCAGACAGACACACCCTTTTCTGATGCGAGCCGGGTCTGATTCGACACAGAGCAGTGAGTGAGAAAGGGCCCTAAGACCCCCAAGATGAAACACTGAACGGCACAGGAAGTCCTTCATTCCGACAGCCATCAGACTTTATAATGCATCACTGTGCCTCACTGCATCACTGAGCACAGGGTGACAGTACTATCTTCCTGGACTTTTACTTTGACTTTTAAACCAACATACCAGTAGTACAATTTTACACTTACTGTATATTTCTGTATATTTTATATTAGAATGTAACATAGGAAATGTATATCCCGGACCGTATTTTATTCTTAGGCTTATTTTTATTTGTATTCTTATTCGTGACTTTTGGTTTTGTCTACTTAAATGTTTACCGTTTACTGTGAGCGATTTGTAGTGCCAAATTTCCCTCCGGATGAATAAAGTATTTCTATTCTATTCTATTTCTGCCCACACATCACCGCCTGTACAGAGACCTTTCTGCCTGCATCACAGCCTGTACGGACACCTTTCTGCCCACCCAGCCTGTACTGAGACCTTTCTGCCTGCATCACAGCCTGTACGGAGACCTTTCTGCCCACCCAGCCTGTACTGAGACCTTTCTGCCTGCATCACAGCCTGTACGGAGACCTTTCTGCCTGCATCACAGCTTGTACGGAGACCTTTCTGCCTGCATCACACCCTGTACGGAGACCTTTCTGCCTGCATCACAGCCTGTACGGAGACCTTTCTGCCTGCATCACAGCTTGTACAGAGACGTTTCTGCCCACACATCACCACAGAGTAGTGGAAGGCGGTACAGCACGAGCACATCACTGGTAACAGACTCCCGACCATCCAGGATATCTTTCATCAGCATTCCCAGTGTGGTCTCAACACAGGTTGAGAATTTACTGATGGTGATGGGTGGCTTTCTACATTTATTTGTATTGTTATTATTTTTAAATCTTACTTGACCTTTATATGACGAGTGCTCTAATGTGTCTAGTGCTCTTACTTACTCTCTGCTGAGCTGACCTGTTCTCTCATGCAACACATTTCATTGTACCACTGACCTTGTGTTAACATACATATGACAAAATAAACTTGAACTTGAACTTGATCCAACCTCCAGTGGAACAGCTCTCAAAGTCGGAATTTGAAGTAGAAAAATCAGGTTTGGTCTCTCAACTTCGGCATACACTATAAACTGCATTGTTTTACATTTACATTTACATTTACATTTAGTCATTTAGCTGACGCTTTTATCCAAAGCGACTTACAAGTTCTGTGCGACAAGACAGCAAGAAGGGTATAACTCTATCAGCTGAGTAACAATGTTCATCAAAGTGTTGCGTGTTACAGTGTAGGTTAGTTTATTAGGACAAGTGCATGACATTAAGGTTAGTCGGGGTTAGATTTTTTTTTTCTTTTTTTTTTCTTTTTTTTTTATCATTTCAGATAATGGTTGAAGAAGTGAGTCTTTAGTCGACGGCGAAAGATTGGACGGGATTCGGCTGTCCTAACTGGGATGGGTAGTTCATTCCACCATTGTGGGGCAAGGACTGAGAATAGGCGGCTTCTCTTTGATGACCCTCCGGGAGCTTGGATAGGAGTAGATCTGAGGCGGCCAGAAGACGCAGAGCGTAGGGGTCTTGAGGGTGTGTAGTTAGAGACCATTGACCGGAGGTAGGCGGGAGCGGTTCCCTTTGCCGCACGGTATGCTAGGTCGAGGGTCTTGAAGCGGATACGTGCAGCAATGGGGAGCCAGTGCAGGTCCCTAAGAAGTGGGGTGACATGGGCTGACTTCGGTAGGTTTGAGATCAGGCGGGCCGCTGCATTTTGAATGAGTTGAAGAGGCTTGGTGGCAGTGGCCGGGAGGCCAGCTAGCAGTGCGTTGCAGTAGTCGAGGCGGGAGATGACTGTTGATTGGACGAGGAGTTGGGTGGCTTCTTTTGTCAGGAAGGGGCGTATCCTTCTGACGTTGCTCAGGAGGAATCTGCATGTTCTGGTTGTCGCTGCGATGTGAGCAGAGAAGTTCAACTGGTCGTCGAGGACAACACCAAGGTTCTTGGCGGTCGGCGACGCGGTCACAGCTGCATTCTCGACTGTGATGGAGAGGTCGGTCAGGGGGGAGGATTTGGCCGGCAGGTGGAGCAATTCTGTTTTGCTTAGGTTCAGTTTGAGGTGGTTGGTCGTCATCCAGGCGGAGATGTCGGACAGACAGGCCGAGATCCGCTCAGAGACGTGGATATCTGAGGGAGGGAAGGAGAGGAAGAGTTGAGTATCATCGGCATAACAATGATATGAGAAGCCATGAGATGTGATAATGTTACCCAGTGATATATAACACATAGCCTAACCACAAGCCATCCAGCTATATAACACATAGCCTAACCACAAACCATCCAGCTATATAACACATAGCCTAACCACAAACCATCCAGCTATATAACACACAGCCTATAACCACAAGCCATCCAGCTATATAACACATAGCCTAACCACAAACCATCCAGCTATATAACACATAGCCTAACCACAAACCATCCAGCTATATAACTGTTATGTGGGGGTATGTTTGTGCCCTGATCAGGCGCTCCTAATGTGAGTTGTCATGTCTAGATGTAGTCCTCTGTCATGGTGTGTAGTCCCTATTGTTTATTATTTGGGGTTCATTTCTATGGTAATTATAAATTAAATATTCTTTATTTAGATACTTTGGCTGCCGTCTCTTTATTATGTAGCATTGACCAGATAACGAGCCTTCCTGTAGTCAATGGTTACGTAATATGGGGGCTCTGCCAAACGACTCGGAGCAAACATTTGGTGGTGGCCGCTGGGCTGGATCCACACTGTGAGGTATGGTTGACATTGTTGTGTGTGTGACCCATGTTTTAGACCCCCTTGGCAAATACTTCTCCAATAGGGAGTGTTCTCAACCAGCTAGGGCAGTCGGACCATTTTATATATGGTGCCTTCCATCGCCTGGGGACACACCACATGCGGTCGGGGTATTAGAAGGACCCTGTCAGGCTCCTCCTAGGCCGGCGTGTGTATTGTGTTTACTTATATAGGGGTGCTATAGTGAGGGTTGAGAACGTTTGGGGATGGGTTTGGTTTTTTTTGGACACATGACAGTGGTTGATCTGCGAATATCTCTAGGTGTGGAGGCGTTAGGCGGTCATGCCAGTGCTCGCTTATATTTTTTACATACAGTACCAGTGTTTTGGTAGTGGAGCGGTGGCCGAAGTAGGTAGGGACCAGGACTATACAGACACATAGGGTGAAGCCGTTTTTTCTTTTTTTTGTTATTGTTCTTTAGGGGTTGATTGTTTCGGTTTTTATATATGGTGGTTATAGGTATCTCTCTCTTTCTCCTCCCCTGTTCCTCCCCTGTTCAAAAATGCCAGTGACAGTGACAGACTTTGTGCATAGGCCGACAGTAGGGTTGTTGGGCGTGTGCACGAAAGATGAGCTGGCGGGGATAGCAGAGCATTATGGGGTTAAGCTGCCCCCGGGTAGGAAGGCACAGCAGCGGGGGATATTGGTAGAGGCTCTGACCACCCAAGAGGTGTTGCATGACGATGACGATGAGGAGTCAGACCGAGCCTCTGAGGGCTCTCTGGGGCTGCGAAAGTGAACAGCTAAAGCAGGCGGAGGCGGCACGGGTGCATGCGCGCGAGTTGGAGCGGGTTGGCCGTGACCAAGCCGAGGCGGAGCGCACTCACGCGCGCACGCTCGAACTCAGGAGACTTGGGGCAGAGGTGCGCCCACACCTTGAGGATAGGTTTGATGTGACCAAATATCTACGTCTCGTACCGCAGTTTTTAGAGAAGGATGTGGATAAATATTTCTCCATGTTTGAAAACATAGCCACGACACTGACCACACGCACATCGGTTGAGTACGACAAAAGGGGTGAGGATATTAAAGCTTACCTACCGTTTATCAGCGGGGTTTTGTATCCTTGGCTAGTGATGGGGTGAGGGTTCCTGTGACCATATTAAGGGACACGGCTGCATCCCAGTCATTTATTCGGGGGGATGTGTTGCCCTTCGACAGTAGTTCAGAGGTGGATGCTGGGATAACGGTTAGGTCTTTTGGGATGCATGTGATGAAAGTCCCGCTTCACATTGTCCACCTGACATCTGAGTTGGTGTCGGGCCCGGTCGTCATTGGGGTAGAAAGTTGTTTCCCGGTTGCGGGGGTGTCATTAATCCTCGGGAACGATTTGGCAGGGGGTAGGGTCCTCCTGAAGGCAGATGTGACTTGTGTGCCAGCACAGTCTGGTGCTGTAGACACCCTGGCAGAGGTGTATCCGAGGGTGTTCTCTTCATGTGCGGTGACGCGAGCCAATGCCATGGTTGTTAGAGCTCGGGCCGAGGAAGAAGGCGATGTGGACTTGTTCGATACCATAGTAGCGGCTGACGGCGAGGAGCCTGAGAGGGAGGGGGCGCTCCAGGGGCAGCCTGGCTCATTGTTATTGTCTCAGCTTGCCCCTACAGTTGACCAACTTGAGTCTGATGATGTTGTTTCTTCCGTTTCAGCCGGTTCGTTGCTGCCCAATATTCCCTCGGCTGAAGTTGCCAGTAGCGCGGCTGGGTTCTCTTTTGCTCGTGTGGAACTTATCGCAGAACAGGGTAGGGATTCAAGCCTGTCGGGGCTTTTTGCGTCCGCTGTGGGGGAAGGAGAGAGTAAGGGCCTTAAAAGCTGTTATGTCCTGGGAGACGGGGTGTTGCTGCGTAAATGGTCCCCTGATCCGGATGCGTCATTGGGGAATGATTGGAATGTGGTGACGCAAGTTGTGGTTCCGTTTAAGTACCGTCATGATATCCTTTGTTTGGCTCACGACCATAGGCTTGCGGGGCATTTGGCGGTCAACAAGACATTTGATAGGGTGCTGCGTAATTTGTTTTGGCCAGGGTTAAAACGGGATGTGGCGCAGCACTGCAGGGGGTGTTCTACGTGTCAAATGGTGGGGAAACCCAATGACGTCATTCCACGGGCGCCGCTCTATCCTATCCCGGCAATGGGGGAACCCTTTGAGAGGGTTATTATTGATTGTGTGGGGCCGCTCCCTAGAACTAAGGCAGGTAATAGTTTTCTTTTGACCATTATGTGTGCCAACAGACGTTTCCCTGAAGCGATTCCGTTGAAACGGATAACGGCCAAGACAGTGTCACAGGCCTTCTTCTCTGTGTTCGGTTTACCTCGCGTGGTCCAATCCGATCAAGGGACGAATTTCTTATCTCGTATCTTCTCGCAGGTTTTGAAACAGCTGGATATATCACATAGCTTCTCTAGTCCATACCACCCGGAGTCACAGGGGGCGTTAGAAAGATTCCACTCCACGTTAAAGACTATGCTTCGGGCGTTCTGTCGTGATACAGAGGATGATTGGGATGAGGGGGTGCATTTGATGTTGTTTGCCGCAAGGGAAGTGGTACAGGAATCTTTGGGTTTCAGCCCTGCGGAGTTGGTGTTTGCACACTCTGTGAGAGGGCCGCTCAGGTTGTTGAGGGAGAAGTGGTTGGGGGAGAGCGAGCCGACAAACCTGTTGGACTATGTCTGTGGCTTTAGGGAAAAGCTGAAGAGGGCATGTGATCTGGCGAGAACAAATCTGATCGACACACAAAAACGGATGAAGGGGTGGTATGATAGGAAGGCTCGGGTTAGGACGTTTGTGCCAGGGGAGAGGGTCTTGGTGTTACTTCCGGTAACAGGGTCCAGTCTACAGGCTCGGTTTAGTGGACCATATCGGGTTATGGAAAAGGTAGGGGAGCTGAATTACCTTATTGAGACACCGGATCGTGGGCGGAAGACTGTGTCATATTAATATGATTAAGCCGTTTCATACAAGGGGTCCTGTGGCCAGTACTGTGGTGGCCGCTATGCCGGTGTCGGCTTGTGTGTTGGCCCCATCTAGTGTCGATATGAGTAATGACAGTCTTTCTCTTTCAGACGGCGGTGGTGGGCTGGAGGATGACGTGATTATCCCGTCTAAAGCGGTTGTGGAGGGCCGTCTTACAAACACGCAGTCTTTGGTCACTCTTGGCTGTCGTCTGGGCCATTTATCAGAGCTACAGCAAGCTGATATCATGGGCCTGGTTAGGACTCATTGCGAACTTTTCTCTGATATCCCTTCGCGCACGAGTGTCTTGTACCATGACATTGATGTGGGGGAGGCAGTGCCCATTAAACAGCACACGTATCGCGTGAATCCACACAAACGCGCACCCAGCAATCATCTGGGTGTGGAGGCATTCCTGCTGGGCAGGGGCGGAGATTGTTTCGATGCAAGGTGCGACCAGGCCCCTCCTGGCCCTCAGGCCGGACCAGATACGTGAGTTGGTCGTGTCGGTGCTGCCCACATGGGGTCTTGGTACCCACCATGGTGCCAACTTCCCATGGGCCCGCCGACGAAAGTTACTTACCAAGACCCGCTCACCCGGCAGCAAGGGTACTGCTCGAGCCCCTCTGTCATAACGAGCCCGATCCCACCGCTGTGTCTTGGTCACATTCGCCTGTACACGCTCATAGGCTTCAGTCAGTGTCTGGTGATGGCTGTGAACCCATCCCTCCAGGTTGGCTCTCTGTTGCGGGGGCGAGACGTCGTGTATCAAGTCCACTGGTAACCTGGCATGGCGACCAAACACCACAAAATGAGGAGTCATACCGGTACTAGCATGTATGGCATTATTGTAGGCTTGGACTAGGTATGGAAGCTGATAGTGCCAGTGTGGTTGGGTGTCTGGGTCGAGGGAGCCCAGCAGAGAGAGCAGCGTCTGATTAAAGCGCTCACAGGCCCCATTGCCCTGAGGGTGGTATGGAGTCGTGCGGCTCTTCGCGCACCCGTTCACGTCACACAACTGCTGCATCAGCCGGGACTCAAAAGCAGCTCCTTGATCCGTCAAAAACCGCTCTGGACTGAATGAATGAATGAATGAAAACTTTATTTAACAGATTGCAGAATGGGTACAATACAGTACGGCTCAATACATACAATTGTTAAGGGGATGCAGACCTGAGAAAGACGTTTGTCTTGTTTCCATCAGGGTCCCCCATTTTCAATTCATATAGACATATATGACATACATGACATACAGATAGTCAGTACTGCTACATCTATACATTTATGACATACCAGATTTGCAAATACAGTACTGTTTGTGATACAGAAGGAGTCAAGAAAAGGGAGTATATACATTTGACGTAGAAACTGTACATTGGAGGAGGTTGGGTGGGGGGGGTTGGGTACATTGGGATATTGACAACCATACTGGGTAATTTACATTGGAGGTGGTTGGGGGGGGGGGGCCGGGGGGCACACTGTATAAACAAGTAACACTGTACATTGAGGGGGGGGGGAGGAGACACTGTACAAACAAACACAATTGTACATTGAACTATTGACAAAACCATACTAGGTAAATGACTGTACATTGGAGGGGGTTGGGTTAGGATATTTACAGGGGCCAGTGTTGAATTGCAGTCTCCCGTAGGTGTCCCTTGAGAGAGGTTTTGAAAGTGGGTAGTGATCCACATTCCTTTACAGCTTTGGGTAGGGCGTTCCACATTGATGTGGCATAATTGCGAAACGTGTTTAGTCCCTTATTTGAGCCGAATCTGGGTTTAACATGATTTGTGGAGCTCCCTCTGGTGTTGTGATCGTGGTATTCACTGACCTTTGGGAAGTATTTTGACATGTACATGGGTACCTTGGTCGTGTAGTGTATCTTGTAGACCAGGCCCATTGCAAGTTGTTGTACTCTGTCGTCTACTCTAAGCCATCCTAGGTTGTCAAAGTGGGCAGGGGTGAGGTGGGTTCTAGGAGTAAGGTCAAGCAGTAGTCTGACCAGTTTGTTTTGAGATGTTTGTAATTTTGTTTTTAGCGCCTTTGAGGTGCTTTGGTACCATGAGGTGCAAGCATAGTCGTAGTACCCCTGAATGAGTGCTCCTGCCAGAGTCTTCAGGGTGTTCTTGTTTACCAGAGAGGAGATCCGGTACAAGAATCGAGTTCGTTGGTTGACTTTTTTTATTACATTGGATGCCATTTTGTCACAGGAGAGATTAGCCTCTAGGATGGAACCCAGGTAGGTAATTTCATCTTTCCTTGTGACAATATTGTCACCCACTGTAACTGAGAAGCCGTCGGTCTTGCTGAGTTTGTTATTTGAACCGAAGAGAATGGACTCTGTTTTGCCCATGTGTAATGATAGTTTGTTATCAGCGAGCCATATGCAGATTCTGCCTAGTTCCGAGCTGAGGGTTTTTTCAACCTGTAACTTGTTCTTGTCAGAGACCAGCAGGGCTGAGTCGTCCGCAAACAGGAACAAGTTGCAGTCACAAGCTGACGACATGTCATTTGCATAAATTAGGAACAGTAGCGGTCCTAGTATGCTTCCTTGTGGAACACCACAGCTCACTGTGAGGGGGGGGGGATAGGGTACCGTTTACCTCCACCATCTGTTCCCTCCCCTCAAGGTAGGATTGCATCCAGCTCACTGATAGACTATCAAAACCAATTGCTTTTAGCTTGTCAATCAGAATGGAGTGATTGACCGTGTCAAAGGCCTTTTGTAGGTCCAGCATGACCATGCCGCAGTATTTGCCTGCGTCCACCTCTTGTTTGATGTGGTCATTCAAATAGAGAAGGCATGTGTCAGTGGAGTGGGATGTTCTGAAGCCAGATTGGAATTCGTAGATTAGATTTTTTTCCGCTAGGTACTTTTCGACCTGTTCGTAGACTATTTTTTCCATGACTTTCGAGATGGAGGTGAGAATAGAAACAGGGCGGTAGTTGCCTGGGTCTAATTTGCTGCCCTTTTTGTGCAGAGGGGTCACCCTCACAATTTTGAAGTCCTTGGGGACGTGTCCCTGTTTTATGGAGAGGTTTATTATGTGTGTGATGATTGGTGTGATGGCGGCTGCTGAGTCTCTGAGGAATTTGGAGGGGATGTTGTCATGGCCAGTGGCCTTGTTAGGTTGGAGGGCGCTCAGTTTATTGAGTACCTCATCTGTTGTTACCATTTCCAGCTTGAAGTCGTCCTTGCGGACCCCTAGGTTTTTGTAGTAAGCTACTATGTGTTCTACCCCATAAAGCCCTGAGTGGGAGGGTAGTTTGTTTACCAGTGTTGTGGCTATGTTTGTGAAGAAAATGTTTAAGTAATTGGCTACATCCAGCTTGTCTGTGATGAGCGTGTTGTCCGTTTTTATGTTTATGTTTGAGAATCTGGTTTTAAGTTTTTTACTGCATCCTAGTTGATTATTGAGTAATTTCCAAAGTTCACGTGGTTTGTTTTTGTTTTCCTCAGTTTTGTCATTGATGAAATTCTTTTTTGCAGTTTTGATCATGGAGTTTACGTCGTTTCTTAGTCTGTTTCTTTCTAGTTTGAGTTCAGTCACGTGGGCTTGGAGTTCACTGCTCGTGCTTTTAGTAAGCTTTGACTGACTTTTACGAACACCCAAAGGGCTGGATCAGTGTTGTCCATAGCGCCTTGACCGTACTGGACGCCGTCTGATCCTTGGTGGGAACGGCAAAGGCGTAGCGAGAGAACAGGTCGGTCATCACCAGGATGTAGGGGTAGACATCGGCCGGCCGACGTAATGATAAGTAGTCCAGACCCACCACCTCAAATGGGTAACTACTCCTGATGGAGCTCAGAGGCGCCCGTTGTTCCGGTCCGGCCTTGCTTACTGCACATGTGGGGCACTCCTTGGTCCAGAGCTGTATTGCCTTGCCCAGGCCTGCCCAGAAGAACCGCCGCCGCAGCAAGGATAGCACCTTCTCGGCACTAGAATGGTACTCCTTCCAGAGACCCTTGGCCCGACTGAGGGGTACAACCAGTTGGTCAGCGGTCAGGTGTGTATCGAACTCCATCACTCTTCTCACAATGAGCCCTTTGTGGAGGTTCAGGCACTCCCACTCCGCCAGCAAGCCTCGTAGGCCCGGAGGTAATGGATGGTGGCAGTCTAGAGGAGGCCGGGCCCCCCAGAGGACATCTTTGAATTTTTCGGTTACTGCCCACTTCAAAGCCAGCAGCTCCAACATGAAGGAGCTGTAATTCTGGTCGTTGCGCTCCGTCTGGGAAAGGCTGTGGCTGGCGTATGCAATGACCCGCTCTTGGCCCTCCTGGACCTGGGACAGGACTGCCGATAGCCCCTCCAAGCTGGCATCCGTGTAGAGCCTGAACGGCTGGCCGTAGTCAGCGAAGGCCAAGATGGGGGCCTCCAACAGATTCCTCTTCAGCTCCTCAAATGCCTGCTGACAGGGCAGCGCCCAGGTCATTGGCGCAGACGGTCGTCCAGCAGTACCCTGGAGCAGTCGGGTCAGAAGGGCGGCGATCCGGGTCAAAACCGGGGACGAACCGCCTATAGTACCCCACGAATCCCAAGAATGACTTCACCTGTTTGGCCGTGGTGGGCACGGGCCAGCTGCGGACGGCCTGAGTCTTCTCCGGGTCAGTCGCCACCCCTTGGCCGCTGACTATATGTCCTAGGTACCTCACCTCCCGGTGGAACAACCTGCACTTCCCCGGCTGGAGTTTGAGACCATGCTCATGAAGCCGATGGAACACCATCTCCAGATGATCCAGGTGGCTCTGAAAGTCTGGGGAATAGACGATCACGTCGTCCAGGTATATCAGAAGATGTTCATTTACCTGGCCACCCAGGCAACGCTGCATCAATCGTTGGAAGGTGGCGGGGGCATTGCACAGACCAAAGGGCATCCGTTCGAACTGGTACAACCCCAGTGGCGTGGCAAAGGCTGTCTTCTCCTGGTCCTCCGACGCCACTTCCACCTGCCAATACCTACTGGCCAGATCCAGGGTACTGTACCAGGTCGCCTGGGTCAAATTGGTCAATGACTCCTCTATCCGGGGCAGCGGGTATGCATCCTTGTGGGTCACGGCGTTCAGCTTCCGGTAGTCTACGCAGAAGCGCCAGGATCCATCCTTCTTGCGGACCAACACCACTGGGGCCGCCCATGGACTGGAGCTCTTGCACACCACCTTGCTGTCGACCATCCCCTGCAGCAGCATTCTCAGCTCCGCGTATAGATTGGGTGGAATCGGACGGTACCTCTCCCGAATCGGTGGTGCGTTTCCAGTGGGGATATTATGTTGAACCACCTTGGTACGTCCGAAGTCCTCCTCGTGTGCAGCGAATACATGGGTCCATCGGCGCAGCAGGGCAGTGAGCTGTGCTTCTTGGTCCCCTGTCAGTCCATCCCCCCTCAGATCCAGGGCCGGGTGGTCGGCCAGGGGGGGTTCAGCTACCCGATGCACATCCACTTCTACCACCCCGGGGCCGGTGCCTCTCAGAATCAGATGGTTGGTCCCATGGATATCCTGCAGGGGGACCAGTGACACCGTGGCCAGGGAGCACCGCTGGGGGATTAGCACAGAGGAGAGGTGGGGGTTACAAATACGCAGTGGCACCTACCCAGCTGAGGGACCGAGCTACTCGCCAGCCACGCTCTCCTACCACCAGGTCAGTGTGGTCTTCTACCAGCACCGGGCAGTCCAGGAGACCCATCCTTGGACTGCCCAGACCACGATCTCAGACTCTGGGGGCACCAGGACAGGGGCCTGCCACCGCAGTCTAGCCATGCCACTGGCCACGTCGGCAGGGGGGGTGCTTTGTACCTGCTGGCAAAGGGTAAATGCCTTTTCCCACACCCTCCGGGCCGCTGGAGGAACAGTGGATTTGAAAGCTTCCTTCCCCGGGTGTCCCCTCTGAAATATGCCCTCCCAGCATTCTGATATAACGTTCATGCCCAACAGCCCATACTCCGTGCTAATACAGTCATCGTTTACAATCACCACTCCCCGACCCAGTACCTCAATGCCGCCGATGGTGAAATCCAGAACCACGTAGCCCACAAACGGAATCTGTAGTCCATTGGCAGCTCGCAGGGTCAGCCATGATAGTCCTCCGGCTCCCTGGACCCCTTCACCACCGAAATGGCGCTGAAAGAACGATTTGCCAAACATAGTCACCTGTGAACCCGTGTCCAGCACACAGGGTATCTTCTTGCCCCGAATCAGGACCTCTACTTCTGGACAGCGCCCTAACCCCAGTCGGTCTCTGCAGGGCCTCCATCATACCTCCTGGACCGGTCACTTGCCCTGCAGTGATCGGGACCGCTGAAAATCCGGGGAGGCGCCGTCCTATGCGTGCAGTACCTCTCGATATGGCCTACCTCCCCGCAGTTCCTGCAGATGGGCCGGCCCTGCTCATCCCACTTGTAGTCACGCGGCTCCCGGTTGTCAGGGCGCCGGCGTGGCCTGGCAGAAGGTCTAACTGGAGGGCCTGGCTGTCCCCACCTCTGCGCCGGCTCGGGTCCACGTCCAGAACCCTGCATCTGGCTCCGTATTTCCTCTGCGAGGGTGCTCCCCAGCAGTTCTACCTGGTCACGTAGTTATTTCTGTAGCTCCATACGTAGAGAGTCTTTAAGCTGTTGTAGGCCGCTCGGGGGTAATGCTTCCATGCCGGGAGGTGGGATAGCTGGGGAAGCTCGGGTCTGGCAAGCCGCCACCAGTTCAGTGGAAGCTCGTTCTTCTCGCTCGATGGAGCTCGCTTCCTGCCGAACCTCCTCAAAGGTTGTCTCTGGGTTCCGTCTCAGGTGGCGTAGGAGCTTGCGCTTGATGGGACCTTCCCGCAGGCCTTTAGTAAACTGCGCCCTCAGCCTCTTGTTTTCCTCTCCTGCACTATCGGGGTCACTAACTCGCCACGTGTAAAGACACTCTCTAAGGCGCAGGGTGAATTCCTCTATCCCTTCCTTCTCAGCCTGCCTACAATTGAAAAACCCCTCTTGAAGGGTATCAGAAGACCTATGGTCCCTGTACTTCAGGGTTAATGCCTTGATTACTTCCTGGGGGGAAGATTTAATAGCTTCTGAGAGGAGCATGGCTTCTCTATGTGCAGGGCCATCAAGGGAGCTAAACAGGAAGTCTATTCCCTGTGAGGGTGGTAAAGTTTGCGCTCGCAAAAAGGCCTCCAACTGGACTAGCCACTGACTAAATTTAGTGGTCCCCTTTCCTCCACTAAACTTAGGAACCCAATGCGACCCCAAGTACCAGGGCATCATGACTGCTTGCACCCTAGTTTCTCTAGCATTCTCATCGACCATGTTTGCTGTGGACTATGGGGAAATCCTACCGACTACGCCAAAATATGTTACCAGACCCCCATGGGAAGTATCCAGATCTAGGGTTAAAGTGTGCAAACGCACGGATACACTTCCCAAAGGGCTTAGCTGACCTACCACACATGAATTTCCCCAAGACCACAAACAGACACGGGAGAATGCTTAAGAAACAATAAGAAATACTTTATTACAGGAAATATATCCATAGCATACAAGTTCATAACCTAGATAAATAACTACTAACTAACCTAATCTAAAGACCAGTGCCCGTAGGCCTAGGGTGGATAAAAGAGGAAGCGCTTCTCTGCACTGTAGGCCAACCCCAAACTGCTACTCCCACCCCCACTATCTGTTCGGCCCCTAAAGCACTGCACACGTGGGAAATGGTGCCGATACTGCACCCAGGTCTGGAAATGGTCACGAACTAATCCAGAATCACACTGCACACTACACTACAAACATAGCCTGAGAATATAAATACCACACATCTGGTCTCAGGGAGTCACAGCACATAATCAAGTACTATTAAGAACAATACACACTGGTGGCACACAGCAAAGATAAGGGGGCATGTCTATAGTAGTGGGTATGGGGTGCTACGAGGTTTAGGTCTGGGGCCAGAATGTTCCTCCCACATCCTAGCCTAGGTTGGGGCAGTGAAAAGCGCTGGTCATAGTTGGTAGACAATATGACAAAAAGGATATAACGCGGCCCGGAGGCGCGTGGGCGGGGAGGGTCTCTCCCCCCCTCCCTCTCTCTCCCACGGCCCGGGCTGAAAAGCGTTCCGACTGGGACCGGGGAATAGGGTAATTCTTAGTACAGAGCAGACCAGGGTAATGCGGTAGTGTCCTTCTGGCGGCAAGGAAATAGCACAGTTAATTACACATGTCGAGCTCCTACGTTCATTTGTTAGTCAATTGGCCGCCCCGTTGTACTGCTCTCCAACGAGCGGGTCTGTGTTAATAGTAGCAGCATTTCAGCACGCGGTGCTCTCAATTCTCTTCAATTTGTAATGTCAGTTTGTATTATCCAAAGTTCCTTATAGCACAGTTCATATATTCCATTTATTGATAGCTCGGGAAACAGTACATTCATCCGGCGCAGATATACCGATACTTTGTGTTTACTCACGGCGTGTAGCGTGGCTACAATGTCTCTCTCTTGGTTTCGGCTCCACTCGTTCCCCAGAGAGAAAGTGAAAACAGCAGGCTTGAGCAGTAAGTGTCTTCCGTGGAAAAAGGCACGAGAGAAGGGTAGCGTGTCCTCGTATCTCCACAGTTCTGCATTCCTGGTGTCGTCCGTGCGACTCTGTTCTGCTTACTGCCAAACACAAATCCTCCTTTCAACAGCGCCCGTCCTTCCGGGCACCGCCCCTCCACGCCAGCCAGCCAATACATCTCTTGCTCCCTCCAGCGGCACACCCCTGCTGCGTAAGAATGTGTAGACTGTACGACTGCAATTAGGTTATCCCCCCCTGGTGGCCCCGCACTTGCCTGCTGTCACTGGCCTCTGCACATATCACCGGCTTCTGCACATATCACCATCCCCACAGGACGGCTCCCCACGCTCCCACCGGGACTCCATGGACCTCATCTAAGAGGGAAGAAGGGACAGCATGGCGCAGTACTGCGATAGGAGAGTCCAATACACAACACAGTCGGAATTACACTTGCCTGTTAAAACGGCCAGGTAAGCATCTAGGTCCTCATCAGGACCATCACTGGGCGTGTCCTCCTCTTGGGGTCCCGCAGGTACATCAACACACATACATACATACACACACATACCCCCACCCGCGACACATGCACCTTATATGTGACAAATAAAACAACTTTAATTCATCATTGTTTAAAATATATAAATCAGTACAGTGCAGGCTTTTTTCTATGTTGTAGTACCTTCTTAACTTCTCAGCTGAATCTGAATGTGTACATTTCCAAAAAATTGCCATTGTTCCCCTTTAATCAAACTATTGTCATCCAATTTAGCCTCTGTGCTTCTAGTATATAGCTCACTACAATTAAGCACACTGCATGTTTAGTGGACAGTAGATTAGATTAAAATGTATCTAGGCATTAAACAGCACAAGTACAGTACAACGAAAAGATGATTGGCATCCAACCAGAGTGCAAAATGTACAGTAAAGTGCAATAGTAAGTACAGGTAATTAAACTGTGAACAGGTGATGTCCACCAAAACACACACACTTTATAATTTTTGCCTCAACGTTATATAGACAGGTAATGTTTTGTACACTAACCTTACGTTCAGGCAGCACTAGCTAATGTTACTGAACTAGTACATACTGTTAGCCTAACCTGACGTTAGCTAGACTAGCGTTAGCCTAACCTGATGATAGCTAGCCTAGCCTGGCGTTACCCTACCTGTTAAAGCTGTTATTGTTCATCATTGAGATCAAACTTACCGTATCAACTTCCAACCTTATATAGACAGGTAATGTTTTGTACACTAACGTTACGTTCAGGCAGCACTAGCTAATGTTACTGAACTAGTACATACTGTAGCATATTAGGGTTCTTATACTATATATATATATATATATATATATATATATATATATATATATATATATATATATATATATATATATATATATATATATATATATATATATACTATATATATATATATATATATATATAATATATAGAATAACACCCGGAGACACGATGCTTGTTTACAACTCAGGTTTACTTGGTCAAGTGTGGTCGCAATACAGGGCATGACAATAGTGGCCAGTAGAGGGTGCTGACACTCCCTAGCCTGGCGTTACCCTACCTGTTAAAGCTGTTATTGTTCATCATTGAGATCAAACTTACCGTATCAACTTCAGCCACCCTCTCTTCTCTTTTTCGTCGGGAGGAAAGCGGTAATAAGACATTGTTTTGTTGACATCATAACAGTTAAATAATCAACAGAAAAGCATTACATTGCAAAATAATAGGTCCATGTCTGTAGTGTCGCACACACACACACACATAGAACGATAGTTCCCTCTCTCCACCGTGTAACTCGACTCCCCCTACTGGTTGAACCAGGCAGTGCTGCGTCACCTCCCGTCAACTCGCCTCACATAGGCGTCACCAAGCTTGGTGCCGGCGGGAGAGGTTTGATTTTCCAGTGCTCCATCTGTATATGCTTACCACTTGTATTGTATCTATTGCTATGTCCGCCCATCACAATCACGCAAACTGTCTAACGCCTGTCCCATCTGAGTCTATTCTTATACGAACGGATTTCCAGTTCCACGTTCGCGTTCTGCGATCTGATTGGCCACTGACGTACGCTAGTTACGCCCCCCCCGGTAAGTTATCTACGCCAGTTCAACTCCGCGCTAAACAGCTGTTTCCGTGACTTTAGTTTGCACCCCCTGTCACCTCCCGACCTAGCTGACGCACCCCCCAATGGGTTTCTGTTAGAAAAAATAGTTGCTGGTCTCCGTGCACAGATTTTATTTTTTATTTTATCTCTTCCCACGGCGACTATGGATGGGAATTTCTTTATTTAATTAAAATGTTCACGACAACATGGATGCATGTACTCTGCCAGCAGTCCCGGCGCCATGGGCGGGCATTAGGGGGCCGGGCCCGCCCACTGAGTCAGCTGTGCCCACCATGGTAATTTTTTTATTTTTTTTATCAACCAAAGTCAACTATCCAAATCCTTAGTCGGGGACAGCCCTAGTGGGCACTTATGTCAACAACAACACTACTGAAGCTAGCACGGCACTCTGTGAGAATTCGTTTTCTACCCTCAAGAACGTCTTTACAGAACATCGCCTTAGTATGCTTCATCGACGCAACTAAGGCCAATTTAATTCAGTTGGCATTTGAGAAGGACTTAACAAAAAAGTTCAGGAATGAGTGGAGGGGCAGTGTTTTAAGAAGATTTCACTCTGTCCCCAAACACCGCTTGCCTCTCTACTTATGATGGTGAGTAGCCTGTGGAGGAATTTTGTTTGCTGTTTTATGCACCTTATTTTTGTCAGTACATTTCAGTTTGTCAGTGAATTCAGAAGTGTTGAATAAATGGAGACTTTTCAAAGATATAGAATAGAATAGAATAGAAATGTATTATCCTGAGGGAAATTTGACACTGCAAATCACTCAACATTAAACATTTAGACAGAACAAGTCACAAATAAGAATAACAAAACAAATGGCCTAAGAATAGAATAAAATGAAATAGAATAAAAATTGAATAAAAGATACAGTAAATAAATATAGTAAAAATATACTGAAGTCTACAGTAGGTGTAATAATGCACAGTGCTGTTTAAAAAGTAAGAGTCCAGGAAGATGGTAATTGTCACTCTGTGCTCAGTGATGCAGTGAGGCACAGTGATGCATTGTATAGTCTGATGGCTGTCGGAATGAAGGACTTCCTGTGCCGTTCAGTGCTGCATTTAGGTAGTGTGAGCCTATAACATGCTCCTCCTGTCAGCCAAGTCTGTGTATAGTGGGTGGGAGGGGTTTTCCCTGATGGCCTGGAGCTTAGCAAGGTTCCTCCTCTCCGCCACCCTCGCTAGAGTACAGCTCCACCCCAACCACACTACTGGCCTTCTTGACCATCTTATCCACACAGTAAAATTCGCAGTGTCAAATATGCAGTGTCAAAGTACATTGACTCTTTCAGAGTTATTACAACAACAGTTTGAGTAAAATGCAGACAGTGTTGGTGAAATATTTCGTAGTTAATTGGCTGGTGTCATCACTACTCTGGGAAGCTCCGCCCATCTCCTTCTCTTGAAGAATGTCCAAGACACGCCATTTTCTTCACGTCGCGGCAGAGGTAACTCAGCAGGTAAGTTTCTCCCCCTAATCACATATTAATTAATTAATTCGGTAGCTATTGGCTTCCAGCAACTTGCAAGAGGTAATGTTAATTGGAGGGGTGATTGTGAATTGTATCGTTTGGAAAAAAAGATCGAAAAAAACACAGGGCGATACATTGGCTTAGTAACAAACATTTGCATGCCATGTTCTGAGGTAAATGTGTCCTACAGTATGAAATCAAGTAACAGTTATTTGGCATTTGACCAACGTTATTATTTTGTTAAGTCCACAGATTTCGGGGACAGCCAAGAAGACTGCACGTGCGCCATTTCACGTTGAGGGAGGCCTTGAACGTGAGCCAGCCTAGCCCTTCGTGAGTTTTTTCAAATGTGTCTTGCTAGCTAATGTTAATGCGGGGAAATACCCTTGAATGATATAAGTAATCTGTACTATGAAATGGTGTGTTATGAGAGTGAGTGCATTAGAATGCATACAATATGGTTGATTGAGTTTAATGGAAGAAACACAGGGAAAATGCAAGGAAGGCCCTGTTACCAAGCTGCTAACATTGGCTTAGTAACAAACATTTGCATGCCATGTTCTGAGGTAAATGTGTCCTACAGTATGAAATCAAGTAACAGTTATTTGGCATTTGACCAACGTTATTATTTTGTTAAGTCCACAGATTTCGGCGACAGCCAAGAAGACTGCACGTGCGCCATTTCACGTTGAGGGAGGCCTTGAACGTGAGCCAGCCTAGCCCTTCGCGAGTTTTTTCAAATGTGTCTTGCTAGCTAATGTTAATGCGGGGAAATACCCTTGAATGATATAAGTAATCTGTACTATGAAATGGTGTGTTATGAGAGTGAGTGCATTAGAATGCATACAATATGGTTGATTGAGTTTAATGGAAGAAACACAGGGAAAATGCAAGGAAGGCCCTGTTACCAAGCTGCTAACATTGGCTTAGTAACAAACATTTGCATGCCATGTTCTGAGGTAAATGTGTCCTACAGTATGAAATCAAGTAACAGTTATTTGGCATTTGACCAACGTTATTATTTTGTTAAGTCCACAGATTTCGGCGACAGCCAAGAAGACTGCACGTGCGCCATTTCACGTTGAGGGAGGCCTTGAACGTGAGCCAGCCTTGCCCTTCGTGAGTTTTTTCAAATGTGTCTTGCTAGCTAATGTTAATGCGGGGAAATACCCTTGAATGATATAAGTAATCTGTACTATGAAATGGTGTGTTATGAGAATGAGTGCAATAGAATGCATACAATATGGTTGATTGAGTTTAATGGAAGAAACACAGGGAAAATGCAAGGAAGGCCCTGTTACCAAGCTGCTAACATTGGCTTAGTAACAAACATTTGCATGCCATGTTCTGAGGTAAATGTGTCCTACAGTATGAAATCAATTAACAGTTATTTGGCATTTGACCAACGTTATTATTTTGTTAAGTCCACAGATTTCGGCGACAGCCAAGAAGACTGCACGTGCGCCATTTCACGTTGAGGGAGGCCTTGAACGTGAGCCAGCCTTGCCCTTCGTGAGTTTTTTCAAATGTGTCTTGCTAGCTAATGTTAATGCGGGGAAATACCCTTGAATGATATAAGTAATCTGTACTATGAAATGGTGTGTTATGAGAGTGAGTGCATTAGAATGCATACAATATGGTTGATATTGAGTTTAATGGAAGAAACACAGGGAAAATGCAAGGAAAAGCCCTGGGTTATATAGCTCTCCTTTTTTTGTCTGTTTGCATCTGTGGGAAATTAGTGTCAGGCTTGAATATTCAGTGACTTTGTACTTATTATTTACCTTATTGGGGACATTGATCTAAGTAAAACATTTAATAATAACTTAACTTAGATCAATGTCCCCAATAAGGTAAATAATAAGTACAAAGTCACTGAATATTCCAGCCTGACACTAATTTCCCACACTTCCCTGTGTTCAAGTTGCCCACTCGTTGGTAACTCTCTTGCAGGCTTGCTGCAAGCATGCTGTTGAAAGTACAACTGGGAGATGTCCAAAAGTTTGTTCGGATTACAGAAATAAATCTGATTGAGTTTCTGAGTGCAGGTAAGAAATTGGGATCATTGGGAAATTGTCCTCAATGTGATACTCAATGGTTATCCACTGGGTGGATCTGTGGCTTCATCTATTGTATTGCAGACAGCAATTATTCAAGATTAAGTGAATATTTAGTGAGTAGATTTAGAAATCACTGGATACATCCAATGACATTTCTGTTTACAAAAGCTTTTGTGCCCGTTTCTAGCATTTGCAAAGTTTGGTGTCCCAGCTGTAACGGAAGGTGTGAAAGTTTTTGACAGTTCGGGGACCGAATTGGATGACGATGTTTTTGAGGAGGTAGCAAGAGATGCATCCACTGGGGTGCTAATCATCAAATATGACACAGGTTTGATTACATTTGTAATATATATTTAATGAATAAGTTATTTGTCATGTGAAGCTTACATTCGATTAGATAAGGGACATCTTTATGAGGAAACTGTGTATAATCTTTTTATTTATTTATCCTGTCTCCACGCTAGCCTCATCTGAGCAGTCTGTCTCCACGCTAGCCTCATCTGAGTGGTCCCAACCATCATCCCTGGATTCGTCAGGGTCCCAGCCATCATCCCTGGATTCGTCAGGATCACAGGATACTGTCATCATTTCAGAGGACCCTTCACGAAAACGCCATAGGCTGGATACAGAGGCCAAGCAAGTAAGAGTTGACACACATGTAATATGTATGCATCACCCTGTGATTCACAACTCAGAAATGCATGTTTTTTACTGTCAATGTTATGCCCCCATCTTTTCCATTGTACTGGTCGCGTGCCTGTAAGAATATTGTAGCTCACTTGAGATTGGATGGATCTCTCAAATTATCATCTCCACGAGTCAGAAGCATGCTAGACAGACCTCAGATAGGGTTAAAACTGATATTAAGGATACTTATCCTTTACATTAACTTTGAATTGCAGTCTACAGTATATTCCTAACACTGAATTGTTTTTTGTGCATGTGCTTTTGTGCTTCAAGTTGGTGGAATCCATTCTTCGTCAGAAATCTGGTGGAGAACGCATAATAAATGAATACAATCGAACCAAGTCCTTGCACGATGACAACAGAAGGAAAATGGTGAACCTATTGGCAGCTGACTTGACAGAGAAGAATGGGTAATTAGCTCCTTGTTTTTAGTTTGTTCTCAATCTAGCTTTCCGATTAATTTGAAATCTAAATGAAATCCAGGGAATATGACTGAGAAATACATTCTTCTTTAATCTTAATCTTCCAGTACTTCACCACCCAGACATCTGAAAGAAAAGTATGCCAGAGGAATCGTGACCTTATTCCCCTACCTCAGTGACCCACACTCTAAGAATGGCTATGTGAGTTGCACACAGTAATGGTTGTGGCAATATTGATACATTTTTAATCCTACCAGAGCATGCTGTTTTTCACTTTTAAATGTGAAGTGTCTGTTTTTATTCCACCCTCCAAGGAGCATTATTATGATGGCCAGAGTGGCAGTGGATACTTGGCCTGGAGGATTAAAACTATTCAGAGAACCGCTGCTAAAGACAAACGATCATCATTTGGAGGTAACACTAATAATGCATATCTTGAGTACAACGAGTTGATTAACAAAACAAGCGGCATTATTGATTACTGTATACAGGGCCGTAGCCAGGGTTTAGAAATTAGGGAGGTCCATTTATTTTTTTGGCCCAGACCGGCCCACTATAATCGGTCGGACACCAGACCGGCCCACTATAATCGGTCGGACACCACCCAGCCAGGGTTTAGAAATTAGGGAGGTCCATTTATTTTTTTGGCCCAGACCGGCCCACTATAATCGGTCGGACACCACCCAGCCAGGGTTTAGAAATTAGGGAGGTAAATTTTTTTTTTTATACAAACTTTATTATCTAGAGATCAACTTAAGGTCAGTCACTCACAAAGTAATTTACAGGACGTGGGGGCACTTACTGGTGAGTGGCCTAAAGAGTGCACCAAAGCCCTGTGGTCTCTTATGCATTTATAATTTGGTGAATGGGCTAAATGCATACCAAAATGAGTTATACAACCCAACCTATTCATTCAAAATGCATTATCTATAATAAAGTCACCTGTTGTTGGTAAAAAAAATAATTTTACTGAAGTATTAATATATTTCTCCACTTCTTGGCTCACTGAAAGTACACAAAATAAGGACAGACAAAGACAGAGACACAAAAAGCTGTACAATTTAAACAATACCATACTGGTAATGAGCAAATATGAGCAATTAATGCATGGAGCTGTTCCATCTTATTTCATTTGATACTAACTATGGATTCCACCAACTTGAAGCACAAAAGCACATGCACAAAAAACAATTCAGTGTTAGGAATATACTGTAGACTGCAATTCAAAGTTAATGTAAAGGATAAGTATCCTTAATATCAGTTTTAACCCTATCTGAGGTCTGTCTAGCATGCTTCTGACTCGTGGAGATGATAATTTGAGAGATCCATCCAATCTCAAGTGAGCTACAATATTCTTACAGGCACGCGACCAGTACAATGGAAAAGATGGGGGCATAACATTGACAGTAAAAAACATGCATTTCTGAGTTGTGAATCACAGGGTGATGCATACATATTACATGTGTGTCAACTCTTACTTGCTTGGCCTCTGTATCCAGCCTATGGTGTTTTCGTGAAGGGTCCTCTGAAATGATGACAGTATCCTGTGATCCTGACGAATCCAGGGATGATGGCTGGGACCCTGACGAATCCAGGGATGATGGTTGGGACCAGAATACATGCTTTTGACTATGGTTACAATCAGCAGCGAAACCGTCCGCCAAGAGTCAAGTTGTTGGATGAAAGTAAGGATTTGGGGTTGAATGCCACACAGTCTTGGTGCTTGTTGCGCAATATGCCTCTGATATTTGGTGATTTAATACAGACTGATGATAAGTACTGGCATCTTCTGCTTTTGCTTCTACAGATTGTTAACATTGTATTTTCACCAGTCCTGTCATATGGCATGACCATTTATCTCAAACATGTAATCACTGATCATCATCGGCTCTTCAAGCAGTTATTTCCTAGAAGCAACCTATTGCCAAAGCATCACTTCATGATACATTACCCTCGTAATATAAGGAACATTGGCCCAATTCTGCACATGTGGTGCATGCGTTATGAAGCTAAACATAACTTCTTTAAGAGACAATTAAAAAGCTTTAAAAACATTACAAAGACATTAGCCCAAAAGCACCAAAGTTGTATGGCAATGTATCGGGAGTCCTTTACCAAAGAAAGATTAACCATAGGTCCAGGAAAGATGGTGGCACTTGTTGAGCTCAAAGAAGGTCCAGAGATTGCTTCCTTATTTGGAGATGTAACCAGTGTTTTTTCTGCCAAGTGGATAAAACATCATGGTACAGAGTACCGCTGTGACTTGATTATCTGTACTGAGGTAGCATTTGAGATGCCTGTGTTTTGTAAGATCAAGACTATTGCTGTGAAAGATGACAGTGTATTGCTCTGTGGAAAACTGATGGAAACCATGTGTTTTGATGACCATTACCATGCCTTTAAGGTCAGACTGCATCCAGACGGAGTTGTAAAGGTCTTGGATATAAATCAGCTGTGTTACTTCAAACCATTTGATATTCAAATGAATTATCGAACGACAGATTGCTCAAAGTATATTGTTCCATATTGCCACTTTATGCAGACCTGCTAATGTGATTGTTTTATTACTGCATCCAGACGGAGTTGTAAATAGGGTTGGGTACCGAAAACCGGTTCTAATAGCAACCGGTTCCTAACTTCCGGTTCTGGAACCGGAAGTAACATATTTGCATTTCGATTCTTAATTTTTTATTTTTTTTACTTTGTTAATTAATACCATAGTTACAGTACAGCAACCAAATTAAACTGTATCAAGTCAACTGAAAATGTCAATAGTATGAAAAAATTTACACATTTTCAAAAAAAATCTGAACCGGAATCGTTCAAATCCAAACGATGCCCAACCCTATATAGTTGTAAAGGTGTTGTATAAATCAGCTGTGAAGTATTGTTCCATATTGCACTTTATGCAGACCTGCTGAGGTCAATGTATATTTATGTTTTATTTTTTTATAAGCCTGCCTGACCCTGCCTGACCAACAATAAAATTGTTGAAATCATTATTTTGTGGTAACTTGTGATTTTTTAATGTATATTGTATGTAAATGCAATTTCACACTATACAAGAGTAAATTAAGTGTAAAATTAACACCAGTGAGGTTTATTTTCACCAATATAGTGTCCGGTTTCATTGACACTGTGCAGTGTTAATGGGTGTTATTTGCAGAGCTGTTTTTTCACTACAAGTGAGTAAATTATCAACACAGTACTGTGTAATGTCAACACTTCAGCAGAGTTATTTGACCTCAGTGTTAACTTTTAATAACTCAATGCAGTGTTAATGAGCATTGGAATTCAACTCAATCAGAGTTAATTTGTTATCACATAAGAGTAAATTATCAACACTTCTGAGAATAATAATTACACTCTCAAGTGTTATTAAACCTATAGTGTTAAGTTTAAATAACACCATACAGTGTAAGCGAGTGTTAAATTTGTACTCTATTTAGAGTTAATTTAACTCAAAAAATTTAACACAGGAGCAAGAGTCGATTTAACACTATTCGTAGTTGGAGTCATATACACTCTGGAATAGTGTTAAATTCGACTCTTTAAGTGTTAATTTGACACTGCAAATTTTACTGTGCAGCCTGTTTGTGTCCCCTGCTCTCAGTCCGGTGCCCCAGCAGGTCTGTTAGTTATATATATCCGTTCAGTCTGTTTTTGTATAAGTGAAAGTTCTTAAGATAGAGAGAAATTAGATTTTTCAATTGCCTCTCTGCTGTTTAGTTCAGCACCGTGGGCAGCGCCAAGCAAGCCACAGCGCCGCTGTCCCAGCTGAAACGTATAAAAGGGAACCTGTGTTGAAAAACCATTGTGCCCCCCCGAGAACATTTTATGCCCCCCCACTCATTTGTTTCTGCAGCCTGGTCTGTCTGCCAGCATGTTTAATATCCATAATACTAAAGGTTTGACTAAGATTTTTATGAAATTTTATTGTAAAAAAAAAAAAAAATAATAATAATAATATTTTTATTTTTTTACCACCATTAGCCTTTTCATGTCACGCACCACCTAGAGGGCGCTCGCACACCACAAGGGGTGCGCGCACCACAGTTTGGGAACCACTGATCTAGAGCAACTGCTCGAAGTGAGGAAGATAAGGTTATGAATGCATTGTTCAAGATGCAGGAGGTAATTGAAATATATTTTCTCTACCAAATATGGTGTTTTTGAAGAATGGGCGTTCTGTCTAAACCGTTTAAAATGATGAACATTGTGTATATATGGAGACTGTTGTTTATAAGGACAACCAGGAGACCATTGTGATTATTATGAAACTGAGGTGTCAATATAGATGTAAACATGTCATTATAAATAATATCATCTCATCAGGTATGCCATCAGATAAGAAAGAATGACACCAAATTAAAACTGATGTGATTTGCAAGGGTCATTGTTTAATGTGAAGGTATTGAATGTCACACCCTATGGATGCTTTTCCAAGAAGTCAGCCAGTGCACTAAAAAGTGGGAGTGTTGAGATAAGAGACTCTGTATGGGATTGTTAGTAACTGTCCAACTGTACATATGACTGTTTACACTAGTAACTGTTGACCTGTGTAGACAATTGTCTCCATCGGTGATTGCCTTGGTGCATATATATCTGTCCCCACTGGAGGGCGCTCTGGGCGTAGCCACACAGGTATTCTACCTTAGGGCAACAATAAAAGGAATGGTGCCCGCCCCTTTCATTCTCTCCTCCAACGTCTCTCAAAGAGAGAAGAGTGTTGTACAACTACTGCTTATGTGTGAATAAAAGAAGCCACGCCAGTTCAAGCACAAGATAGAAACCATGCCTCTTGACCACATTATTGCCGCCCTGAAGTGAGTTCTGTTAACATACAATTTACTATTATTTGGCCGATAAAAAATATACTTGGCCGGTGGATTTTTTTCATCTACCAGTCCCCCTGGCGGGTGAGCCAAAAAGTAAAATTTCACCCCTGATCATAAGATATACAGTATTTGTATACCTAAATAGCTAGCCTGCTGTTTTTGCGTTCATTTGGACTTTAGACTTGGTGGTGGTGGGGTTTGTGAGGACTACCCACAAATCAAATCAAATTTATTTGTAAGGCCCGACAACACACGTTAATGTCCTCATGGGCCGTACACGTCTTCTTTAAACAAGTCAAGAAGAAACATAACAATGAGTCAATAACAGAACAAGAACACCATAAGGTCCAACAAATTTAAAATAAATGCAAATAAATGAAAGAATGCAAGCACTCCCAGACATACCCCACGCGAAGGTAAGGAAAAACTCACTAAAACCTAACAATAGGGGAAAATGCTCCACAGGCAGTGTGGAGGAGAGAAACCTTAGAAGGGCCATTCAAGGGGGGATCTCCCTTCTTAGATGTCTAGTAGTGTTGCAGACTAACAGTTGGTAAGCATGCACTCAAGTGTGTAGTGAAACACAGATGAGTGCATGCAATAGCAACTGAACATTTTGAAAGATTAAAGATAGAGCTGATAGCGATAGCAACTGAACATTTTGAAAGATTAAAGATAGAGCTGATAGCGAATCTATTTGAGGCACAGGGGCGGCGCAAAGAGGGTTGCGTCCTCCCCGTCTTAATCACGGGACATGCAACACTCCGGTCATTGCTCCGAGACAGCCGGAGACAGGGAGATAGGGGGCGGCGCAGAGAGGGTCGCAACCTCCCCGACATCATCGCGGGACGTCCAGCACTCCGGTCACCACTACGAGACAGCCGGAGACAGGGAGACAGGAGGGCACGCAGAGAGGGTCGCATTCCTAATCATTCCTAATCTTTATGTGGGGGTCTTAAATTACCAGTAGGCTAATTGCATGTCTCCTGTAGGGTTGGCTGCCTGTCAAGTTTCCGCTTCATGTGTGCGAGTATGAAGAAGAGGTGGCCCCATTAGGAGACCACACTGGTTTCGTGTCTACAGTACGCGTGGATGTCCGCACTGTGGAACAGGCCAAGGAGTGGGTGGCGTTGGTGAATGAGTCTTTGTGTCAACAGAAGCCACACTGGTTTCGTGTCTACAGTACGCGTGGATGTCCGCACTGTGGAACAGGCCAAGGAGTGGGTGGCGTTGGTGAATGAGTCTTTGTGTCAACAGAAGCCACCCCTGGACCAAGCAGTATGCCCATGGAACAGCTGCAAGAAACCGGTTAGTTATGAACTGTCTGTTTGTGTCACTTTCTCTGTCACACACACACACACACACACACACACACACACACACACACACACACACACACACACACACACACACACACACACACACACACACACACACACACACACACACACACACACACACACACACACACACACACACACACACACACACACACACACACACACACACACACACACACACACACACACACACACACACACACACACACACACATTTTAAAAGAAGCCTTAATTATAATTTGTCATTTTTGTATATATTTGGGTTACACAGCAATACTTTCAAATTCAGCTGTATTTATACATTCATAAAGTTGAAATTAAGCAGTACAAAATGCGTTTGAAATGGAATAAAAACAAAGTTACAAAATTATAATAGTTTATATGCCTTATTTATCACATCTGTGACTATTATGGGCTATTTGAGTGATGGGGTACTACTGGCGGGACTGCCGATAAACAATGCGGCCCCCCAGATTGAGTGAGGAAATTTAGTGTCTCTCACCATATACAAAGTTGCCCACCCCTGCTCCAGAGGGTGGGGGCACCACTGGGCATTTCACATCTAGACCATCTCTGAATCTACCACCAGTAACTACAGTACAAAAAGTAAAAAGAAGTCAACACTGACATTGTACACTTCTCACCACTAGAGGGCACAATCGCACAGTGAACACAGACACTTTTCTTTCTTTTTGATTGTAGACTTAGAATCCTGTGGAAAAAAACATTGTTAGATATACTGTAAAGACACTAAATGTAGCCTCATAGTAAAGTAACGTATATACTATAATGTAACGTATCTCTGATCGATCGTTGTCTTAGCTCGTATAGTGGAATTTCCCTTCTCTCTGCGTTGTTGACTCTGTTCATTCATTCAATTGGTTCGTTTGCAGGAATTAGGCAAGTTCAAGTTCAAGTTCTCAAGTTCTTTAATAGTTGTCATACAGAAGTACAGAATACTTTCATACAAAATGCTTCTTACTGTTACGCTCCAGAGACTGTGCTAGACAAGATAGTATCAAATAACATAATAACATAATATAGCATGAATTTAGAAGAAGAAAATGAGGTCACAGTGTTCGGTATAGACATATGTACAATGTTCTGAGTTACCATATAATATACAATACACAATACTATGCAGTGTACTAATGTACAGTACTATCTAGTGCAAAGCAGAAATGGGATGAGGTACAATTTTAGGTACAATTTACAGTAAGGTGTACGAGTTGTAGTGCAATCCTTCATCCATAAATATAAAGTGTGGGGAGTGGGTGCTACAGTGTGTTTGTTTAAAGTGGGTGTGTGCTATAAGTGTGTGGAGTGGGTGCTACAGTGTGTTTGTTTAAAGTGAGTGTGTGCGTGTGGATGTGTGTGCTATGTGCGTTTGGTGGTTGTTGTTGTGTAGTGTTCATTCATTGTTCGTTTAGCAGCCTGATGGCCTGGGGATAGAAGCTTCTTCTGAGTCTTTCTGTGCTCGCCTTGAGACTCCTGTATCGCTTGCCTGACCGCAGCAGTTCAAAGAGGCAGTTGTTCGGGTGACTGGAGTCTTTAATGATTCTCTTAGCCTTGCCCTTGCAACGCTTGTAGTAAATGTTCTGGAGGGTGGGGAGCCCCCCTCCAATTGTGCGTTCGGCTGAACGTGTCACTCTTTGTAGTCTGCTTTGGTCTTGTGCAGTGCTATTCCCAAACCAGGAGGTGATGTTGCCGGTCAAGATGCTCTCTATTGTACATGAGTAGAAGTTCTTAAGGATCTTCTGGCTGACTTGGAACTTCCTTAGGCGCCTGAGGAAGTAGAGGCGTTGTCGTGCCTTCTTCACAACACTGTTAATGTGTGTGGTCCATGTCAAGTCCTCGGATATGTAGGCTCCGAGGTACTTAAAGCTGTTGACTCTCTCAACCGGTGCCCCGTCGATGCTGAGGGGGCTGTAGTCCTTGACCCCCGACCTCCTGAAGTCCACAATCATCTCCTTTGTTTTGCTGACGTTCAGGGAGAGGCTGTTTTCCTGGCACCATCCCGCCAGGACCTTGACCTCTTCCAGGTAGGCCCTCTCGTCGTTGGCAGAGATCAGGCCCACCACCACTGTGTCGTCAGCAAATTTGACGATTGTATTGCTACTCCGCTGAGCCACACAGTCGTGTGTGTACAGGGAGTAGAGGAGGGGACTCAGAACACAGCCCTGGGGGGCCCCTATGTTGAGGGTGATGGATGAGGAGGTGCAGTTGCCTGCTCTCACCACCTGGGGTCTGCCAGTCAGGAAGTCCAAGACCCACTGGCAGAGGTCATAGCCCAAGCCCAGGTCCCTGAGCTTGGCTATGAGTATGGAGGGGACTATGGTATTGAATGCCGAGCTGTAGTCGATGAATAGCATTCTCACATAGTTCCCCTGTCTCTTGTCCAGGTGTGATGCTGCTGTGTGCAGCACATGGGATATGGCGTCCTCCGTGGACCTGTTGGGGCGGTATGCAAATTGCAGGGGGTCCATGTTGATGGGGAGGGAGGAGCAGATGTAGCCCTTTACTAGCTTCTCAAAGCACTTCATGGCTATGGAGGTGAGAGCTACAGGGCGGTAGTCGTTGAGGCAAGCAGGCTTGGATTTTTTGGGTACAGGGATAATAGTGGACTTCTTCAGGCAGGTGGGGATGACAGCCTGTTCTAAGGACAGGTTAAATATGTCAGTGAATACTGGGGCCAGTTGGTCGGCACAGACTTTTAGGATGCGGCCGGGGATGCCGTCTGGACCTGCTGCCTTCCTGATATTCACTTTTTTAAAGGTCCGCCTCACCTCATGCTCTGTTACCCTGAACACTGCGCCTCCATCAGCAGCCGACCCCCCCCCCCCATTGCAGAGGCTTGTGAGCTGGTGTTGTTATTACCAGCATCAAACCTCGCATAGAAGGTATTGAGGTCATTTGCTAAGGAGATGTCACTGTTCAGTTTGAGGGAGGCGCCTTTGTAGTCTGTCATCGTTTTGAGCCCCTGCCACATAGCTCTAGAGTCAGCTTGTTCAAACTGGAGTTCAATTTTATCCCTGTAGCGCCGTTTGGCCTCTGACACTGTCCTCCTTACGTTGTATCGCGCCACCTTGTGGTCATTCATGTTGCCTGCCACTAGGCCGTCGTTGTATGCTTTGGTGCGCTCTCTCAAAGCTTCACGGACGGATTTGTCTACCCAGGGTTTTTGATTTGGGTAAACTTTCATTTTGGTAGTGGGGATTGTTTCTTTCACCCTAGTACAAACATAGTCCAGCACTGTCTCCGTGTAGACATTAATGTTATCTGTGTCGCGGAACACATTCCAGTCTGTGTAGTGAAACACTGACCGGATCGTATCCTCTGACGTCAGATCCCATTTCTGCACCTCTCGCGAGACTACAGGAGTACTTTTAATTCTCTGTTTGTACTTTGGTGAAAGAAAAATGGACGCGTGATCTGATTTACCAAAGCCACTATCAGAATGAGCCTTGTAGCCACCTTTAAATTGTGTGTAACAGTGATCTAGGATGTTACCGCCTCTGGTGTTGCAAGTCACATGCTGATAGAAGTCAGGCAATACCTTTCTCAGATTGGCGCTATTGAAATCTCCCAGTACTAAAATGGCGGCGTTAACGTTCTATTTACCTCGTCGTGTAGTCTGGAGAGCGCAACCTTGTTGCTGGCTTGCGGTGGAATATACACTCCGATCAGGACGATCGCCGTTAACTCCCTCGGGAGGAAGAAAGGACGACACTTGATGGTTATATATTCCAGTTCTGGGGAGCAGTGGTTGGATAATTCCTTCACGTTAGTTGGATCGCTCCAATTTTTGTTAAACATGAAGGCAATACCTCCTCCACGTTGTTTACCGGACTCTGATGTCCGATCCTTGCGATGGATAAAGAAGTGATCCGCTGATTGAATTGCGTGATCTGGAACCTCCGGTGTGAGCCATGTTTCGGTGAAGCAGAGGACATTGCAGTCCCTAACGTCTCTTTGATATTGAATCCTTGCTCGGATGTCATCCAGTTTATTGTCAATTGATTGTACATTGGCTAGCAATATACTGGGCAGTGGTGTACGGTGGCGTCTGGATCTCAGCCTGTTTCGGATCCCAGCCCTCTTTCCTCGTCGTCTTTTCCTGGGCTCTGGGAACAAAGGATCTGGTCCTAATCTCCGGAGAATTTCTTCAGGCCATTGATGCGGTTCGGAAAGCTGATCCAGTGAGTAATCCAGTTGGTAAGTTTCCCGTAATCCAATGTCTATGAGTGACTGACGGTCATATACATTAAATGCACCAACAGTTGGTACGAACAAAACTCTAAAAACTATAAATATTAACAAAAGTAAACACAGTCTCGACGGAGCGAACAGAAAGGCAGCCGGTCGGAGCAGCGCCATCTCTAGGCACGGACGAAAGCTCTCGGTTCCAATACCAGACGATCTGTTTTTATTCAATAAAAGCTTCAGATCTTATTCTAAAAGTGGTTTCCAGCTGCTCCCCTATTGACAAGATACAACTGGATTCCCTAAATGTTCACAAAAGATATTGTTAAAGCCTCTGCTATCCTGCTGCGAGATCAGAAAAGTCTTCTCCTCCGGTTTGTTGATTCGGGTCGGCCTGGCAACACGCGGCTGGCCCTTTGTTGTGCTGGTTGCCCCCGGCAACTCTTGGTCTCAGCGATCGTCTGGGGCAGCGCGGGTGCGCTTGTTTTCTTCTGCTCCTTCCCCTCTCTCCGCCAGCTCCTGCATATAAAGACAACAGCCCGCCCCCCTTGCCGCGTCGTCTAGTGACGATCACTAGGGGCGTCACTTCTTTCTAATTGGCTATTTTCTAGACGTCGGCCATCTTGGAGCCAGGCCGCCGCCATTTTGAAACTATCTAACTCTTTATATGGAGCGATGTCTGCATCTAGAGGCGGTCCGTCCTATTTTGATCATAGGACGTTTACAGTTCCTTAGTTTAACGTTAAGGTACTTTTGCTTTGATTTTATATTAACTTAAAAACTAGTAATTATGTCCTAACTTAATTAGACTATTAAGTTAGTCTTTTCCCCGAATTTGTAGTAAGTATTAGACCTGAATTATCCTAGTTTTGGTTCTATAAGCAACAAACAGGGGTGTAAAAAGTACCCAGAAATTATACTTAAGTGAAAGTATGGGTACCGTCTCAAAATCTGACTCAAGTAAAAGTCAAAGTATCTGGCTAAAAACACACTTGAGTAAAAGTCAAAAAGTCCTACTTTTAAATGTACTTAAGTACTAAAAGGTAAAAGTAATTTTTTTTGAAAGGGATAGACCAGGGGTCTCAAATTCATTCCATCGTGGGCCAAGTTTTCATTTTAACTATACATTGCACCAGGTGAGTTAGTTGAAGAGGTGAGCCAATTAGTGAAATCATCAGCTGGTGTTTAGGCAAGGCTGGAATGAAACCAAGCATACACTCTGCCCACAATGGAATGTGTTCTGCGATAGACAATGCTGAAGACAGACAGAAGACAGAATACTGGAGTACCCTGAATAATATCACAATATTAACCACAGCATAATGCGGATCTGACTGTCTATTCTTCTGATAGCAGGTGTTTAATCAAAGATCCCTGCTTTCTAGTGTTGCACAAGGACCAATCAGCATGGGTATGGGCGGGTTCATTTTCCATTGATGGGGATTTGATTGGCTGTTTACCTGCGGTCGCAGGATTAATAACGTTAACATTAGTTCGGCCAGATAAACAATTAAAATATACTAATTAAATGGTTGGACCTGTGAGATTTGTACTTTGTACTTTGTAGGTCTGCATTTTAAATGTAAGGAGTAAAAAGTATGTATTTTTTCTCTGAAATGTAATGGAGTAAAAGTACAAAGTATACAAACCTAATAATACTCGAGTAAAGTACAAATCCCCCAAAACAGTACTTAAGTATTGTAACGAAGTACAATTACTCAAGTACTTTACACCCCTGGCAACAAAAGAGTATTATTTATTCCATTTTTAGCTCTTACTTTATCAATTATGTCGCTAGGTGTATATAAAACATGGTTGCCAAGTTCTAATTTTACCCTAACCTATATTTATTGCTTAAGTCAACTTAACAATGACTGACAACCATCCTACTTAGTTTCATAATTACGGGTCTGAACTGGGCTAACTATTAGTGCTATGTCCTGAATAGTTCTAAATGTTTAATTTCATTATAACAACGTTTTAAACCAACTCTAGTTTACCTCTGTCTCATGGCAGACAGAGGAGCTAAGAATCTCTCCTGTCCCCAACCTGACACCTTTTCTACTGCAGATGCCTTTAGGCTATTTTAAACTTTACTTTATATGGGATTAAATCCCTTAGCCATGGTTTTTAATTACCTTGTTTAGTCTTCAACGGACCAATACAATAATCTAAACAGATCTAGTCTATATTTTATATTTAATTATGTATTATTTTCTAGTTAACTGTTCTCTAAACTTAGACAATTAATGTCTCCTTTGTTTAAGTGTAAACAAATCTGTTCCTGTCCCTCGGAGGGGACCACGATGCTCCTTTTGAAGTCGGGCCCTCAAGATAGGCTTGTGATCTAATCACCTATTTTAACAGTTGGTTTCCTGAATTACCTTTTGGGTCCTGGCTAGAGTAAATAGAGGAACTGTTGAGATACTAACTTTAGCTTGTCTCCAGGCCTAATCATCCATTGTGGGGGAAGGTTTGGTTTCAACAGCCATCTGTTACTTACTGGCCTCAAGGCTTGCTGCTATCTAAATAGCCTTGTGGTATCCTGTAGAATCTATGTGAAGGGGGAACGGGCTATTTGCAGTTGGAGAGAGAGACATTTTTGATTCTAACTAAAGTCCTATTGAATATTTATCATTGTCTAGTCGGTTTGCACTCTTTAACCTATTTACTTTCTTTAGAATTGTGTGTAATTTAAGGGTGATCTTCTCTCCAGGGGGGTTTGAGACACAGTAAACCCTGAAACCAGAGCCTCTATCTGTAACCATTAGTAATACTATATTAAAGTAGTACTGAAATAACTGTCTTTCTGTTTTTACCAAACTTACACAGTAGGGATCCCCGAGTGTAGATTCCTGGGAATTTAAAACACGTTTATATGCAGAATATACCACAAAAGTCACATTTAAATCATTAAAATTAGTAAATCAAATGTTGCAGCTTCTGATGCAGAGGACAAAACACTGACAGATCTCTTGATGCAGAGGACAAAACACTGACAGATGTCTTGATGCAGAGTACAAAACACTGATCTCCTCTCTGGTAAACAAGAATACCCTGAAGACTCTGGCAGGAGCACTCATTCAAGGGTACTACGACTATGTTTGCACCTCATGGTACCAAAGCACCTCAAAGGCGCTAAAAACTAAATTACAAACATCTCAAAACAAACTGGTCAGACTACTGCTTGACCTTACTCCTAGAACCCACCTCACCCCTGCCCACTTTGACAACCTAGGATGGCTTAGAGTAGACGACAGAGTACAGCAACTTGCAATGGGCCTGGTCTACAAGATACACTACACGACTAAGGTACCCATGTACATGTCAAAATACTTCCCAAAGGTCAGTGAATACCACGATCACAACACCAGAGGGAGCTCCACAAATCATGTTAAACCCAGATTCGGCTCAAATAAGGGACTAAACACGTTTCGCAATTATGCCACATCAATGTGGAACGCCCTACCCAAAGCTGTAGTGTAAAGGAATGTGAATCTATACCCACTTTCAAAACCACTCTCAATGAACACCTACGGGAGGCTGCAATTAGAAACTGGCCTCTGTAAATGTCCTAACCCAACCCCCTCCAATGTACAGTAAATGACCAAGTATGGTTTCATCAATATTCCAATGTAGTTTTGCTTGTACAGTTGTAGTTTCCCCCACCCACCCCTCCTACCCAACCCCCCACCCCACCCATCTCCAATGTACAGTCCGCCCCCACCCCACCTACTATTTTTTTGTATCACAAACAGTACTGTATTTGCAAATCTGGTATGTCATAAATGTATAGATGTAGCAGTACTGTATCTGTATGGCGTGTATGTCATATATGTTATGATGAATTGAAAATGGGGGACCCTGATGTAAACAAGACGAAAGTTTTCCTCTGGTCTTCTGCATCCCCTTAACAATTGTATGTATTGAGCTGTACTGTACTGTACCCATTCTGCAATCTGTTAATAACGTTTTCAATCAATCAATCAATCTCTTGATGCAGAGGACTAAACACTGACAGATCTCTTGTTTTTACACTGGATGATCACACCCACAGCAAAATCCAATCTCCTCAATAATAATCCCACAACAATTCAAGTCTACAAAAGAATGTATATGATTTATGGCTGATCTAATTAATTATAAAAGATAAAGATATATATGCTTTGCATCTAAATTAATCACATATTAATCTTGCTGTGAGAAGGGCAAAAAGAAGCACGATTTTCTTGAATTCCGTTTTATTCTCAAATTCTTTCCAGGTTATTTTACCTGTTTAAACCCACCAAGGGTACAATAGACATGAAAACACTTGAGCTTCTGAAGAGGAAAGGGGCCCTGGTTGGGACCATTAGAGAAAATAAGCCTGAGCTTCAACCCAAACTCCTGCAGCTATGACGAACCAGAGGTTTGTCACAAATAGGGAGTCCACACGTGATACCAAGTTAACAAAAGAATTTATTTAATCCTGTCTAAACAAACAATAATCGAATTAAACAACAAAAGCATAATGACATAAACAATGAATGGACAAAGGATCCCAAGTTGGTTCGCTTGGTGGCTGATACAACCTGTCCTGGTAGATGGGAAAAGCAGATGGGGAAAGCAGACAGAGGGGTTAGACAGGGGAAACATATATAATGGTGCTGCAGGCAGCTCCCTGCACTGCACTGGGCCCCGTTCCCCGTACCTGGATAACTGAGTTAGCCGGATAACTTTCGGGTAAGTCTGACTTAAGCCGGACTTTCCGATTCCCCGTACCTGGATTTTCCAAATCACCATGACAACAGATCCAAAAGTTTGAGCCTGGTCGAAAGCAGAGTTTAAGTTCAAGTTAGCCGGATCAAGCAAAGCCACACCCCCGCAAAGAAAGTGACAGCTCGTTTCCTGAAATTATTCCCACAGCCTAGGATCTGCGTTATACCATTCTGAATTACGTTTTTGTGCTCCATTCTTCCAGAGGGGTCTTTTGAAATGTAAAATACACCCAAAATGCTGATACTAAATTCACTTTGTCCTAAATAATGCACGTTATATACCGTGGCGCTCGCTCGGTGCAACAACAACAAAATAAAGAATATTCTAAACACGGGTCTCTCATTCATTAATGTATAAACAATGAATTTATCCCATCTGGCACAGTGGCGTAGCGGTAGTGCTCAAGCCTGGCAACCCGGTGACCGGTGTTCGAAACCCCGTGTTTCCAATATAACTTTTTGGAATATAATATTAATGATTATACGCAAAGGTAGCCTAGTTTTAAGTCAAAATATTATAAATCTACATGCATTGAGGATGTCATTCTTTATATAGCTCTCAACGTGCACCAAATTGAATTATTCCTATATTGCAAAAAGAAGGAGACGACTGGGTCTCGAACCCCGGTCGTCTGCGTGAAAGTCAAAAGAAGAACCCGTTACACCACAGAGAAGATAAGTAAAAGATCGACCATACATCAATCAATGGGTAAGGGAGCCGTATCGTTATTCTGTATAACAGTTTTACTAATTACTTTCGCTAGCAAGATCTCATTTGATTATTCAATCCAGCAGGCAAGTTTAAAGAAATATAATCTGATTGATTGAGGTAATGAGGGACTTGAAATTAGCCTATAGATAACGCATTTAACTTGTCGGCGAGGCGATTGAGTCGTACTGCAATATGTTACTAAAGTTTTAAATCAATTAATCAATCAATGCCGCTAGAGAATCAGGATCTCTGCTCTCGACACTTGCTGCCTTCTCGGCTGAGGCGGGCACGCGCACTTATCCTGGGTCGCAAGTCTGGCTTGAGTTAACGAGACTGAATCCACCTTCGAGGAACAGGAAAATCCCGGCTTCAAACATCGGGTTAACTGAATCTGGATAATGACATCTTGATCGACTTAGTTGAACCAGGTACGGGGAATAGGGCCCTGGTGCTTCAAATTGGGGTAACGACCTACCTACTCCACCCTGCTCTTTGAGACAGAAGACTCCCCATTTGCAGGTAGGGTGGGGGTCGTCACACCCACCCCCTAAAGAAAAGGGTTCTACCCTATTACCAAATAACATTTTTATTTACAAACAAGCTAACCCAAATCAACATAGTTTTACCCTTCACCCATTCCTCTCACCATCCTGCCTCCGCTCTCAGCAACATAGGGCCCTAGGAAGCAGTCTAAGAGAGCAGGAGACAGTAGGGAGTGGGGAACAGACAAACCAGGCAAAACAAGAGTTGCACACCAGAGGAGCACACACAAATACAAATTCCAAAGCACAAAAGTCTACAATCAAACACATGGGCCAAAAAGGGATATTTTTATCTACAGAGCTAAATGGTGTTTCCAACCAAACTATCATGGATACCCCACATAGGGAATTCCTCTACTTGGTTTAAGAGTTTAGGCCTCTTCGTGTATTATCAAAATTAGTCCTATGCTTATACAGCAGCCAATGAATTAACGCCAACAGGTAAAGGGATAATACACCACACAATGAAACACCATCAAATTGGTTCAAGGGGCAAGAGATTAAACATTTTCTAGAACCTAAACAAAATACAGCAAACTAAGAGTAACTTATACCCCTGGTATATATACAAATAAACAACATCAAAATCACAAACAAAACACAATTTCAGACACAAATCATCTCCAACACCCCTGCTGACCGGTCACCCTTTCCCCTCACCCTTTCCCCTCACCCTCCTGCCTCCGCTCTCAGCAACCGTGGATCCTAAGAAGCAAATTAAGAGAGCAAGAGACAGAAGAGATTGGGGAACAAACAAGACGAGAAGAACAGAGGATGTTAAAAGATGATTTACTTCAAAACAATGGAGTCAACCCTATCAGGTCACTCTACCATTTAAACTTAAATGGTCAACCATGCCCAGACGCATGTCATCAGGTGCTGGAAAGTTGCGGGCACAACAACATCATCCATCTCAGCACAATGACCATAAAGAGATTTTATCTTCTTTTTTTTTCTTCTCTTTCTTTCTATTTTTTCCCATTTTCATTTTTTCATTCCCAACCATCTCACTCTGAATAGTCACATCATGAACAGCATTGGGACCACCAACTTTCTGACCAAACCTCAGGTCATTAGGGCTAAACCCTGTGATCTCCTGGGTGACCTCTCTGGAAGCCAGTAGGAGCCATGGCAGTCCCTTCTCAGGAACGGGTACTGGAGAAGTGGAACAGAGAGAAACATTATTGTAGTCCCCATTACCCCCCCCCCCCCTTTAAATGGGAAAAAGTTGGTGGGTGTTAGAAGGTCCACATAAAACGTTACCGCCTGCTTGCCTTTGGCAATAACATTTGTCTCATCAATTCTTCCAAATGGCATGGCTGTATCTAACAGCGTTTCCAAAGCCGGATCAATTTCCACCTCTGTAGCCAAATCAGTCTGTGACACGGACTGACATTTCGCAGGCAGAACCAAACTAACATGAACAGCTTCAACATCCGCACCTTGGGTAGCCCCCTGCGCATCACACGTTGCTGTCATTTCCTGCGTCACTGCACAGGCTGGATGACCACGGACAACACCTGATATGTCGTCTAACCTAGGACTAGGAGAGTCTTGTGAGTCTGGACTAGGAGAGTCTTGGGTGACTACACTTGGGAGAGGCCCCTCGGCCCACACCCCGGCAAGATTGTTACCCAGTTTGATGTCCACACCATCAACAAGCAACTCAGCGCGCACACATCTCTGCACATCACCACTCCCCAAACCTGAAATGAGAGAAATGTTACATACAGGAACAGGGAACACAGACAACGCTGGACGAGGAGACAAAAAAAGTCTAGCTCCCTATGCTGCAGACCCAATTTGGCAAGCTCAGCCTTTTGCTTAATCTCCTCCAAAGCGAACTCCTGTCTGTGCTTTCCCTCTTGTAAAGCCAATTTGGCAAGCTCAGCCTTTTGCTTAATCTCCTCCAAAGCGAACTGTTGTCTGTGCTGTAGTAGCAGAAGTTCCTTCTGCCGCTCAAAACTGAGTGCCATAGTGCACTATTGGCCTAAACAAAGTGTGCCACACTCAAACAAAGTGCCATACGTCACTGTTGGCCTACAAACAAACAAAACCTATGCTGGGACAATGAAGCGTGAATACCAAGAAAAACAAACAGTCTGATCAAATGAAACCGCCATCAGGGACAGGGTTTTAGAAAAGGGCATCTGTCAGTAGAGGAAGTACAGGAGGAGAAAGAGAGGGTGTGGGGGGAGAAGTTGGATATAGTGGCCTTTGTGGCAAGAGTAGTGAATACGACAATGATGGTTAGCAGTAGGACAGATAGGTTAAGGTTAATAGTTAAAGCAGCAGTACAACACATGGGTATGAAGGGGTTGACATTGGAGGAAGTAGTAAGAGAGTTAGGGATGGGGGTTGTGGGTGATCAAGTAAGAGAGTTAGAGAAGGGGGGTGTGAGTGATCGAGTAGTCCAGAGTCAGGCCACAGGAGGCGAAGCGTGTCTCGCGGAGGGGGACTTCGTCAGGAGGAAGCAGCGTTAGCTGCACTCCAGAATGGTGAACGCAGAATGGACATTGTAGGAGGTAAAGGGGTCCAGAAGATGGCGGTATTGCAATGTTAAGACCGCGTCAAGCTAGAGGAGGTGGCGGTAATGCACCAAGAAGGATGTGCCAACCGCCAATAAAAATCAAAAGAAGAAGAAGAAATGAAACCGCCCCCCCTGACTAGCTACAGTGCCTAACTAACTAACTAACTACCTCAAAAGCTCAATCTTCGTGCCACTACATGCAGGGGGTACTCATGCACTGGAACTCTCTGGGCAGAAGAAGTACCTGTTATACAGCCACTCCTCTGAGCCAGAGATGTGCTCCCGAGAGGACACAAGCGCCAATGCCAGTGCCTGTCTCTACCCACGTTTGTAGCCGACCTAAAGAAAATACCAAGACAAGCCCCCCTATTGGAAACCTGCCATCTTTGCCTAACCGGGGATTAATGGTTCCCAAAACACACAGACTGTCATTAAGGTATCAAACTCCAAAGCCTCAACACAAGCAATAACAAACAAACAAAACAAAGTAACAAATCCCTACCACAAGAAATCTGCACAAACAAACTGCTACTTTCCCCAAATACCAAACAATCAAACCCCAAGAACAAAGACCAAATCACATGTGCTTACTCCCTAACACTGGCATACAAACAATTAGGCTACAAACAAATTCAAGCCAACAGGCTACAAATACTAGCTGCAAACCTCAGGACACAGACACTAGTCCAATTAAGTAGCCTAATCAATTTTCAAAGTAGCCCTCCTGTACTCAGACAGAGCCCAAACAAATAGTCCCCACAGGAACCCAAATACAAATGCCAGCCAAATTACAAAATATCAAATGCTAACCAAAGTACAAATACCAAATGCTAGCATGAATCCAACCAATAACTCAACCACACTAGGCCAAATTAGTACAAAACAAAGCCACTTCCAAATTCCACAAAAAGGTCCTACAAACGGATCAAGCCCCCATATATGACGAACCAGAGGTTTATCAAATATGGAATTTACACGTGATACCAAGCCTGTTGGGGGACCCTGCTTTTCTCTATCATAAAATCGATCAATAGAGACCGTATTAGATCCCCAATTATCATATCATGGGGTATCATTGGAAACCCACACTCATTGGCTACAACCCTGTGCAAAGATTTTCGAGATCGCCAAATGATTGACGGAGCTAGAGCCCCGGGAGTCGGGGGTGGTAATGTGTACTTTTGCATACTTTGGGGCACGCCTCACATATCGGCATGTAACTCGAGAACCGCTGAACGGATTTTGTCACCTGAAAGGGCAATCGACAGGCAACAAATAGGGCTTTAATTCTATCTATATATTGTATTAAAAGAAATGCACACCCGAGCCACTAGAGGTCGGCAAAGAATCGTCCACATGTGGGCCCTTGGATGTTAAGAGGTCAATGTTTTTAAATATTTTTTTGTAGCCAAAGGTAAAGACCATAACTCTATCAAAAACAGTAGTCAAATTGTATATTTTCATTTTTACTGATGTTTTATATGTTTTATCGGAAATACAAATAGATGTATGATTTGGCCATAATAAGGTCAAGGTCAAGTTCAAGGTCAAATATGAATTTATAATAAAATTTCTCCTACCGTATCAATTCTTGATCATCATCATCAAAATCATAATTAATCATAATTAATTTATTCATTACAATTTACTCAGCCTAGTAACAGACACAATATTTCTGACACTGGAAATACATACCCCCAGGTCCCTAGATGTTCCTAGATACCAAGAACATGCAAATTGACCTTGCAGAAGTGGAGCAATTCCATTTACTTAGGCATGTACCTTTTAGGCGAAAACGGTCTACAGATTAACAGGTTAACAAAATAATTTATTTGATCCTATCTAAACAAACAATAATCGAATTAAACAACAAAAGCATAATGACATAAACAATGAATGTGTATATCAGAATGGACAAAGGATCCCAAGTTGGTTCGCTTGGTGGCTGATACAACCTGTCCTGGTAGATGGGAAAAGCAAATGGGGAAAGCAGACAGAGGGGTTAGACAGGGGAAACGGGGAAATTGGGGTAACGACCTACCCACTCCACCCAGCTGAGTCAGAAGACTCCCCATTTGCAGGTAGAGTGGGGGTCGTCACCAGGGGCGGGGCTAGGGGGTGGCTACTTGGGCTCAAGCCCCGAATGTTTTCTGAAAAGCCCTGAATCTATTTAAAAAAAAATTAAAAAAAAATTGACAATTAATCATTGTTACATGAAAATATGTTTGCACCAGATTTAGCAGAAGATCATTTCCATCTGTAGTCTATCCAGCTGCTAACTGTATTTGAGTGAGTTAAAGTGGAGATGAAGCAGTGAGCAATGTGATCCTAGTTTGTTTGTTGTGTACCTTGTGTAAGACAGGGTTCTATAATCAAATGTGAAATCTATCTTATTTGTCTGAAAAATATAATATAATATCCCTGTTTTCAACATGGGCGCCGCCATTTTGTTGCTGACGTCATGGCTGACGTCATGCCGGGGGTTGGGTGTATACACTCTGGTTAGCTGCCTATATTGAATGGGTCAGTCAGCAAATAAAATGTTGCCTACAAAACAACGGGACCGCGGTGGTTCTGTTTGTATTGCTCCTGGCTGTTCAAACTAATTTTACCATGTGAGAGAGAGGAAAGTTGGTTAATTTCCACAAACTACCAGTGAAAAAAACAGTGTTGTTGACATGTTGGCTCGGGCTGGCTGCACTCAGGCGGCGCGACCAGCCTGTTGGACAGGGAAGGAGGATCTGCAGCGAACACTTCATTGCCTCGGATTATGTTGTTGGGGTGGGATGTTTGTCCAGAAGACCACTAATCAGCTGAAGCCGGACGCGGTTCCCTCGGTCTTCGACAGACAGACCGGCGTTAGCTCTCGGGAGCGATCGCTAGCTAGTTGACACCAGCCGGGGCCCGGCGTTAGCTCTCGCTAGCTAGTTAGCGTTAGCAACCGGAGCGTCGCGGAGCATTCAGCCTGCTGGCTGAATGCTCCGCGACGCTGGTTGAAGTGGGTCTAGGTAGCCAGCAGGCTGAATGCTCCGCGACGCTCCGGTTGCTAACGCTAACTAGCTAGCGAGAGCTAACGCCGGGCCCCGGCTGGTGTCAACTAGCTAGCGATCGCTCCCGAGAGCTAACGCCGGTCTGTCTGTCGAAGACCGAGGGAACCGCGTCCGGCTTCAGCTGATTAGTGGTCTTCTGGACAAACATCCCACCCCAACAACATAATCCGAGGCAATGAAGTGTTCTCTGCAGATCCTCCTTCCCTGTCCAACAGGCTGGTCGCGCCGCCTGAGTGCAGCCAGCCCGAGCCAACATGTCAACAACACTGTTTTTTTTCACTGGTAGTTTGTGGAAATTAACCAACTTTCCTCTCTCTCACATGGTAAAATTTGTTTGAACAGCCAGGAGCAATACAAACAGAACCACCGCGGTCCCGTTGTTTTGTAGGCAACATTTTATTTGCTGACTGACCCATTCAATATAGGCAGCTAACCAGAGTGTATACACCCAACCCACGGTATGACGTCAGCAACAAAATGGCCGCGCCCATAATGCTAAATGCTTCAGAAATGTACACAACAAATCGTTTTTTCTTAGAAACTGCTTATTTTTATAACGTGACTTCTTCTGTGGCTTATCTAAATACTAATGTGATGCTATGAATATGTATTTATCGCACTGCTTCATTTCCACTTTAAGTCTTGGTGTTATGGTAGACTCAGACCTAAGCTTTAAATCACAATCAACAAGTTGACAAAAACATAATTCTTCCACCTTAGAAACATAGCTAAAGTACGGCCATTTATAAATCAAAAGGATGCTGAAAACCAGATCCATGCCTTTATCTCAAGCCGACTCGACTACTGTAATGCACTCCTTACCGGCCTCCCGAAAAAATTCAATGATAACTATTTTATTGCAATGCACTATTGCATTATTTTATTCTATTTTACTAACTATTTTATTGCACTGCACTATTTTACTTTGTATCAGTGATAATCAAACCGTAAACAAAGACGCATATTAACACTTTCAGCGCCAGATGGCGCTGTTTACTGTTACTGTTGAAAGGCCAGCGCATTTTAACATGGGGATACGTGGCTGTGTTTGCAGGCCTAAAGCTATATTATATATTATAGCTATGGATCTAATAATATAGTCGATTGTCATTGAGTTTCTTCCGGTCAAGATGCAAAAAAAATATCATTTTTCCATCCATACATTTCCGTTTTATACCGTCGTGAATATGAGTGTAGTTTCAGAGTGGTCTGGTGTCATTTCCAAAATGACAGACACCAAGCCACATCGTTTCAAATGGAGTGCAATAGCGGCCGCAAGGTGTTAGGCGGCGGTATTGGACTTTTGAGATCTCAGACCCATCCCCAGTGATAACACATGTCTTTATGAATGGAAATATCGAATAAAAGAAACAACGATGTAAACCCGACTATACTCTGGTTTTCGGGGGTCCTGGCGCTCAACGTTCGGCGAGTTAACCCTAGATCTTAGATCCTAATATGAAAAACGATGTGATTTAATGTTCTATGTCTTACCTTGACTTTGTCTATTTTACTGCTATCTATTTTATGCTTTATGTCTGCACTTTATGCATTGCTCTTGATCTACCAATGTTGTGCTCATTTTATGCCTGTCTTTTTGTACTGCTGTGAAGCACTTTGAGCTGCAATTCTTGTATGAAAGGTGCTATACAAACAGTGTATTATTATTATTATTATTATTATTATTATTATTATTATTATTACTATTATTCTTCTTCTTCTTCTTCTTCTTCTTCTTCTTCTTCTTCTTCTTCTTCTTATTATTATTATTATTATTATTATTATTATTATTATTATTATTATTATTATTATTATTATTATTATTATTATTATTATTATTATTATTATTATTATTATAAATTATTATAGTTTGCTTCATTAATTAAAGGGTGTGAATTTGAGTGTTCTCTAGTGCCTTTTGTCCGCTTTAAGGTGGTGGTATAAGTTAAAGGTTGTGGTGTCGAAGTAAAAAAAAATCTGTGCCCGCTATAGCGGGCACATATCTGGGCTAAGCACCGGATCTCCTACAATCCTAAATCCGCCCCTGGTCGTCACACAGCTGAGAGGGAGACCTGTCCTTGTTGTCCATGTTTTTATTTACTTGAAAGAGTGCATGTATGACAGTATACTAAAGTAACTATATCAGACATTACAAGTTCTACAATAAGGTCAATCTGTCTACTTCAAAGACATGAAACAGCAAACACACACTTTCTATACGCCTATAATGGGGAAATGGCTGATTTTAGTAGTGAACAGTAAAAATTACTAACTTTACTATTTTTCTCAAAGATGAAACCCTAACATTACAGAATGCATGATTAATGTTTGTAATGGCTATGAGATTAAAACATGTGGTTTTAATGGGAGTTAATGGGACATTTCTGTCCTCAAATTACTTGTGAATTTTAAATCTGCTACACAAAAACAAACAATGCATCAAAGTCAATATTGTGTCTAATCTTTGACATATGCAAGACTGATAAAAGAAATAAAAATCGGAGACCGGTGGTTGCTCTCTAGTGTCCTCACGGTGAGCGCATGGTTAATGTAGTGCAGTAACCAGCATAGGCACCCGGAGGGGATCCCCCAGGACAGAACTGAAAGGGTCTATAGCTGTCAATACATAGGCCATAAATATAACTGATCAGGGAAATAACCAGACACTTCTGTGATCTATTGTCTACAGTATATAAGGGGTCAGCAGACATGTGGTCAGGGAGTGTGAGGAAGAGAACACATGATGTGATTGAATAAAGTACCAGAGAAACGCACTCTCTGGCTGTTCGAGTTCTTTTAATCTCCAATTCCCACTACACCAACCAGTTGCTGGGATTAGATCAGCCCGACCAGTCGCTCATTTTACATGGTTGTTTAACCCATTCTGTTTTAATTTGACTCTTTTTACTGTGCTGCATTAGTCTGTCTCACCATCGTAATTGTATTGCATTAGCTCTTATCCAATTAATTACTTCATTACCACTATTGTCATTTATTGTTGTTTTATTCCTATTTCAATTATTGTGTTGCATTTATTTTATTGACTTTATACGATTTCTATGTTAAGCACTTTGAATTTCAATCTTGCACAAAAGGCGATATATAAATAAAGTTTGATTTAACACTTTGATTGCCTAAGGCTAAATTCATGATATACCATAGGTTGCCAGCTCTATTTGTCTATGTAGAAGTTCCCCTTCTTTGCAGGGCTATAACTTTTTAAATTCTATTGCTAAATTGCCATTATTAGGGCCCATTCAATGTCCTATATATATTGTTCAGGGTGTAGCAACGTTACACTTTTTTATTCACATATTCATACTAAAATATGATCTAAAGTATAAGTTTTCATAAATAATGTTTTCATCTCTTTCTGCAGCTTTCTCCAGAACGTGATTTATAGCCCCAAATGCATTATATTGATGATCAAATACAGTTTGATAGCAATCGGCGCGATAAAAAAAAAATCCAACTGGACATACTTCTGGAAGTTACTACACATCATCTGATGTTGACCGGATGGGCGGGGGATCGTTTATAATTCCGTGGGCAGCGTTATACCATTCATCTAATGTGGGTAAAATGTTCATCATAGCAGTTAGTATCGTACACATTGAAAAATAACGCTGAATCATACCGTATCTTCCTCGCGCCGTTGGGCGATGAGCGTGGAACAGACATTTTCCTATTATGGGATATAGAAATATCCGGTCCATTTCCAGGTTGTATAATAATATATACGTCCAAATCATGTTGTTTTTTCGAGTTATTTCCACCGATCGATGTTCACTGTGTGAAGACTGAGTCTCTCTAACACTAGCGAGTGCCCGGACCCCATATGGAGTGAGTCCTACCGGGTTAAAGGTAACATCCGTTTTTTCGATCTGCCGATCGGCCACCAGATGGCGGTCTTGAACCGCTAGAGGATTGAGAGGAGATCACACTTGTGTCTAAGGCCCCCGGAAAGGAAATATGATTCCGATCACAGATTTTTGAAATATTGATATCAAAGACGAGTTACGGCGTCTTCGGCAACTTGAGCATGGCGGGGAAGGACGCCTAAAAGCGTCTTCCGGCAGTTAAAGTGTTAATTTGAAAAACAACCCGCAGGCATTTTCTTAACGTGTAAAATCCAGTTTTTATTTTGATATGGGTTTCTTTGTTACTTAACTGTATTGAAAGGTCCTTTATAAATACAGTAACATTTACTTTAGAGGGCATAATAATTATGATTAAGCACCTATTGAGGAATTTGATGTTAAACTATTGATTATCGTTACTCAAGTCTCAGACCTGAAATCCTTCCAGAATGGTTTCTACTTCACTTCCTAATGACACATTCAGTAAAGACCTGGGCACACAATTAGATTTTAGTACCTGGCTCTACTTTTTCACATGGATATGCATTAGTATCAGCATATTTAAACAAGGTTTCTGAAACACAAGTTAGTGGTGGTGACTAGTGGTCTCCACTCCCAGAGCAGACTATATTGATGGTGACTCGTTGTGAACTGCAATACAGTTGATTCCTAAAGATTGAACATTTTCTGCCAAAGTGCTGTATTGTTTTAAATCAAGAAGTTTATTCCATTCAATCACATAATACAATCTTTTCTATAGCAGTTGTGTCCTGCATGTCTTTCCATCTAAGTGGAACTACAAGACTACCTACAAAGCACTTTGAGCTACATGACATGTATGAAAGGTGCTTTATAAATACTTACTTACTTACTTACAAATGCACAATGACGAGAATAAAATGAATACAAATGTATATTTATTGTTTAATGTCTATTCACTATGAACAGAATGTGAAAAATTAAAAGAGGTATATCTTGAATGCATGAACATGTTACTTGAGAGTTAGTTTGAGAGGATTATGTGCTCCAATATATTCCACTCAGCACTATCAATCTATATATGCAGACATCATTGTAAAAACATCACATATAAATATAACACTGCCTTCATGGCACAATCTTGATGTAACTAAGAGATTCTCTGAAAATAAAAGATAAATCATACATGGATTACTAGATTTCAACCACAATACAATACGTTCTCTTTCCCGGTTGTTAACCAAGGTGAAAATAGTGGAGCTAAAGCCTGGTCTGGTTCAACAAAGGAAATAATTGATGAAAGAACAACAGACTGGCCGCTGGTGGTGCAGGGTTGATTGAGTAGGACACCATAACTCAACGAGGCCTTCTGATAGCAGGTTTTGAAAAGGTTAAGAAGATTTGAAAATGTGTGTTTTAATAGAGGCCTTGCACTGAATGTTTGTGTAGTTTTGTCTTCCAACATGGCTGCCTGTAACATAGCGGCCATTGTTTTGAACATGACAATATAGATATTTGAGAATTATATCAACAGGAAAGCCAGTGGAACAGTAATATGCTTTTCCAATGTTTTCACATCTCAACCTTGGTGCTCAACCAAAAATAAAGGGCACATAAAAGCCTCCCTCTCTCTGATCGCTTAAAACAATCAATAACGCACAACATCAACACTTCACAAACACTGTACGAGGGTGCAGGCTATGACAAAATACAGTATGCAATGTAAACATACTAAAGACCCTTTTACACATGCTGGATGTAAAATCTTGATTTTTTTTGCTTATTTCACTCAGTATTGAATACCACTGATCCTAATTCATTTAATTTCAAACCTTTATTTGAAATAAAAAACGTTAAGGTTGCCCTCATTCACACGATGTTGAGTATAAGTAAGGGATAATGTATAGCTACGAGGTCATTGTCGCAAAATAATTGACCGGCACAGAGTTTAAAATACCGAGGCGCAGCGCCGAGGTGTTTTAAACGTCAGTGAAGGTCAATTATTTTGCGACAATGATCGAGTATAGCTATACATTATCCCGCTTATTACATGGCTAACTTACTAACAAATATACCTAATTCATTGTACACCATCGACAAGACGAGATCAAATGCAAACGCAGTTGTTCTGTGGCTCTGTCAGCCCAAATAAAGTGATTATTATTATCGGCAGTCGGCAGGTCTGTGGTCTGATTGCACTGATGACTGAGTGCAGCTGTGCATATGCTGAGCAGCACTGATACAGTGTTGTAGTGGGCTTGATTGCGAACATCTGCGCACAGCGGTCATTATTGCTTGGCAGAGGTCCGTTATTGTGTGATAACGGACCTCTGACCAATCACAAGCAAGCATTTCGGCGATTGTGAAAACGCCATGTAATAATAAGAAATATTTTAAATAAATATTTATATCAACGTCATCACAGCAAATTGGGGAAATAATCAACAGCATGCCTGTCCCCCCAAAACACACTGAAGCCCCGTTCACACTGGCACTGGACTCCTGACAATCTGCACATTAATCGGAGGGGCTGTATGTGTGAACGCAGAGTTTACCCTCCCAGCACCCAAGTAATAAAACCACATAATGCCAAACTGAGCCCATGTCGGAACACAAGCAGATCATTGTTGGCAGAATTCACACAGCGAGCGGGTGGACGTATTGATTAACACTTTAATCGCCATGGGTTAAATTCATAATTTACCATCCCTCGCCAGCTCTATTTGTCTATGGAGAAGTTCCCCTTCTTTGCATGGCTATAACTTTTTAAATTCTATTGCTAAACTGCCATTATTATGGCCCATTCAATGTCCTATATGTATTGTTCAGGGTGTAGCAACGTTAAACTTTTTCATTCACATATTCATACTAAAATATGGTCTAAAGTATAAGTATGTTTTTATCATTTTCTGCAGCTTTATTCAGAACGTGATTTATAGCCCCAAATGCATTATATTGATGATCAAATACAGTTTGGTAGGAATCTGTGTGAGATAAAAAAATTCAACTGCACGTACTTCTAGAAGTTTCTACGCATCATCTGATGATGACCGGATGGGCGGGGGATCGTTTATAATTCCATGGGCAGCGTTAGATGATTCATCCAGAGTGGGTCATATGTTCATCAGATCAGTTAGTATAGAAAACGTTAGAAAATAATGCTGAATCTTACCGTGGCTTCCTCGCGCCTCTGGCAGATGAGCGTGGAACAGATTTTTTTCTATTATGGGATGTAGAAATGCCCGATCCATTTCCAGGTTGTATAATAGTATATATGTCCAAATAACGTTGTTTATTGAGTTAGGGCGAGCGATCTATTATCCAGTGTTTCAAGATGGAGTCGCGGGAGCTATAGCGAGTGGCCGGACCACATATGGATGAGCACTACCGGTTCAAAGGTTAATATCCGGTTGGCGATCTGCCGATCGGCCACCAGATGGCGCTCTTGAACCGCTAGAGAGTTGAGAGGAGATCCGCAGTGTGTCTCAGGGCTCCGGAAAGGAAATATGATTTCGATGACAGATTTTTGAAATATTGACATCAAAGACGAGTTACGGCGTCTTCGGCAGAATGAGCATGGCTAGGAATGACGTCTTAACTCGTCCGCGGCGATCATAGTGTTAACTAACCATGTTCCAACACAACAATGTTGCCGATAGTTAAATGAAAGTTTATGGCTTTAGTCTCATCAAGATTTGAGTGAGTTTGCAAGATGCGCCCAATATGTTCCAAACGGTGTGGAGGCGAGCGCCGAGAATGAAACTGCAGCAAAATCGTACATTTATATTAAATGTGTGCTTCTCAGTGTTTTAGCCTGTATGAAACTATTAATGAGTGGTCATCATTAATAGTTCAGCTTTTGCTCAATAATGCTTTGGAACAGGAGATTTTTCAAATATCAAGTCACGATAATATGCTGACCAGTTTGCTCAGATGTCTGACTGAGGATGAGAAACGCTTGTCATACAAACACGTTTACATAAATTAACAGTTCATGAGTAATACAAACGTTTTGGATTGATTGTAAACTATTTATATACACTTTCACTGTGTAAAATCCTGTTATTTCACACCGTATTGAATACCATTGATCCTAATTCATTTTCACCTTTATTTTAACTAGAAAAAAGTTCAGATTGCCCTCATCTGCAGCGATGTCAGGTATAACAAGAAATATTTAAAATAAATATTTAAATTATGATCTTCATACACAGGAGGAGATATTGTCTCTTTCTGCGTCCTGCTCTGCTCTACCTAGGAGCCACCCCTCCTAAACCATATGCAGTATTTCCTAGTGAGTCCTGTTGAAAAGCTTACAGATGTCAAAGAATAGTTGGGAGGGACGCAATCTTTCAAAACTTAAAAATACATTGTTACATCTATATTTAGCACATTTGATAGAATTGCGATAGAAAACAAACTAAAAATACAATACAATTACCACCAGGCAGAAAGGGGCATTTCCTGACTCTGAGGGAAAAGGGCAGATGCTCAAGCACCCCTTGGGCCCTATGTGTGTCTGGTTACAGGCAGCCATGTTGGAAGAGAGACGACTATTGTTGGAAGAGAGGAATAGAGAACAAGGCTCTATTAAAACCACAAAACTGGTGTTTGAAGATGAGATCACATTAGTTGGATTGCTGTCCAGGATGAATGTGTTGTCAAGTATGTTGAGTTTCTAGGCAGATTTCTACACAATTTTAGGGTTTGAAAACCTGAATGAATATACTGGAATATAATGGTATATCTCTCCTGTATGAATGCACGGGTGTCTCTTTAAGTCTCCAGTTTGACTGAAGCTCTTCTCAAACTGGTCAGAGTGGTAAAGCTATTCTGTATGAATGCGCTGGTGTTTCTTTAAGTGTCCAAACTGACTGAAGCTCTTCTCACACTGGTCACAGTTATAGGGCTTCTCTCCTGTATGAATGTGCTGGTGTGTCTTTAAGTTGGCAGATTGACTGAAGCGCATTCCACATTGGTCACAGTTATAGGGCTTCTCTCCTGTATGAATGTGCTGGTGAATCCTTAAGCCTCCAGAGGTACTGAAGCTCTTCTCACAATGGTCACAGTGGTAAGGCTTCTCTCCTGTATGAATGCGCTGGTGTCTCTTTAAACTTCCAGAGGTACTGAAGCTCTTCTCACACTGGTCACAGTGGTAAGGCTTCTCTCCTGTATGAATGCGCTGGTGTTTCTTTAGGTCTCCAGCGTTACTGAAGCTCTTCTCACACTGGTCACAGTGGTAAGGCTTCTCTCCTGTATGAATGCGCTGGTGTCTCTTTAAGTGTCCAGAGTTACTGAAGCTCTTCTCACACTGGTCACAGTTATAGGGCTTCTCTCCTGTATGAATGCGCTGGTGTGTCTTTAAGTGTCCAGAGGTACGGAAGCTCTTCTCACACTGGTCACAGTTATATGGCTTCTCTCCTGTATGAATACGCTGGTGTTTTAGAAAAAGGGCCTTTTTGATGAAGCTCTTTCCACACTGGTCACAGCAGTGGGGCCTTGACTCATTCATATCTCTGCTTGTTGTTGGGGAGCAATGCAGCAATTGTACCTGGAGAAGAGAGAAGTACACCAATGAAGAGTTCAGATCCTGTGTGTGTTTATACTCCAAAGTTAGTTGATGTGATTTAAAAATAAAATACCTTTTTCTGTTGATTTGGTCATATCTGTCTGTCATAGTAGTTACATCTGTGCCCAATAGATGTGAAATAAGGTGTGAACTAACTAAGTTCCTTATATCTATTATGCTTATGTTGATCTGATAAACATATTACAAACAAATGATCAATAGGCTACTCTTGGGCTAAACTATACATCCGTATTGTCAATTGTCATTCACTTGTAAAAAAAAAGGACAACGTATGTGTATCCCAGCAGCTCTCTCTTCTTTTTGACCAATCCATTGATAATGAATGTCTTTACAGCTACATAGAGCTATCAGAGGTAGCTTCCAGTATCGAGATAATTGTAATATTTTATTGCGAAGAGAATTACGTCGCTGCAGATGCTAGCAGTTAGTCGACTATGGAGATGTTAAAATACTACAAATGTAAAACATTTAGCCGAGAGGGAATATGTTTTGCAATTTGGTTAAAGGTATTGCAAAAGTTAGGTATGGTGTTAGGTATGGGCACAAGGTTTTAAAAAATCACAGCATACAACTTGGGGTATTCGCCTGGTGGCCTGTATGCATAAAATCCAATATGGCGGCGTCGGCCATATCTAAGTCTCCTATTAGAACTAGATCCTTGTATTATATCACCTTTTCTATGTTTGTTGATGCAAGGGATCAATTTATGAAGTAATTATTATGTCTCAAGGTCATTGTAAAGGTCAAATGTCATTTTCAAGGTAATGTTTAGCAAGAACTGATGATAACTATGGAACTAAGCCACATAGGAAGATTAACTAAGGCATGGTATATAATTATTTAATTCATTAATCATTAATAAGTACATTTTGTGTTTCAAGAACATGTTCAAGTTCATTTCCTAAATCTACATGCAAAACCCCAGACATTTTAAACTTTAGCATTTAGCATGGTGTTATTCACATTCAAAGATATATATATTTGTTTAATATAATTGATATTCTCCTTTGGTTCATTACAATTTACTCAAGCCTAGTAACAGACACACTATTTCTGACACTGATCCATATATGTCCCTAGATTCAGATACCAAGAACATGCAAATGGACCATTAAAAAAAGAATTATGTTATTCTACGTCCTTATAACGAGTATTTGAATGAGTGACATAAAAAAAAAAAGTTAAAAATAAAAGTTAAAAAAAAATATATATATAATTTTTTATTTTTTTTATGGATGGAAGAGCCACACATTGACGGGCAAAGAGCTGCATGCGGCTCGCGAGCCGCGGGTTGGCCACCCTTGGGCTAGATGATGCCTCAACCACAATCTAAAATTTTGATTGATTTGCTTGATTTATTTGGATGCGTTAGCTAACTGACTAATCGTCCAAGAATCAGGAATAATCCAACACCAATCTCTCTGAGCAGGGTTTTACTCACACTAGTCTGAGCAGGGTTTTGGTCTGAGATTTGGTACAGAAAAGGTACACAACAGGGGCACATTGTAGATCCCACTATCAAAGTGTCTACTTTAATCTGCAGCGCAAACTAAACTGAGTGTGTTTGGTTAGAGTGTCTCTCTCTCCACACCTCTCTCTCTCGCTATGAGACAGTAGGCTACAGACAGACACCCAGTCAAGCCCAACTCAGCCAGGAACAAGACTAGGCAAGTCAAGTTAAGCAAGAGCCAGCCAAGAACGAGACTAGGCAAGTCTAGTTAAGCAAGACCCAGCCAAGAACAAGATTAGGCAAGCCTAGTTAAGCAAGACCCAGCCAAGAACAAGACTCTGCAAGTCTAATTAAGCAAGACACAGCCAAGAACAAGACTAGGCAAGCTTAGTTAAGCAAGACCCAGCCAAGAACAAGACTAGGCAAGCTTAGTTAAGCAAGACCCAGCCAAGAATATACAGTATATCTATATTTGTATTATGTAAAAGTTTATATAAAATCTGCAAATGGATTTTGCAAAACAACTGTAATATTTTCTTCCCCAGCTTACCGCTGACAATATCTTGAGCGGGATTTCCAAGAGACTTGTCTGTAGTTTATTCTCTCCAGTATGACTTATGCGTCTCTTCAGATGTCCCTTCTTGCTGAAGCCAGGACTACTTCGTATTTTCTGTGTCTTCTTTGGTTTCAAAGTCATCAAACCTGGTCCTCCACTCTCCTTCCATTCATCACCGTCATCAGTCTCAGTTCCAGAACTCTCATCATCACTGTCAACAGTCTCGGTTCCATCACTGTCGCCAGTCTCATTTTCAGAACGTTTATCATCACTGTCTTCAGTCTCAATTAGAGAACAGTCTGAAGAAAGGGGCTGGCTATCTCTAGTTGGTTCTAAGTCACCAGCGAGATCTAAGTTGCTGTCTGGTTCTGATACTCTATCAGGTTCTGTTTTCATCTGTTTAGTTGAGGTGCTAGGTAAAGAGTAAGCTTTTCTGTTTCTCTCCCTCTGGGTTTGAAGAGGCTGGAAGGGCTGAGCGTTCTCTTGACCATCTTCACATTTCACTGGGTGTCTTGTGATCCCTGAGCCACCAGCTTCTTCCAGCCATTGATGTAGTTCATCTTTCATCTGTAGGGACTCTGGGTCCTGGGTTTGGTTAAACCATGAGGACTGAGGTTTATCATCATCATGCTCACATTTCACAGAGACAGGATTGAATGTGGACTTTATGATATCAGCCTCCTCCAGACCTTGAAGCTGCTCTCCATCCTGACTGATCCAGAGTTCCTCCTGTTCCTCTTTAATCTGTAGGGGCTCGGACTCCTCTTGGCCCAGACTGGGGCTCCTCTCCTGCTGCTCAGGGGGAACCTCCTCTTTACACACAGGGAGCTGTGGGGGGTCTGGAGGGAGGAATAATAATAATATGAGTAACAAACATAAAGATACAGTAGATAACCTTTCAGCATTAAGTGAAACTCTGCAACTGAGAGTAAAAAAACAAGTGCTTTCAATCAATTACTGCTTGGCTACAAAATGAGCCTATTTAATAGTGAGGAAATGTCCTCATCATGCTGTCAATCACAACTTAGGCCTTGTCCAGACTAAAACTATTTAGATCTTTTTTGTTTTCGTTTAGTTTTCATTTAAAAAAAGGTTTCCGTAAAAACGAAAACATCTCAAGATAATAAGTGCGTGCCACAAATTTACAAAATAAATGTCTTTCCTGTTTTAGACGTCGCTCTTTTATTTTGAAAACCCCAGACCGGAAGTGGTGTTGTGCCGTCCGGTTTTGTGCTTTTGAGCCGACCTAGTTTTCCAGAGACACACACCGCGGCGCAACGTACGTTCGGGAGTGGAGAGAGAGAGAGAGACCGCGGCTCAAACTACCTGTGTAGTATTAAAGTAATTGATTGTTGTTTAACTTGTACCTGTGTCCAGTCCTTTCGACTAGCAAACGTTGTCTGTATTTAACGTTACCTCAGGATACCACTGTCTATTGTATTTAGTTGGTTAGCTATTTAGCTAATGTTGATAGCATAGCATAGCTTGCTGGCTACAGCTCAACACCATGCCATGGGGAAACTATTTACCAAATGATGGAGGCTTTTTAATCGTCAAGGTAAGAGAGGATTTGTCATGATTAACTGAAGGGGTATGCTATGGAACAGTATGTGCTTGGCTACTACTTGGGTTTTCAGAGAAAGTACATTTAGCTGTAAAAGCCTGATCAAGCTCAATAGCTTCTGTAACACTGTAAGGGAGATGTCAATCTGTTGTCGACGGTGGTTGGTGATGTTTGGCTGAGTTTGCACATGCGGGTTAAGGGACAGGTGGGCTATTGCGTCATCGGTTCAGGAGAAGACGCGTATCGCTTGTAAAGATGGTGACAAAAGGGGAGCGTCTTCAGAATTGCGCACTCTGGAAGCCGGTCTCAGAAAGTAGCGTCTTCAGGCTGCCAGAATGCAGTTCCGTGTGGATGAAAGGTGCAAATGATCAAATACTTTGCCTGATATGACAGAAACGGTTTAGTCTGGACATGGCCTTAGAGGTTGATCAGATGTTGTCAGGAGGTGAAAATGTAAACAAACAAAGTGAGACTTGAGGTTCTCCAAACTAAACAAGGGAACTATGGATATCTGAAATACTTATGGATTGTTAGCTTGACCAATTGCCTTTTTTACTTGAGTTGGGGCACATGTAGAAACTCCTACACTGTTCACCTGATTTGGTGAATACCCTCAAAAGAAAGCTGAAAGTCTGCACTTGAAGCACACCTTGATTTAATTTCAAGTCCATTGTGGTGGTGTAGAGAGCCAGAATTGTGAAAAATTGTGTCAATGTCCAAATATTTATGGACCTTACTGTATAAAGTCAGAATATAAGCCCCAGGGGCGAATAGAGTCCACTACCGGGTTTATAAAAGTGTGTCTGATGTACTCAGATTCTTGTGGAGGTTATTGAGAGTAGTATGGGATAAACAGGTTATACCAAAAGCTTGGCGTAGAGCAGGAGGAATCCTAATTCCCAAGGAGAAAGAGTCCTCACTGTTAAACCAGCTTTGGACTACTATATCTCTCCTGAATGTAGAAGGTGAGATTTTCTTTACTGTACTGGCACAGAGGCTAGCAAATTACCTAGAAATGAATTGTTAAATAGACACAGCAGTGCAGAAAGCAGGAATCCCAGGGTTTGCCGGATGTATAGAACACACAAGCATGATATGGCACCAGATTCAATCAGCCAAGATACAGAAAAGAGATTTACAGGTGGTATTTTTAGACCTGGCAAATGCGTTTGATTCAGTACCGCATAGCCTTATTTGGAATTAGAGCTGTGAATTTTCACTGGCCTCACGATTCGATTACGATTCAGCTGTCCACGATTCGATTCGATTCTACGATGTATCTCGATGCAGCTCAATAATATATTACATCCTCAATTTTATAATCTATATTACTGCACATGGCGACTTTTTCATCAATTAATACAAGCAGTCAGATCAATTAACTTTTATTTCGAAAGTTCTTAAATCAGAATGTCAAAATAAATGTCTTTACTAGTGTTGCATGATACAAATACTAGAAAGGTATCTCGATACCCAGCTGTTAAAAACGGTTCAATACTATTTTTATTAGTATTAGTATCAGTATCAGGTCTACACTACACTATACTACTAGTATACACTATACTATAGGCTACACCAGGGGTTCCCAAAGTTTTCAGGCCGCGACCCCCGAAATAACTGTGTCAGAGAGCCGTGACTTCCACTATTATAGGAGCTTAAAAAAAAAATATATATATATATATATATATATATATATAATTACTAAAAAAATAAAAAATTATAATTGAAAATGTATGGTTGAAACATGCAAACGTTCAAACGCACACACACTAATAAGCATTGGAGGCTTTTAACCAGGGCCGGACTGGGGAAATCATTCAGGCCAGGAAATATAGTGCGAAATATAGCCCCAGTCAGGCCACTTTTTAAGCGGGGAGTCCCCCACCAGGAAATGTTTTGTTACAAAGACTTAAAGGAAAACTCCAACATTTTGGGAAATTAGCTTATTTCCCATCTACCCTGGAGTTAGACAAGAAGATACATACCTTTTTCTTCTCTGTAGGAAGACGTTTGGAACTAGGCTAATGGAGGAACCTACTTCCAGTGACTGACGCTAAGCTAGGCTAACGGTGCGTGTCTTCCTCAGGGCTGTACGCTAAGCTTTTTCACTAGGGGCACACTTGCCCCTAAATGAGAAATTTAGGGGCAAAAAATATTTTTTAGGGGCAAATTTTTTAATAACAATTTTACCATTATTAAAAAAAATATGTTCCTCCTGCCTCATTACTGTGGTCCTTTTATTTAACATTTAAGTGCGTTTGTTTTCAGGTTTGTATCTTTTATAATGAACCAACTGAGAGTGTGTAAATCACTAATAGAACAAAAACAACAAACTGTGTGTGTGTGTGCGCGCGCTTGTGTAGTGCTCCTTGAATGAGATCATCACAACACACACACACCATTAATCAGGAGGAGAAGAAACTCTGCATACATTTGTTTCACAATGAAAAGTGCTTTAGAAATCAAATGAATTATTATTATTGTAAATAACCTCATGAAAGGTTTATTATTTGTATGGGTAATTACCTGCTTCATATTTGTGATGTTACTGGTTTCAGTGTATGCCTAAAGTGATCAATGTGTTGGGCCGTTTATAGAGATCTATGCCAATTAATGTTTATGTATATCCGGGACTTTTTTTTTTATAAGAATTGAGAGGTATTTGTATATATGACCTTTATTTTGAAAACTGTTGCAACGCAACCTTATTTACATTTGCGCTTTTGACAGTGAAATGTTCAGTCCAACTTAGCTCGAAGGAAAGACTAATAAAAAAGGTTTAATTGACCCGCATGAGGCTCTTACGGTAGGACTTTGATTGTTTATAGAAGTGGAATGTAATACTATGCAAAACGAGAAATAAACAGTGATTTTACCAGCAGTCATTTCATTTCATATACGGGGAACCGACAATTATTAGTATTATATTATTTGCATATCGTCTCATTATTAGATAGATAGGTTGATACTTTATTGATCCGCGGTGTCAATTTAAGTAGACAGTATTTCACGTCCTAATAGTGGGGTACTCACGTAATGCATGGCTGATCCTGAACGTTAGACGTTTCCGTGTCCCCGTCAATCAATCATCACATCATCACGTCAATCATCATCATCTTATCATCTCTCCACATCGGACGTGGTTGTCATAAAATTGACTGATATCCATTATCCACTCCGTTGTTCTTGCGGAGCAAGAGCCATATTATTATTTAAAGGAAGCGGCCATATTCAGTTTCGTTTCGCTAGGAATTATGGGATTTGGTGTTGGATGTATAGACTACGCAGATAGGGACCTGGTCTTTAATCGCACGATAGACTACAAGTTCCAAGTATATAGCGTGACCCAGATTCACTCCGCGCAAATCTTTTTTTTCACTCAGGCTATCGGTGATCGCAGTAAGTTCATTCATTGCCGACAGATTCTTGTGTCGCACTGACAGCTCGCGTGAGTGGCGTCATCACACGCATTGGATAATTTAGGAGTGAAATGCGAATGCAAGGCTTGAAAGCACTACTCGCAAGCCCGCCCCCAGATAATATTTACCAATCGCAACGGCCAATTAAAGGGGCAATTCGCGATCATATCATCGCAGCGTACAGGCCGAAGACTCCTACTGCATGCACAGAGAAGAAAAAGGGTATGTATCTTGTCTAACTCCAGGGTAGATGCCAAATAAGCTAATTTCCCAAAATGTTGGGAGTTTTCCTTTAATTTCCTGCATTCTGCAGCTCCCTTTGTGTGTGTGTGTGAGCAAGAAAGAGAGAGAGAGAGAGATAGTTATCCAACTTGTGTGAGTTGCAGTGATCTCCTTGTTGTTCCCCACCTAGGTTATCTAACTATTGCGCCGCTGCAACCAGAAACACTGGCCTGGCCTGCTTCTATGTTCAGTGGCCAGACTGCATTAAACATTTTTATTCTTTTTTTTTATCATCATCTGGCGACCCCTCCCCCACTGCGGCTCGCAACCCCTACCCCCACTTTGGGAACCACTGGGCTACACCCCCTCCACGGCAGATTTTTTTTTAAATTTAATGAACACCTGTACGTGCAATTTCCTGCAATATAGAGCCTTCAATATTGACCAATAAAGCTGCACTTTTCACTATAAAGTAGGGCTGGGCGATATGGCCTCTAAATGATATCGCGATATTTTTTGGCCATATCACGATACACGATATATATCGCGATATTTTGACATTACCTCTAAAGCACTTAAAAATGCTTGATTTAACCCTTTGATGCATACAGTCACGCCAATATGATGATTATAATAAGTCCCTGCAACATATGTTTGCATTATTAAACCATGAAAATGCTTTAAAAAATTATTTTATGAAAATGTACTAAGAGTAGTCTACTGACTGTATTTACATCTAAGACTATTTATATAAAACCTCTTGGGTGCCTAAGACTTTTGCACAGTACTGTGTTTTCTATCCACTTTAGCCAAACACACACACACACACACACACACACACACACACACACACACACACACACACACACACACACACACACACACACACACACACACACACACACACACACACACACACACACACACACACACACACACACACACACACACACACACACACACACACACACACACACACACACACACACACACACACACACACACACACACACACATTATATATACACACTGTGAGAAAATAATAATCACAGGGATAATGGCTTATAGCAGACTTAATGATTTTAGAATATTTCAGATAATGAAATTAAATGTTTATATCATCAACTATCCAGTTAGTATTTATACTGTAACGTTTGGCTACTTTAAATCATTGAATGTAGAGAGAGCGAGAGCGAGAGAGCAAGAACGCGCAAGAGAGCCAGCCCCCCCCCTCCCCCCGGGTTTTGTAGGTTTGCGTTTTGAGCGTCTAAGCTGCCGTAGGTGATGATGTCACACTCGAATGTCAACACAGGAAGTTGAACACACGGTGATGCGAACTGGATGCCCGATATAAAGAAACGAATAACCAATAAATATGAAGTTATGTTTGAACTTCTGTTGTCAAGCCTCATCAATATTACCCCACCCCTTTTCCTCACGAATGGAACTAGTGTCGTGGAGTCCGCTTTGAGCGTTTCCAGGGTTAGCAGCTAACGCTAGTTAGCTTAGCCTAGTTATGTGGGATAACTTAGTTAGCAGCTAACGTTAGCCCATTGCTCGCGTCAATTAAATTGCATGTCATTAAAGGTCCGTGCTGGTCTGTGTAATGAAATTACAATTGCATGTCATTTAAGGTCCGCGCTGCTCTGCGTCTATAATGAAATGAGAGGAAAGCTCTGCGCTAAAGCAAGTCTCATCTCAGCCGCAACGTGACAACATATACTCGATGTTAACGTAGAACAAGCCGCGATACATCGAGTATACTCGATATATCTCTAGCCCTACTATAAAGCTCAGTTTATATTGCAGTATGATAGCCAATTACTATAATAATATATGAATAGATATATAAAGGATTCCTATAGGGTTCCAAAAACGTATAGATTCATATAGCATTTTTTTTTACTAGGGATGTTATCCTACACTTTAAGCTGTCTGATATTTCCATTACATGTAACTCTTGGTTATATATCGTATAGCTCCGCTCTGCGTCATACTGTAATACTCTTCCATATCAGTATTAGCACTGAATACATTTTCACATGCACCTTTACACACCTCATCTGTCTGGCCACACTCCCATCCGCTCCTCCACATAAGCAGGGGTGTGGCCATACTAACAGCTCCTTCTTTGTTTTTCACCACGGCAAGTGTCTGTATACTGAAATATTGAAGAAAGGATAAGGAGCTGCGTTGACATTGTTTCTTGTTTTTTTCTCTCTCACCAATTTAAAAAAGCTAAGTTATAATGTCTTCTTCGGGGGGTTCGAGCGCTTGCAACGTCACCCTTCACCAAAGGTTCTCCATTGCCGCCTTCGCCGTGCGTCGTGGGGCTGCGCTGACTCCGCGGTCGTGGCAGTCAGACGCACCCGATCGGCGTCCAGTGGAGAGTTTGCCTTTCCGAGGAGCTGTTGAGCCAAGGCCGTCTCCTGTGAGATGGCCTAGTTCCAGCTCTGGTTCCCCTGCTGGGGTGCGGTCGGCCGATAGGCTGACGGCTCCTCTGGTAGCGGAGGATCTGAGACGCAAGCTCTTCGCCTCTGCTCGTTCCCGTCGTAAGAGGGTGGCCTGCAGGGGCGAACGGCCTGGCTTTGGTGAGCTGCTGGAGCCAGACGAGGGTGCTTCTGCTTCTCCTTGTCCGATGGAAACAGATGATTTTATGGTGGGAGTGGAGGCGCTCTTGTTTGACGCCCCGGTGGGGACGCATCACCTCTCCCCCTCAGGGTGAGGCAGGGGGTGGTATGTCTCCTTGGGGTCCCTCGTCCTTCGGTGTTGGGTTAGAACTTCCGACTCGGCGACGGGATGCCCTGCTATCAACCGCATCGGATGGTGGCACCACAATGAGTGGCAGCCTCCCGTACGTGAGGGACGCGGGCTGCGTGGAGGAAGGTGCGCATGGGGAATTGCGTGCCTTGTTCCCGGAGCTCATGGCGGCAGCCGCAGCCGCTAATGGCGTGCTGTTGCCGCAGCCACTGCCTGCACCTGTCCCCGATGACTTGATAGGTAATCTCTGGCAACGTCGTCCTGTGAGGGAGACGGCCGTTGTCTGCCCATTCTTTCCCTCAATGGAGGCCTATGTGCGTCAGGGACAGGTAATTTCCCGCATCACCGGCCTTACCCCCGCCTACGTGCAAGTCACGTGGGTGGTGGATTTGATCGAGGGACTGAATGAAGGGGTGCCTCGGCTTGATAGCCCGATGGCATCTCTCCTTTGTCCTGAGGTGGTGTGGGAGCCATTGCGGAAGCCGGTTCCCCAAGGGAAATCGAATAGGCGGTTGGCCAACTGGAGTGACCAGTCATTCATCGCCTCGACTCAGAGCCTAGCTGCGACATCCAACATCGCGCAGCTGGCGCGCTTCATGTCACGGATGATGGCGGGCGGTGCGGTGCTGGACGCTCATCATCAGTTCCTGCACGCCCAGGCAGCTGGAGCCATCCTGCACCTGATACAGCTGCAGGGAATCGCCGAAGGGAAAGTATGCGCCCTGGCCACTCTAACCCAGCGCCACCTTTGGCTGGAGCAGGCGCGGGTGCCGGAGCGGAAAAGACTTCCCTTGCTCACGGCCCCCCTCTCCGATGCTGGGCTCTTCGGGTCGGCAATGCAGCTGATGACGGCTGCTTGCAGGGACATGGAGGAGGAGCGTGTAGTGCCCCAGCCCCATTTTCCCCCACCCGATGTTGCCGGTGAGGTTCGACGGAGGCCACGCCGTCGGTGACCCGCGACCGTCGCCACCGCCACCACTGCTGGACCTTCGGCCAAGAAGGCCAGGAGGAGAGAGGGTGCCTCGACCGCCACAGCCAGCTAACCCACGCCCGGAGGTGACGGTAGGGATCGTCGTGACCAGGCACCCCAGTACCGTCCCTCCGGGCCTGCTCCCTGTGGGGACAAATACTGCGCTGTTTGCGGCAGGCGCCGCTAAGTGACTTCCCCCCCCTGTTTACCCCTGTTCCCTTCCCCGCCCCAAATATGATTTTTGTTACAATAATAAAAGGTCCCTCCTAGGAGAGACTATTTTTTGTTACTAACTGTGTGTTTATTCACTGCATATGTTGGGGATACGATGTGTAGAACCCTCGCCTAAGTTGTGGGGTTGATAGGAGAGCAGGACTTTTTAGTCTTTAGCTGGTCGCTACATATATATGTGCTTAGCAAGGCCTGTAGCTGACACTCGTCGAAAGGCTTTTTCTTTCCTCGTCGTGAAGAAATATGTTTCTTCCTATAGTGGTAAAAATGTTCCGTTATCTGAGGGGGTTGTGTGTTCTGTTACATTTGAAACAGTGCCATTGAGCCACAACACTGGAGTGTTGGCCTGCAGAAGTACTCGTGTGTGTAGCTTGTACCACGGTCTTATAGACCCTCTCTCTCGATCTTCTGTGTTTTTTTCTTGAAACATGAAACACGAGTGTCGTGTTCACACAAACCTCGGCCTTGTTATAAACCCTAGCGCAGACGTGTTGTCGTCTGTGGCTAGCGTGCGTTGGGTTAGCTTATCCTGTTAGGATATACGCTGCCTCCATTAGCATGCTGGCTACATAGGTATCATCGTGGCTTGTTTACTATCGTATACGGGGTATGGAATCATGAGGGGGTGACAGGATAAACCCCTCCTTCCCTCTTTTCTGATTGGTTGGGGGGTTGGGCCCTCTATCATTCAGCCCTACCGCGCTGATTGGTCGGCGCGGCACGGGGTAGGGAATTCCCTGACTCCTCGCCTGTAATGGTCGGTTGAGTCGTGGGATTCCCCCCGCCATAGAATACGTCACTGGGCGAGTTTCTATTGGTTGCCGACTTCCGTGAGTTCTTTACAGGCCCCATATGTGGTTCCCTGTTATTGTCAAGTTGGTGTTGCGGTGCATAGGAACTCAAGAGTTCTGCTACGCTCAGTATATATGTATCTTGAGCCTTTGGTCACGTGGCTCAATGTTACATAAGCTTTTCAATTGATTGCTCACGTGGGAAGTCTCTCTGGGGGTTCCCCGTCCCCTCCTTTATGGAGCAGGTTGACGGGGTATTGTTTAGGGAGTTCCCTGACTCCTCGCCTGTAATGGTCGGTTGAGTCATGGGATCCCCCCGGTCATAGGGTACTTCGCTTCCCGTCCCCTCTTTTATGGAGCATGGTTGACGGGGTGTTGTTTTCCCTCAGCCGCATCGTATGGGACCCATGTCCGTATTTTTTTCTGTGAAAAAGGCGGCTTCTTGTCGTTCCCCCAGGCGGCTTGGAGGAACGGTATCTGGGTTCTTGTTAGAATGTCCATTGATATGTTTTGGGTCTCGACGTGTACATAGTGCTGGCCCTGGGTGCTTCTGATAGGAACCACGCATGGGCTTGCGCGCCTTGGTTGCTCATCATTGAAACAGCGTTTTTACTGGGATGGAGTTCGTCTCTTCCGAGCGCCAGTGTACTAGGCTTGTCTCGACAAATTCGCGTTCATATCTGGGGGATGTTAACAGAATAGATCAAAGCATTGGTAGAGGGGTCTCACGCCCTTGAGGTGGGCCACCGGGCGCGGTACGAAGGGGACCGTCTGGGTGGCGCCCTCTATGTTTTGGATCGACACGCGTCCCTACCCCCCTCCTGGCACTGGGGATGGCGGCGTGATTAGGGCACGGGACTGATTCTGGTCGCGCCGGACCAGGTCAGTTAACCCGTTGTCCGCCGGGGCGCAGATCTGCTGTTCTGGTACCCTGAGGGACTTGTGCTTTTTTCGGGGGGGGGGGGGGAAATGCCGGGTCGGCCCAGGCGTTGCAGGGTTTGACGTTATGGAGATGTTCGTGGTTATGTTACTACGTGTTACCCCTCACTGTTGCTTGGTCCATGTTGTGTTGTACCTTGCGCTGTGCTGAAGGCGCCTGGTCCTTCTCCATTCTTTTTCACCCGTCTCTTCTCCTGCTTAGGCAGGGCTGGGAGGGGGCTGTTGAGGTGGTTCTTGTAGAACTCCTCTGGCATCCCTGTGTACGTCCCGGTCCGCCGGGCCCGGGTTCGAAAAGGTTTTCGTCGACCTGTTGGCCTGGGTTAACCCCTTCTTGAAAACTGAAACACTTGTACTGCGGTATAGCCAGTGTATACCCGCAGTTGTGTTTTGGAGTTTTTTCTTGGGGGGTTATAGGAACAACCGCCTCATGTTAGAACCAAGGGGGTGGTTGGTTCCCTGGTGTGTTGGTAGCGGAGTCAACTCTCGGGGTAGGCCGAGTTTGGCCCCGTCTACCTGTGAGTGTGCCCCGCACCTTTCATGACGTCTGCCAATCATGTCAGCCTTCTCTGCCTTGGCCCCTCTAGAGAGTCGAGGTTTTCTTTTTGTGGAGGCTGCGACATGGTGCACAGCATGCCAGCATACACCACTTCCGCCAGGGTGCTGTTTCAGCAGACCCCTTTGGCGCCTGTCTAGTCCGCAGTGCTCAAGGCTCAGGTCGAGTGGCCTGTTGCCTGGATTGAGGGATCGACCTCTTTTGGGGGTCATCTCCCCGGTGCGCTGCCTGGTCCCGCTGTGGGTGTAGCCTCTTGAGTGCTTCGGGGCGGCGTGCTGTAGGGGGGGAAGGGCCTGCTCTTGGATGGGCCCTGTCCGAATATGCTGGCGATGTGGGGGGTGGTGTCACTAGTGACCGCTTGGTGGGGTCTCGATGCTGCGGCGTCGTTGGCCTCTCCAGGCCCCCTTTTCCGGGGGGGTCCAGTCCCTTCCTGGGTCTGGGTCCTCCTTCGCGCTCCGCTACTACGGTCTTGCCACAGGGTTGGGCTTTTGCTCTTGACCCCGTGATGTTAGGGGTTGTAACAGGGGTTTCTTCCTTCCGTTTGTTCCCCCGGGGGCATGTGGATTTGTATAGTCGACTTTGATTGGCCAAAATTTGCCGATCGACAACAATGCAATTTATTTTTTCTTTTATATATATATATATATATATATATTTTTTTTTTTTCTATCATTCCATTTGGGCTGTGGGGGTGCTTAACTCAATCAGCACCAGAGGGCGCTGTGTAATGTGTGGTTAAAAGGCCAGCATTCTAAAGTATAGGAATACGTGGCGGTCTTTGCAGGGCTATAACTATATTATATATTATAGCTATGGATACAATACTATTGCCCATTTGACATCGAGTATCTATCGTTCAATATGTGAAAAATAATAATAAATTCATCCATACATTCCCATTTTATACCGTGGTGAATATAAATATGGTTTTAGGGTAATTCATGGGAGGCTGGTAATAGCCCCCAACATGTATTATACTAAATGCATTGGCATTCCGTCCCTACACACGCTACAATTAAAAAATCAAATGCATATGATAGGTATTATGTTCCATCATCAATGCATGAAAGGGTGGGGGGGGGGGGGGGGTCGTTTTTTTATGCTTTGATCGTCACCACCTAAATACGTTATAGACTAGCGTTACACACATAGGCTCGGATCGCAATGAAGGCATGCTTTGATCAACGCAAGATTGATATCATATAGCCCTTACCCTTGACTAGAATGTGCCCCAAAAAGAATATTCCAATTATCTGATCGCGAGTCCCAGTATTGGTGTCGATCGTGTCGCCAACATAATCCGCCATACATCATCCATCTGGAGCATTTGACGCTCCTCAAGCCGATCGGGACAACCGCTCCCCTTGCCCGACATGGAAAAGTCCACCCGGACCTATATAATCGACGCACAGCCCAAGACACAGAGTTTCAAAGGGTGCTCGATACGCCACCTGGTAGGATGCGGCCGGTATTGCACTTTTGGGATCTCATGACTCATTCCCTATGATAACATCAGGCTCCCTGGATGGATAATGAATGGAAATATCGAATAAAAGAAATAACGATGAAAACCCTGACTTTTCTCGGGTTTGGCGCTCAAGTGTTGGCAAGTTAACCCGAGATATCTCGGATCTGGCCCCGAATGAGTTAATGTCTGAAGGAGTCGACTGAAGGCTTCTTGTCCTCTGCGAAAGCATGCAATTGGTCCACTGATGGATACATCTTGATATTTGTCTACATTTACATTTAGTCATTTAGCTGACGCTTTTATCCAAAGCGACTTACAAGTTCTGTACGACAAGTCATCAGGAAGGGCACAACTCTATCAGCTGAGTAACAATGTTCATCAAAGTGTTGAGTGCTACAGTGTAGGTTCGTTTATTAGGACAAGTGCATGACAGTAAGGTTAGTTAGGGTTCGATTTTTTTAATTATTATTATTATTTCAGATAATGGTTGAAGAACTGCATCTTTAGTCGATGGCGAAAGATTGGATGGGTTTCGGCTGTCCTAACTGGGGTGAGTAGTTCATTCCACCATTGTTTTCAGATTCAGACAACTTTATTGATCCCGCGTGGGGCAATTCATATTTGCAGCTTCATACGCAACAAGCAACAAAGACAAACAACAAAACATCTCAACGACAGCAAAAAAAAAAAAAAAAAAAACACTCCATGTGATACACAATACAGCAAAGTAAAAGTAAAAACAGACAACCAAGTGCAAAAGGCTACTTAAAATGACTACTGTCTGTGTTTAAAAGTCTGATAGCCGAGGGGACAAAAGATTTGGCGTAGCGGTTGGTCCTACTTGGTGGGACGTCAAAACGGCGGCCAGAAGGCAACAGTGAAAACCGCTGAGACAGAGCGTGGAGGGGTTGATTAGTGATGCTCGTCCCCTTCTTGACTACCTGGTCCGTCCAGAGAGAACATAGGTCTCTCTGTTTTACTCCAATTATTTTGGAGCACACTTTCACTATGTACTGTAGGCTGTTCTTATCTTTAATAGACAGGCCACTGAACCAGCAGATAAAATAAAAAGTTAGGAGGCTTTCAATAAAATAACTATAAAAAGTGCTCAGGATCTTCGCACTAACATTAAAAGAGTTCAGCTTTCTCAGCAGGTAGATCCTCTGCTGAGCTTTTTTAACAATGGACTCTGTATTTAAGTTGAACTTCAGTTTACAGTCAAACACAGTTCCCAGGTATTTGTACGATTCAACAATCTGGACGTCCTCGCCGTGAATTACACTAGCTACACTGGCTTGATGATCGGGGTTGTGTCTGAAGTAAATGATCATGTCCTTAGTCTTAGAGACGTCATTGAAGTCCAAGTTTTCAAGTTTCTTTAATAGTTGTCATACAGAAGTACAGAATACTTTCATACAAAATGCTTCTTACTGTTACGCTCCAGAGACTGTGCTAGACAAGATAGTATCAAATAACATAGTATAGCATGTAATTTAGAAGAAGAAAATGAGGTCACAGTGTTTGGTATAGACATATGTACAATGTTCTGAGTTACCATATAATATACAATACTATGCAGTGTACTAATGTACAGCACTATATAGTGCAAAGCAGAAATGGGATGAGGTACAATTTAGGTACAATTTACAGTAAGGTGTACGAGTTGTAGTGCAATCCTTCATCAATAAATATAAAGTGTGGGGAGTGGGTGCTACAGTGTGTTTGTTTAAAGTGGGTGTGTGCTATAAAGTGTGTGGAGTGGGTGCTACAGTGTGTTTGTTTAAAGTGAGTGTGTGCGTGTGGATGTGTGTGCTATGTGCGTTTGGTGGTTGTTGTTGTGTAGTGTTCATTGTTCGTTTAGCAGCCTGATGGCCTGGGGATAGAAGCTTCTTCTGAGTCTTTCTGTGCTCGCCTTGAGACTCCGGTATCGCTTGCCTGACCGCAGCAGTTCAAAGAGGCAGTTGTTCGGGTGACTGGAGTCTTTAATGATTCTCTTAGCCTTGCCCTTGCAACGCTTGTTGTAAATGTTCTGGAGGGTGGGGAGTCCCCCTCCAATTGTGCGTTCGGCTGAACGTGTCACTCTTTGTAGTCTGCTTCGGTCTTGTGCAGTGCTATTCCCAAACCAGGAGGTGATGTTGCCGGTCAAGATGCTCTCTATTGTACATGAGTAGAAGTTCTTAAGGATCTTCTGACTGACTTGGAACTTCCTTAGGCGCCTGAGGAAGTAGAGGCGTTGTCGTGCCTTCTTCACAACACTGTCAATGTGTGTGGTCCATGTCAAGTCCTCGGATATGTAGGCTCCGAGGTACTTAAAGCTGTTGACTCTCTCAACCGGTGCCCCGTCGATGCTGAGGGGGCTGTAGTCCTTGACCCCCGACCTCCTGAAGTCCACAATCATCTCCTTTGTTTTGCTGACGTTCAGGGAGAGGCTGTTTTCCTGGCACCATCCCGCCAGGACCTTGACCTCTTCCAGGTAGGCCCTCTCGTCGTTGGCAGAGATCAGGTCAAGTCATTCTCATCACATTCTCATCACACCAATGATCAGTTTTGAAGCGCTGCAGTAGGGATACCAGGACAGTGTCATCTGAAAACTTAACCAGATGCCTTTGGTCATGAAGCGATCTGCAGCTGTCCGTGTGCATAATAAATAAAAGGGGAGACAAAACGCAACCTTGAGGGGAGTCAGTGTTGGAAATCGACATGTTGGACATCTGCCCATTGACAAAGACCTGCTGGACCCTCTCAGTGAGGACATTTCATAGATCCATAGACCCTAAGTGTTCTACTGGTGTGGACAATTTAGACTATTTTTTTATAAAACTGGCAGCCCCTGTCATTTGTGAGCCATTGTCACACATCTTTAACCTTTCTATTGCATCTGGCATAGTCCCGCAAGTGTGGAAATCTGCCAAGGTGCTCCCCTTGCATAAAGGGGGGGATAGGGATAAGATGGATAACTATCGTCCTATCTCCAAACTATCATGCCTAGCCAAAGCACTGGAGACCTTGGTAAACAACCAATTAAAAACCTTTTTCTCAAGTTGCTCAGTGCTAAGTACTCACCAATCAGGTTTCAGAGCAAATCATAGTACTATTACAGCTGTTACTTTGGTCACTAATGACATTATTTCAGCCCTGGACAATGGGAAGCATTGTGCAGTTCTCTTTGTAGACCTCTCAAAGGCGTTTGATACAGTAGACCATCACTTGCTTTTGAATAGTCTAGCTAGCATTGGCCTGGATAAAGCCGCTTGTGCTTGGTTTCAGGACTATTTATCTTCAAGGTGTCAATCTGTGAATTCAGGTAACTTTCAATCTGATTTCCTGCCATTGTCTAAGGGTGTACCACAGGGTTCGGTATTGGGGCCGGTCCTCTTTACAATCTATATTAATGATATTGTTTCTAGTCTTTCAGCACTAGCAGGTTGTCAGGCTCATCTTTATGCGGATGATACAGTTGTCTACTGCATTGCGGATACTGTTCAGGAAGCTAAACCTGCAGCTTGCGTTTGACACTCTCCAAAATGCTCTAGCTAAGCTCAAGTTAGTGCTTAATGCTAGTAAAACCAAGTCTATGATGTTTTCTAGAGCCAGGGTTATAGATTATGACATGCTACACCTAACAACAGCAAATGGTTTGTATATTGAAAGAGTTAGTGAGTATAAATATCTTGGTATATGGCTGGATGATAAACTTTCTTTTAAATTCCATATAGATAACCTAGCTACAAAATTACGGTAAAAGATTGGTTTCTTGTACCGTAACCGCGCTAGTTTTCCTATGTTCTGTAGGAAAAGAATTGTACAGGCTGTTTTTTTGTCAATATTGGACTATGGTGATGTCATTTACAGGCATGCGTCTGTGTCTACATTAAGGCCTTTGGATTCTGCCTACCACTCCGCCCTAAGATTTATTACGGGTGACAAATATGATACTCACCATTGTCTTTTGTATGAGAGGGTAGGCTGGCCATCTCTCTCGTTGCGACGTAGTTATCATGGGTATCTTTTTATCTACAAAGCAATTATAGGCAAACTTCCACCTTATATTACATCTTTGTTGGTCTGGAGTGCTGTCACCTACCAAACTCGTTCGAATGATCGGCTTGTGCTCAGGGTGCCTCGAGTTCGGTCTGAGCTTGGAATGTCTGCCTTCTCCTACGATGCTCCGTACACATGGAATACCCTGCAAAAGACTCTAAAGCTCGGAACATTCCCGTCATTCATGGAGTTTAAAGGCATTGCACTTGACCTATGTACTGAATCATGTAATTGTTTTTAATCCATCATTGTAGTAATTGTAATTCATTGTAATTATTAACTGTTATGATATTTGTGTCCTTTGTTAACTCGTCATCACTGTAAATGAGGGAAACCTTAGTGCTTTCACGAGTATAAATAAAGGTTTGAAATTAAATTTAAAATCAGCATGAGAAGCTGGTGTGGGAGACTAAAATAAGAGTCAAGCCTCTCAATTAAAATGTGGGGCTGCATTTTATTAAAATCAGAGGCGAAATCTGCAAAAAAAAGTCTAGCATGAGCTCCAGGTGTTTCCAGGTGTTTGTACACAATGTCCAAGATGAAGAGCATAGCATCCTCCACCCCTTTACCTGGCTGATATGCGAATTGAAGGGGACCTAATTTACCCTCAATAAAAGTCATAGTAGTGTTTTTTTTAAACGTCTCAAAAACCTTCATTACTAATGAGGTAAGCGCCACTGGTCTAAAATCCTTCAATTCTTTTGAATCTTTTGACATTGTGGGGCAAGGACTGAGAAAAGGCAGGTTCTCCTTGATGAACCTCCCGGAGCTCGGATAGGAGTGGGTCTGAGACGGCCAGAAGATGCAGAGCATAGGGGTCTTGAGGGTGTCTAGTGTGTTCATTAGATGGGTGAAATCCTCTTTCAGTGCCTCTGTGCCCGTTTTCTTAGGCAGTTAGCCTCTCTGGTATGCCACGCTTCTAGGCCTCTTTGCTTTTGGAAAGAATAATAATATTTTTTTTTTTTAAATAATAATAATAAAAAAAATTGCATTCGACTAAGAGGTTGGCAGTCGATTATGGCTCCTTTCGATCGATTATTCGACTAATCGGGGTCAGCCCTAGTCTACACTATAGGCTACACTACTAGGTCTACACTATAGGCTACACTACTAGGTCTACACTATAGGCTACACTACTAGGTATACACTATAGGCTACACTACTAGGTATACACTATAGGATACACTACTAGGTATACACTATAGGTATACACTATAGGATACACTACTAGGTATGCACTATAGGCTACACACACTAATAGTTATACACTATAGGCTACACTACTAGGTATACACTATAGGCTACACTACTAGGTCTACACTACTATGTATACACTATAGCAGGGGTAGGCAACCCTAGGCACGCGTGCCTGCATAGTGTATTTGCATAGGCACAGGGGGCAGCAGTATAAAAAAAAAAAAAAAATATACTTTTTTTTTTTTAATATTATAGTGAAATATTTTGCACTGTTGTCGCATTTATCTTGTTGAAATCCTCCCACAGGTTCTTTTTACTACCACATATTTAATTGAGACCCTTTATTTGTTTATTATTTCAATTTAGCTGGAAATACATTGCTACATCTTTAAGAACTTGTGTTCTTAAAACAATGACAATAAACAGTTTTATTAGGTTGAAATAATGTGGTTGTGTACTTATTTTTCTGTTAACTTATTATGGATTGAAAACTGAAAACCTTAATGCACAGTAACTGAACTCAATATTTTAAAGTTCTGGTAACTTATTATTATTATTTTTTTTTTTTACAGTGTAGTCTTGCGATCAATCAAAACTTATTTACACGATATACCTCACATTCACCCTCCATTCACATCCTGATGTTCTCCTGGTGTTCTCCATTAGGCCTGTAGGTGGAGCTATGACAGCACACGTACAGTACACACACCGATGGTATGTGATGTGTCCAAAAATGAATGGGCAAATGTGAGTGAAATGGTCGCACTGTATGCAGCTGTTTGTCTGCATTGCACCCCCCCCCCCCCCCCCCCCCCCCCCCCCCCCCGCCCCCCCCCCCCCCCCCCCCCCCCCCCCCCAATTCAGATTTAGGGTTGATACAACCATCATAATAATATTGTTAATAATAACAATAACAATAATGATGTAATAATGTAAAAAATTATCATTAAAAATACCTGATTATGAGAAAAAAAAATTACGATGCATGGAATATTGTTGAGGCACACTAGTTACAACTATATTTCAAACAGGCACTCCATGTCAAAAAGGTTGCTGACCCCTGCACTATAGGATACACTACTAGCTGTACACTATAGGCTACACTACTAGGTATACACTATAGGCTACACTACTAGGTACACTATAGGCTACACTACTAGGTATACAATATAGGCTACACTACTAGGTCTACACTGCTAGGTATTAGGGATGGGCATTTTACAAAAAATCCAGATAGATTGATCGCATGATGTACTCAAGTAGTGATCGATTACTCGTGGAGGAAAACGCTGTACAAAATAAACGTCTTTTCCGGTGTTTTAGACTTTGCTCTTTTATTTCGAAACCCCCCGACTGGAAGTATTGTTGTTATCGCTAGCGGAACCTATCTATGTGTCGTCCGGTTCTGTGTTTTTGAGCTAACGCTAAAACAAATGTTGAAATTGTTGGTGAACAACTAACTTTAGGTTAGTTTTAACGTTAGCTAATGTTGAATGCAGCTACAGGCAATCGACGATGAGGAGGAAGAGCTGCTGATTTTAATCGGCAGCACGTCAAAGCCGTATATAATAGAATAGCCCTGTGGTGCGTAGGCATGACAGCGCAACTCGAAACTACCTGTTGTATTAAATTAATTGATGTTTAACTTGTCCGTGTCCAGTCATTTCAACTAGCCCCACCCATTCATTGTAAACAATGATGCATGTAATTGTATTAACGGTATTGTGTGTTGTAGCTATGTTATACATTCTGAATGGCATTAATGTTAGTTGGGTACTGTCATTGTATTTCGTTGTTTAGCTATTTAGCTAATGTTGATAGCATTGAATAGCATCAACGCTAGCTGGCTACAACGAATTCTCACAAGCTGGCATTGTAAAAAAGTGCGTCCTAGTAAATAATTTAAGATCAAGTTTTCTCATAGCCGTGAGTAATCGATCAATCGATTACTCATGCCCACCCCTACTAGGCTACACTACTACTGTAGGTATACACTATAGGCTACACTACTAGGTCTACACTATAGGCTACACTACTAGGTATACACTATAGGCTACACTACTAGGTATAATAATAATAATAATAAATCAAATTTCTACAGCGCCTTTCATGAAACCCAAGGTCGCTTTACAATCAAGAGGGCTAGGGGAAATGGGGCAGTAGGGGAAAAGGGAAAAAAGGGGAGGATGAGGGCAGGTAAGGGATAATGAACCTAATCTAAACTAACTAATGGGGAAAAGCCTTGGTGAAGAGGTGTTTTGAGAGCAGTTTTGAAAGTGTCCAGGGTTGGGCGTTTACGGATTTCAGGGGGGAGAGAGTTCCAGAGAGTAGGGGACGCCACTCTGAAGGCTCTGTCACCGAAAGTCTGTAACCTGGTGCGAGGGATGTAGAGGAGACCCAGATCAGAGGATCATAGGTTCCGGGATGGAGTGTGCTGGTGGAGGAGATCAGACAGGTATTGGGGGGCGAGGGCATGGAGGGACTTGTAGGTGAGGAGCAGGAGTTTAAAACAGATACGGAACTTGACTGGGAGCCAGTGGAGGTGGATGAGGTTGGGGGTGATGTGCTGCCAGGGCTTGGTGTGAGTGAGAACCCTGGCAGCTGAGTTCTGTACACACTGTATACACTATAGGCTACACTACTAGGTATACACTATAGGCTACACTACTAGGTATACACTATAGCAGGGGTTCTCAAACTTTTTTATACCACAACCCAATTTGATTTAGGAATTTTTTTGGCGACCCCACACTTAATGTATCGCGTAATTTCAACGTGGAAATAAGGAATATCAAAATAAAAGCACACATTGTTGAACTTGATCATGCATATTTATTAGAAAATGAAATTACAGCACTATGTTATCAATGAAATTAATTCATAATCAACAAAAGCGACAGAATTGTTTCTGTATACACATTTATAAAACGAGGCATATTTAGCCAAAATATGTTGCCAGAACATGAAAAGAAAATGCGCTCACGTGCGCTTTGGCGGAGATCCACTGCTACTCTGAAAATCCGGCCTCACAGAGGTATGTTGCTGAGAAAGGGACAAGCTTTCTCAGCGCAGCATTACACAACACTGGGTACTCGTTCCGGACTGATATCCAGAATTTTTACGAGGGCCTGTTGTCCAGTGAACTTGACTTTCAGTAGCTCATCACACGAAAAACGAATTACCCCAAAATCTCTGCTGATTAACCTGGAGTGTCACTAACGGAGTTTCGTAATCCAGCTCATTATCAGCACATTTCTCCAATCAGTTGTTTTTGTCTGCAAGGAAAATCTGCGCTTCTTCTTTGAGTTAAAAAAGGCGATTTAATATTCTGCCTCGAGATAGCCACCTCGCTTCAGTGTGGTATAGATGTGGATTCTGCTTATGATTCTTTTCTGAATATGTTCCTGCTGCTATATGACAGAAGCTGTCCAATGCAGCAAAGTAGAACAAATGCAAAAAAATCTGACAAACCCTGGATTACGGGAGGTATATTGAATGCTTGCAAAAAAAATAACACCTTATATAGAGAATTTATAAAGCATAGAAATAAAGAGAAAGAAATTAAGTATAAACTATACAAAAATAAACTAACTGATATTGTTAGAAAATGTAAGAAAGAGTACTATAATAATGTATTAGAAAAAAATAAAAATAACATAAAGGGAACATGGAATATATTAAACTCAATTATAAGAAATAAAGCAACTAGTTCTGGCTTTCCAGATGAATTTATAGATGAGGGAAAGTCAGTAAGTAATTCAAATGAGGTGGCAGAAGGATTCAACAGGTTCTTTGTGAATGTAGGGCCTAAATTGGCAGAGGAGATAACCCCGCCACAAGGGGGAGGTGTTTCTAATTATTTTGAAGAAAGGAACCCAAGTACTATCTTCTTGAGAAAATACAAATTTAATTATGGATACTGTGAACAATTTTAAGAATAAAATATCAACAGATTGGAACGGCATTGACATGACCTTAATTAAGCAAGTAATAATAGCCATAGCAGACCCTTTAGTGCATATTTGTAACCTCTCATTCAAACTGGGTGCCTTCCCCACCAAAATGAAAACTGCAAAAGTGATACCGATCTTCAAAGCCGGTGAGAAAAATCTATTCACCAATTACAGGCCGGTTTCTCTTCTTTCCCAGTTCTCAAAGATAATGGAAAAGGTATTTGCAGCACGATTGGACAGTTTCATTGATAAACACGCATTACTTATAGACAGTCAATATGGATTTAGATTAGAGATGTTCCGATACCATTTTTTCCTTTCCGATCCGATTCCGATACCTAAGCTTTGGGTATCGGCCGATACCGATACTTATCCGATACCAGTGCATACATTAAAAAAAAATAAAAATAAAAAAAATATTATATAAATTATTAAAAAAGATTTTTTTTTTAAATACAGCTACTGTTTATATACTGTTTTTTAGTAATAACTATAAAGTTTTATTCAACAACAGGTGATTGTATAGATTAGTATTAGTATCAGTAATTGAAAACTATCTCAATGAGTTCACCCACGGAAAGGTTGTTGGCACATTAGTTCCACACGGACATTATTCGTTGCTGCACTTGCTTCCACAAGAAGGCTCCGTTTAGTAGCAGAGGCTCTGTTGTTGTGATTTTTGCACAATAAATATTCAACATTCTCTTTTGAGACTCCGCCTCAGACTCTTATCATTTGGCACTAAAAGCTAAACATTGTCGCCGATATGGCTGTCCGCAACATGTCATTAATTGTGTACGCGACGTGCAATTGTGCAATGACAACGTTACCGTGAGCTAGGTTAGCTAGCATCAGAGCTACCGGTATATGGAAAAACTAACGTTACTGGTGACATAGTGATTTAACTTGGAATACTCCTTTGCCAACCTGCTGTACTTTGCTTGCAGGTCTGCAGCCATTATTGCTGGATTTATGAATAGCCCCAACTTTAGCCAAGGTAACGTTATGGCTAAACCTTTAACGTTAGTTAATGCTAGCTTTCGGTTAGCTGTTCAGCTAATGCTAATAACATCAGAGCTCCCCGTCAACAGCGCTCTGCCGGGACGATGGCATTTTAAGAAAGTATCTGCTCTGCTGTTAAAATGGCAATTGACACTTTAATTCACGGTCGATTAAGCACACGTTTGTTTTATAATGCTCACTCAGCGAGTAGGGTATATCTACAGAACCCAACGTCCGCAGTGTTGTTGATAAATTACGTCATATGGTATCGGAGCGCAACATTAGAGGGTACTTGCCGATACCGATACCAGCATTTTAGGCAGTATCGGCGGCATTTCCGATACTGGTATCGGTATCGGAACAACTCTAATTTAGATCGAATCATTCAACGGCATTGGCACTAATGGACCTAGTAGAAGAACTGACAAGCATAATTGATAATAAGAAGTTTGCAATAGGGGTCTTCATAGATCTGAAGAAGGCGTTTGACACTATAAATCATGATATTCTGCTACTAAAATTGGAAAGGTATGGGATCAGAGGAGTAGGGCTCAATTGGTTAAAGAGTTACTTAGAACAAAGACAACAGTTTGTGCAGTTGGGGGAGTACAGGTCCACTCAGTCAAACATAATCTGTGGTGTGCCACAAGGGTCAATTCTGGGCCCGAAACTATTCATACTGTATATAAATGATATAGGTAATGAGTCTAAGATATTGAAAAATTTAATTTTTGCTGATGATACAAATGTCTTCTGTGAGGGAGAGAACCCCCAAATGTTTTTAAAGAATGTCGCAGCTGAGCTAAACAAGCTGAAAGTGTGGTTTGATGTAAATAAATTATCATTAAATATATAAAAGAAAATAAAAAAAACATGATATTTGGTAAACGTGATATACAAGTAAATACACCGGTGGAACTAATGATTGATAGTATTAAACTGGAGAGGGTATTTGAGAATACATTTCTGGGTGTGATAATAGATCACAAACTCAACTGGAAACCTCATATCAAATATGTCAGGACTAAATTGGCACGGAGTGTTGGTGTTCTATGCAAGATAAAACACATTCTAAACCAAAAAACACTGTATACACTGTACTGTACACTCTTCCTACCATATATGAGCTACTGTGCTGAGGTGTGGGGTAATACCCACAAAAGCACTCTACAGCCAATATGCACCATGCAAAAAAAAGCAATAAGAATAATCAACAATGTAGGATATTATGAACACACCAATAACTTATTTATAAACCTACAAGCATTGACATTTATGGACCTAGTGGATTACAAAACTGCCCTCATTGTATACAAAGCCATATATAAACTAATCCCAGGCAACATTCAAAAATGGTTCAGAGACGGGGAAGGAGAATATAACTTAAGAGGGAGAGGGAATCTTAAACAACCAATGGTAAACACCACGCTGAAAAGCATGTGCATATCGGTGTGTGGAGTGAAGTTGTGGAATAATATACCCGAATACATCAAACAGAGTAAACATGTGGCACAATTTAAAAAGCAGCAAAAAAATACACATTGGAAAAATACAGAAATGAGTATTGAGGATAAACAAAGTTATGTTATATTGTGTATGTAGTGCTGTACTATATTCACTGCTGTCAAGTGAATCAAGTTTTTTTTCTTTTCTTGTAATCTTTTAATATAAGTAAAAGTATATTCTATATTGTAATACACTAAATTATGTTATATCTAGTAACATTAATGGAAGAACAAATATAAATGTAAGGGGGTAGGGATCAATAAGCTTAGCTTCCCTCTACTCCTTTTTTGGACATGTCTGCTAACCAAACACATTGCTCTTGACCTTTTGTTTATAATTCCTTATTTTTTTCTTTTTTTAATGTTTTTCTTTTAATGTTTTTTTAATTTGTTGCTATGATTGTTTGGTTCGACGGAACAAGATATTGTGAGTTGTTTGGAGAAATATGGAGAATAACATGTCCAAAAATTAACTTTTTCATTCATTCATAGTTGGCTATGTGCAGAGCCCATTTCATCGTGACCAACCGGCACCGCTTCTGACAACAAACCTATCCATTGCGAGTCCAGGTTACACACAAAAGACCACACCCCCGGCCCCCTCCCGCGATTATACATGCGCAGGATGTAGTGAGATGTGTATTGGAATACTGTGTGTCGGCCTCCGTTGATGAAGGGGCGAGACATGGCAAATACACACAGCTGCCGGGTGGAAAACTCGATCCGAGTTTTTTTTCTTTTTTGCCAATGCCCACTGTCACCTACCCGCGACCCCACTTTGGGTCGCGACCCGTAGTTTGAGAACCGCTGCACTATAGGCTACACTATAGGTTACACTACTAGGTCTACACAGAGGGATGGACCTCCAGAGCAAGACTGAACACAACTCTTTCATAACACCGGAGTGAGAAGGTTACAGACACACCTCGTATGGGAGCAACTTAGAATTAACAAACAGGTCTAATTGATAATAGACTAAGTGTGTTAATGAATTAATATGCTTTCAGCTAATACTTGAAAAACCATCCAATCCGAATCATACTTTTTGTGATCCTTGCGATGGCACTACAAGCGAGGACACACACTGGAGACAGCAACAGAGTGAGCTGGCATTTCTACAGAGAAGTAAATTGAACGAGAAGTGAACGCGACATACGGTGTAGGTACCGCATATGTTCGTATAGTTCTACAATGGTATGATTAAAAAACAGGGGTATATTTGCAAGTCGCACTGGTGCTACAAGTTATCATTTTTAGGATCAATAAAATATCTTAAATGCTCACAAAATGCTACTAAATGGTCACACTCTGGAGCACTGTGTGCATTTATTTCTTAGAGCTCTAGAGGCTCAACAGTATGGATTAAACTGACTCTGCCAAGTCAATCTGTCACTATTGTATATATCATGCAGAAATGCTTGCTCTTCAAATCGTTTAAGGTAATTTATAGGCCTCATATTCTATATTCTATAATAATATTTAAAATTACATGGGTCCGGATGGCTGTAGTACTGTATCTACAAAACCTTCTGTTTAATCATCTTTCCTTTATTCATTTCCTTAGATTTGTGTACACGTGATCTCAAGAAGGTACTGAACGAGCTCAGTGGCAGTTTTTCATGTCTGGTCATTTTTACCATGGTGTTATTCACTGTCAAAGATGCAAAGAAAAATCATAATTCATATTCTCCTTTGTTTCATCACAATTTAAGCGAGCCTAGTAATAGACACAGTATTTTTTTTTGTATCTACTTTTTCTCCCATTTTCTATTTTTTCTCCCATCCCAATTTCCGTATAGTCCAATTCTACCCTCCCCTGTCTCGAACGCTGTTAGGCCATACCTCCCACAGGCCGGCTGCAATGTGGACGAAGCCTTGCATCACGTGTCCCCTCCGGTACACGAGGAGGCAGCCGTCGCATCTTTTCACCTGCACAGGGCAATCTCTCAGCGGCGAGGGTCTGCATGGGAGGGACACGCCGCCCCCGTTGCTTCCTGATTCTACTGCGCAGGCGCACCAACCGACCTGTAGGAGTCGCTGTCCACAACGTCCGATCCCCACCCACCAGCTTCCCACCCCTAACACTGCCAATTGCGTTAGTATGAACGACCAGCCAAGCTGGTAGCAATGCCGAGAGCTGGGCTCGAACCCAGCATCTCCTGCATTAGTGGCGAGCGCCTTGCCCACTGCGCCACTTAGCCGCCCCCTTAGACACAGTATTTCTGACACTAGGAATACATTCACTGAGGTCCATAGATGTCCCTAGATACCAAGAACATGCAAAGGGACCTTGTAGAAGTGGAGCAATCTTCCATTTACTTAGGTATGTATTTTAGGCGGATTTTCAGAAAATAGGGCTCCGGGCTTAAGAGGTTAATGTCTTAAAGTCTCCATCTCTCGCGATGTCTAACTCTCTTTGTTACTATAGCAACGGCTTTCCCCCTAGCCGCTCCTTATCTGCATTGTCATGGCGACCACTATCTTTGTGTCACTATAGCAACCTCGTCTGACTCAAACCGGAAGAACTCACAGCTATAGTCTATTTCCCTAGCAACGGCTGCTAGCCCATAGCAACACCGCCCTATCTCCTAATAGATGTTTACGTTCCTCATGGCTATGAGTGACCTCGACTCTCTCCCCAGCTTCTTATCACTCCCACAGGCCCTGTCTTTGTCTCTAACTTGTCTGATACACACTATATCGGCTGCCCCCTTCCTTCCCTCGAGTCCCTACATTCCACCAGGGCCTTGAGGGCGAGGAAGATCATGGCAGACCCCGCCCACCCGGGTCACGGCCTCTTCATTATGCTCCCCCACGGCAGGCGGCTACGGCTGACCAAGACATTAAAATCACGCCATAGACTCAGCTTCTTCCCCTCAGCAGCTCGCCTGGTAAATGAGTGAGGTGTCCCCCTGCTCCCCCCCTCTATGGCGAGCTGCTAGGGCTGGACCTCTGGACTTGAACTGTGCTGCACTGTATCCATGTCCCCAACCACTGCACTTTACTGTCTTATTGTTGTCTCACTGTTCTGTCCTGTTTTGCACTTATTTATTTATCATTATTATTATGTTTATTCCTATTTGTGAAAAAATCATGCACTGAAATGTCAAATCACGTTCCATTTGTACCTGTATAATATGGTGAATAAAGTAATCTGAATCTGAATAACATACAATATCTATATAGATATGTACTTTACCTACATGTTATAACCAAATGAAAACCAGTGATTTCCTTCAAGTGGTAGCAGCAAGAACAAGCGTCATGCTAAAAAAAAATCTTGAAATCGACAATTTACAGGAATATTTTTGGACAGACTCGAAGGTCGTCCTGGGATATATAAACAACGATGCCCGGCGGTTTCATGTTTTTGTGGCAAACAGAATCCAAATAATCAAGTCCACTACAGAGTGGAAATGACACCTCCGTTCACATATTGTGGCATAGATTGTTTTGGACCGTTCTATGTGAAAGAAAGGAGCTGAAGAAGTACGTTCTTCTTTTCACTTGTATGTGCTCTAGAGCCACACACATAGAGATGCTTAATGATCTTACCATGCAATTTATGCATTGTTTTTATTCAGTCAATTGTGTGCTGGTTTTATGTAAATTGTATCCTAGTTGCTGTGGGGTACTCTGGGCTGCGGTCCATGTGTGAAAGGTGCTATAGAGTCATTCATATTTATTATTATTATTGTAAAAAATGTATGCATTGAAAAGCCTGTAAAGTCTCGACGACATTGAAAATGAGGGTGACCTCAATTGTCTTTTTGAGAATAAATAAAAGGTTTGAATGAGATGAAAGGAATCCCAACCAGAGCACGCCATAAGAGCAAAATGGCATGGCCAGGTGACTACGGTCAGTGGCTGCCAGGGGGGCCTCACCTGGCAGGTCCCCGCTCTGCTGCTGCAGCTGGCTGGTGAAGAAGCGCTCCCGCTGGGACACCTGCTCGTCCCAGGCCTCCAGGATGCGCCTGCGCTCCGGTGCCTCCAGGTTCAGGGTGTCCGGGTGGGCCTCCTCGATGTGGGCGCGCACGCAATCCAGGCTGTGTGAGTACTGGAGGTCCCCACACACCATGCACACCAGCAGCTGGTTCAGCGGGTCGTGGTCCATGAGGTAGCGGCTCCGCCACGCGCCGTCCGACATGGAGCCGTCTTCTTCTTCCACGCTGCCGCTGCCGTTGTTGTCGTCATACTCGCCGAACAGGCCGTCAGACTCATCTGAGTGAAGGGGGGAGAGAGAGAGAGAGAGAGAGAGAGAGAGAGAGAGAGAGAGGGAGAGACATTTACTAAAAGTAAATTCACTGACTATCAAAATAAATAATACCAGAGATAGTCTATATAATGACTTTAGTCCGTCTAAACATTCTTTGGCAATACTATACCTTCTATCTGCACTGTATAGCTGGAGTAAGGGAAGTAGCCATGGTCAGCGTCAGAGGAAGCACTGTTAAAGAGAGGTGTACGTTACATTCATTATCACTGTGAAAGAGAGGTCTACATGTTACATCCATTATCACTGTTAAAGAGAGGTGTACATGTTACAGTTACATTCATTATCACTGTGAAAGAGAGGTGTACATGTTACATTCATTATCACTGTTAAAGAGAGGTGTACATGTTTCATTCATTATCACTGTTAAAGAGAGGTTTACATGTTACATTCATTATCACTGTTAAAAAGAGGTTTACATGTTACATTCATTATCACTGTTAAATAGAGGTGTACATGTTACATTCATTATCACTGTTAAAGAGAGGTGTACATGTTACATCCATTATCACTGTTAAAGAGAGGTGTACATGTTACATTCATTATCACTGTTAAAGAGAGGTGTACATGTTACATTCATTATCACTGTTAAAGAGAGGTTTACATGTTACATTCATTATCACTGTTAAATAGAGGTGTACATGTTACATTCATTATCACTGTTAAAGAGAGGTTTACATGTTACATTCATTATCACTGTTAAAGAGATGTGTACATGTTACATTCATTATCACTGCGCGTTGAGCTCCAGGAGACAGAAAAAAGGTTTCCCACCTCATTAGCTGATCAGAATCTTCCGAGAAGTTCATCCACTGCCCAGAATCCTACAGAACGATAGGAGAGAGAGAGAGAGAGAGAGAGAGAGAGAGAGAGAGAGAGAAGATTATAAACAGAATTATTATAGTGTACAGAATGCTTTACATAGAGTTGCTGTGCAGCATTATCAGAAAAGGCAGCCCACTCTTCAACAATCAATGACGGTTGTCCTTGACTTGAGACATTTCTTAGTTGTCATAGGACTTTGTTGACTAATTGATTTGAAGACAAATCCGTGAAATTGTGTTTAACTTCCGGTTAAGCTGCAATATGTAGCGCACGCAATTGGTTATAGCTCCGCTCCCGTTATCGTTAATTTCGTTTAAAAACCTTATTTGGACAATACCAAAAGAGACTAGACCACATCGTATGTATTGATAAGACCTTCTACTAACTATATCAAAAGACAACATGGTTAGGGGTGGGGAAAAGACGGGAAAGAAACAAGAAACGGCAAAGCTAACGGCGCAGATTGAAACTCGGTCAAAGACAATGACAGGCGACGCTGTGGCAGATCCGTTGGCGAGCCCCGGCGCGGGGAATATAGAGGAGAATACACAGGGACCAAGGACAACTGGCCCCGAGATGGAGACAACAGATGACAACATAGCAGGAACATCAGAAAAAAGTACCGTGAAGGAAAAAGCAGGCGATTTTGAGAAGATAATAGCACAATCATCCATCGGATCCCTCACTGCTCCAACAACATCAACTGACACAAGCAGTTCAGTTGCACAGCCCGACTTCAACTCTCTGACTACCCTGATAAAAGAACAGATGATCGCTTTCAAAGCACACGTAGAAGAACAGTTGGTCGCACACGCTGAACACATCGATACTAAATTCGAAGAGGTTATGAGAGCAGTCACTTTGCTGTCCGTGCGAATCACGACAGTGGAAATTTCGGTGACAGAAAACACAAAAGCAGTCAAGGCGAACGAAGGTATCATGACAGCGATGGGAGAAGAGATGGAAAAAGTTAAAGATGAATACCGGAGGGAAATAAAATTGCTTAAAAACGAAGTGATGGAGAGGCAACTAGAAACCCATCGTTACCACAGGCGGAATAACATCCGCATTGTGGGGCTTGATGAATCAGTTAACTGCGATGACATCAACTTTCCAAACGTGTTATCAACGATTTTGAATAACTCCGATCCAAACAAAGTGCCAGAAGTGGAACAAGTTTACAGAATTGGTTCCCAGGGGCAAAATATCAACGGGCCGAGAGTCATCATTGTCACTCTAAGGAAAACTACAACAAGGGATGAAATCATCAAATATGCTCGCAACCAACGTGGGATGCTGAAGTATGGTGATAAACCAATATTTATCTACGAAGATTTGAGCAGAGAGGCCATCATCCGACGTCAACCATACAAAGTTGTGATGCAAAAGCTGTACACAGCCGGCTACAAGCCAAGGCTAGCATATCCGGCGCTGTTATCATTCTTGGACAATAACGGCCGCAGGTCAGGTCCATTTACACCCTTTTATGCGGAGGATTTCCTGATTCAAAATGCAGCAAATAACCCAAAGCATGACGGAAATGCCGGAACCAGTTAAGCCTCTCCCTAAATATATACCAGTGTAGGAATGACTTTATTGTGTTCATCAATGAGGTCATTCCACCAGTGTTGGAATACCATTGCTGTGTTCATCAAAGTAGCAAACGATATGCAAGTCGTCTATAACAATGTTTACTGTGTATAATACGATTCATAATACATTATAATTTCAGTCTCTGGTCTCTGAGGGGTCAAATAAATATCAATACAAAAAGATCTATCTGAATATTCTGGGTTTATCGCTCAAATGCCCTGGGTCTCTTAGATCATTCTGGAATGTAAAATAGTCTAGGCACTAGTATATTCTACAACCTTCTAGAATATAAGGCACCATGACAACGAAGTAAAATAGTCTAGGCACTAGTATATTCTACAACCTTCTAGAATATAAGGCACCATGACAACGAAGCATACAACTCTAACAATAACATTCGGTGTGCATACACATAGCATATATAAATTAAATGAAGTGCAATCAGCCCTTAATAATACTTTAAAATTATCCACACATAAACGTATGGGCACAGCAAGGTTATTCTAACAATTTAAGTAATCACTCCATTAAAGGCACATTGAAGCGCTAAAAGGCGCTGCTTTTCTATCTTATCTAATCAGTTAAATCGGTTCTAGTGGCTTCTCCACGTTGATAATTATTTATCTCTTATTCCTTATCTATATCTTTCCATTGATTTTTATTTTATTAAATTTTTTCTTCTCATCACCCTATATTTTTTAAACATAATTTAACTTACATTGTTCTTTTCCAATGTTCTTCACATTAAGGTGTCAATATTACTATATATTTTTTAAATATATTGTAACTTACATTATTCTTTTCCAATGTTCTTCACATTAAGTGTCAATACTGATCTACAATCTTTTCCTTTTTTTTTCCCCCACACGTTGGTGGAGGGTTCAAAGGAATATGTCGATAAAGGTTTATTCTCTTTTTATTTTATTTTTTATTTTTATCTTTAGGTTAATTATCACAATACTTCATTACAGTAAGGGAAGGTGCAAGACCAAAAGCGACATTCTATTGCAATAGAATGGAAATGTTAGATCCTATGGCAATGAGCATAGGAAAATTAGGATTACAATGCTCAGGTTGGGCAATCCGGTGGACCATGGGAGAAAGTCAATCGCGGAGGATGTGTTCTTGGAACACAGGCATGTTCGACTTTCTGGGAGAGGGGAAAATAGGGGATTTTTATTTGTATATATATATGTTTTTAAGCTCAGCTCTCAACGGGACCTCATTAATTGGATGTGCATCTATTGTAGCTTCATACTCCAGAAACATTACCAAAAACTACACGAAAACATGCATAGACTATGGCTAGTTTGAATATAATGGTATGGAACACCGGTGGGATAAACAAACAACACAAGCGCAAAAGCGTGCTTACACTGATGAAAAAAGAACATGTGGACGTGGCACTATTAAGCGAAACGCACATTTTAGAGGGAGACATAAATACGTTAGCGGATAACATATACCATAATATTGGTCACTCTTCTTTTGCTACGAGAACTAGAGGGGTAGCCATAGTCGTCAGACGCAAATTAAATATCGAATTGAAAGGGGTATGGTCGGATGCTGAGGGGCGCATAACTATAGCTAGGATTATACACAATAACAGGAAAATTGCATTGGCAGCGGTATATGCCCCGAATTTGTACGAAGTGGGTTTCTTCACTTCACTAACAGGAGAAATGTTAAACCATCCCGAGTACTCATACATAATAGGTGCGGATTTTAATGCCATTTGGAACCCAAGGATGGACAAAACTTACCTTTCCTTCTCCAGCGAACAAAAGAATTCATCTAAAGCATTAAAAGATTGGTCGAAATCAACAGGAGTAACTGATTTATGGCGTTCACTTAACCCCATGACCCGCAAGTACTCCTGTCGTTCGGCGAGACACAACACACTATCCAGAATTGATTACGTCTTTGCATCCCCGAGAATATTTGATAAATACGAAGTGGAAATGACACCCAATGCGCTATCAGATCACTGCTACTTAATCCTGAAAGCAACATTTGGTACATTATCTACCCGGGCCCCAAGATGGCGTTTTAATTCGATGCTGCTTAACAACAAGGAATTCATTACACAAATTAAAGAAGCTCTCACAGTATTCCTACAAGTTAATACTAACTCGGTGCAAGATCCCAGAATATTATGGATGTCGGTAAAGAGTATGATCAAGGATTTCTCGGATAGATTTACCTCCATATTGCGCAAAAATCAAAACACAAAACTGTCTGAAAAGGAAACGCTTTACTCAACGCTTTTTAATTCTTTAAAATACAACAACTCTACTAGACTAGATAACCAAGTTAACATTCTAAAGACCGAGATCAAAGCAATGTACAGACAAAAATCGGAATTGCAAATACGCAGCACTAGACAACAGCAGTACTTCCAAGGTTCTAAACCTAGTCACCTATTAGCCATGCGACTAAGAATTAATGCAAAATTTGCAGATATAACTGCCATTAGGAAACAACAAGCTCTAGTAACAGAACCCAAAATAATAAACGATACATTCAAAGAATTCTACTCCGATTTATATAACTCAGAAACGACCTTTGATCAGGACAAATTAGACACATATCTTAATCAAATTACTCTCCCTAAACGTACAGATGAAGACGCTAAACAGTTAGAAGTACCGATCACATTAGAAGAACTCAAGAAGGCCATATCCGGAATGAAAAACGGCAAAGCTCCGGGAATTGACGGTATCCCATCAGAAATGTACATTTCTTGCTGGGACATATTTGGACCCTTATTACTAAATATGATCTTATACTCAGTCAAAGAGGGAAGCTTCATCGAACACCAAAATACCGCACTCATTTCAGTTCTTCACAAAAAAGACAAAGACCCCACTGAATGCGGTAGTTACCGTCCTTTAAGCCTCCTCGGAACCGATGTCAAACTGTACTCTAAGATATTAGCCATCAGATTGCAAAAGCATATGACGTCTTTAGTTCATACGGACCAAACAGGCTTCATAAAAGGTCGCCTGATCAATGATAACATAAGGCGAATACTGCACGTACTAGATACAGACAAAGAGGACATCACACCTAAGGCGATACTATCCCTGGATGCTATGAAAGCATTTGACAGGTTGGAATGGTCGTTTCTATGGGCAGTATTGGAAAGGATGGGGTTAGGAAAAGGTTTCATTGATATGATTAAAGTACTATACAAGGACCCATCGGCCATGATTACAACAGGCACAATCATCTCCAAAATCTTTCCGGTATCACGCTCTGCCAGACAGGGTTGCCCTCTTAGTCCCGGACTATTCAATTTATCATTAGAGCCTTTAGCACAATATATAAGACAATCCCAATCCATAGAACCAATCGTAATCAAGGGCACACAACAAAAAATTAGTTTATATGCGGACGACGTAATATTGTTCATGCAAAACCCCAACACCACATTGCCTCATCTGCTCAAGTTGATTGAGAACTTTGGTGATCTATCGGGATTTAAGATAAATTGGCCGAAGTCGGCTTTCCTTCCACTTAACACCCCTGCAAAAAAAGGTATAACCCTCCCAGGTGCGATACCGATGGTAAAACATTTCAGATGCTTGGGAGTGGAAATATTCCCCACCATAAGACAAACGGTGAAGCACAATTACACAAAAATACAGAACAAAATCAAGGACGACCTGGACAGGTGGGCAAAACTTAAAAACTCAGTACAGGCAAGGGTATCAATAGTTAAGATGGATGTATTACCAAGAATCAATTTCTTCAGCTCAATGCTTCCGTTACCTCCTCCAGAGGGCTACTGGAAAAGATTACAAACCTCCACATACAAATTTATTTGGAATAACAAACCACCTCGCATAAAAAGATCCACCGCACAGAGAAGTAAAGCAGACGGTGGCATGGCAGTCCCAGATTTTTTACAATATTTTAATGCCTTCACATTAAGACCATTGAAGAAGATATGGTTTGACCCCGAGGCTTTGGTATCTTGGAGAGAATTAGAAGAAAACATAGTAGCCCCACAGAGATTGAAAGACATAGCATACACTAAACTTTCAATCAAGCATTGTGAGCGAGAATTTGGCCCAATAATAACCCATGCAATCAGGACATGGCGGGAAACTCAAAGGAAATTTCCTAACAATCAAGTATGGCATAATCACACTCCCATATTCAATAACAATGCTCTCTTAATGGGAAAACGACCTATAAGATTCCCTGTATGGGAAGAAAGAGGCATACACTCATTAGGGGATATTTTTAATAACAAGGGCCTCTGTAGTTATGTCGAAATATGCATAAAGTTTAACCTCACCGAGTCCACATGGCTTTTTTACATACAGTTAAAACTTTGTATGAGATCTCACGGTGTTCCATTACACATACCAATTGAACACCACAGATACCACAAATTTTTCTATGACAGAAATACATTGGGAGGTTTTGTATCAGGTTTTTATTCACAATTACTAACGTCCTCGTACGAAACCCTTCAACTAGACAATGTCTGGAGGAGGGATATACCAGACCTGGAAAATGACTTTGATTGGCAAGGAGCCTGGGCAAATGTCCGACTTACATCAAGGAACCCGGATCATCAACAAATCAATCTGAACTATATTCACAGGACATACTTGACTCCTATAAGGCTGTGCAAAATGGGGCTTATACAAAACTCCAAATGCTCCCAATGTACAAATGGGGACGAAGGAACATTTATGCACATGTATTGGGACTGCCCACCAGTTAAGGCATTCTGGGAAGATGTGTCCCAACAATTATCAATACTCGTATTTTGGAATATACCTGTACACCCCGCGGTATTGCTATTGAATGATGTTTTTGAGTTTGCAGTGAACCCACAACTAAAAAGATTGGTTTTATCGGGTATCACAGTAGCTAAAAAACTGATTGCATCACGTTGGTTTCAACCGGAAAAAATGTGCCGGAAAGTGTGGTTTCTTACATATCTTGATGTGATATATCAAGAAATATCAACAGCAAGAATTCTAGGGCTCAATGAATCCAAAATGTTAATGTGGTTAGAAGTGGTGGAGAGAATAAAAGCTAGCCTATAATGGTGATGTCTGGTTAGGAGTGAGGGATAATAGAGGTACTATCCAAGAGGGGGTCCGGGAGGGGGGGATTTGAGCTGGAGCATATGTGTGTAGGGTTTTAGAAAATAGGTATTCGGGGTATATTATATACTAACATTTATATAATTGTAACTTCGCTGGATATACACGGTATACGGTTAAAATGTTATTATTGACTATTTTTGTTTTATCCTGTTTCTGTACTTGCATATATTTTAACCACCTTTACTGAAAGTTTCATTATACATTGTGTGTTGAGTACTGACTTTTAATAAGTTTTGTTTTGCAATAATAAAAAAAATTTAAAAAAAAAAGAAATTGTGTTTCCCACAATATGCAACTGTGCAGATGGACCTCTTTAAATCGAGTGCTTCCAAGAGATGTGCTTGTGACTTTTCAGGGGATAACAACAAATCAACGAACAAAGAGACCAAACCAACCAACGAATCAACTAAGAGAGGACCAGCCCTATAGTCAGTATAAACCTAACTGGTCCTAGACCAGTCACAGTCCCCTGTACCTGTGTCTCCATGCCCTGCAGCTGGTCCTAGACCAGTCACAGTGCCCTGTACCTGTGTCTCCATGCCCTGCAGCTGGTCCTAGACCAGTCACAGTCCCCTGTACCTGTGTCTCCATGCCCTGGAGCTGGTCCTAGACCAGTCACAGTCCCCTGTACCTGTGTCTCCATGCCCTGGAGCTGGTCCTAGACCAGTCACAGTCCCCTGTACCTGTGTCTCCATGCCCTGGAGCTGGTCCTAGACCAGTCACAGTCCCCTGTACCTGTGTCTCCATGCCCTGGAGCTGGTCCTAGACCAGTCACAGTCCCCTGTACCTGTGTCTCCATGTATTGGTCTCCATGCCCTGGAGCTGGTCCTAGACCAGTCACAGTCCCCTGTACCTGTGTCTCCATGCCCTGGAGCTGGTCCTAGACCAGTCACAGTCCCCTTTACCTGTGTCTCCATGCCCTGAAGCTGGTCCTAGACCAGTCACAGTCCCCTGTACCTGTGTCTCCATGCCCTGGAGCTGGTGCTAGACCAGTCACAGTCCCCTGTACCTGTGTCTCCATGCCCTGGAGCTGGTCCTAGACCAGTCACAGTCCCCTGTACCTGTGTCTCCATGCCCTGGAGCTGGTCCTGGGCGGTGGGTCGAATGGGCCTCCAGTTGTTTGAGGCTCTCCTCTGGGTCAGCTCCTTGTCCTTCATAGTCTTCTTCACCCTCCAGTACTCCCTCTTCCTCCGCAGGAAGTCCTCCTGAGACTCGCCCGGGATGGGCTTCGGCGGCGCCATGGTGCTGATGGGGACCAGCTTCACGGGAGGCTCGATGGGCAGCAGCTTGATGCTGGACAGCGGGTTGGCCGGAGGGGTGAGAGTCGGGAGCGACGACGACGCCGCGTCCAAGTCCAGGCTCTGCTGCATCCTAGGTCCTGACAACACAGTGTTCCACCTCTTTATTTTACAGTTGAACAGCCCTGGCCTTTTTTTTCAGAATTATATTATGTTGTGCTTCTATCATAAATACTTATCTTAGTTCATATTTCATTTTATTTTACTCCACCTTTTTATTTGATTATCTAATGTGGCACCAAAAATTACCAAAGCAAATTCCTTGTATGTGAAAACTACTTGGCTCCAGCAGCCTCAGCTACCACCATCAGGCCAGGCCCAGGCTTCACCTGCTCAGCTACCACCATCAGACCAGGCCCAGGCTTCACCTGCTCAGCTACCACCATCAGGCCAGGCCCAGGCTTCACCTGCTCAGCTACCACCATCAGGCCAGGCTTCACCTGCTCAGCTACCACCATCAGGCCAGGCCCAGCTACCACCATCAGGCCAGGCCCAGGCTTCACCTGCTCAGCTACCACCATCAGGCCAGGCCCAGGCTTCACCTGCTCAGCTACCACCATCAGGCCAGGCCCAGGCTTCACCTGCTCAGCTACCACCATCAGGCTACCAGCTACCACTTCCCTTACTGAATCTTTACAAGAAATAAATGTATGGTTCACAGTCAACTACCTAAAACTAAACAGTGATAAACGCATTGGTTCAAAACTTCAAAATCTACCATAGCCAAATCCCACAGTTTTCCCCTCACCATTGACAACTCTACAGTCTTCCCTTCCCCTCAGGTTAAGAGTCTGGGTGTCATCCTCGATAGCACACCGTCATTCAAATCTCACATAAATAACATCACACGGTCTGCTTACTTCCACCTTTGCAACATCAATCGTCTCCGCCCCTCACTTAGGCTGAGGTTACACCTTTCGTATCATCTTCGTATTGTTTTCTTATACGCATCGCCGCGACGTCATGCGCCTCGAGTCACACTTTCGTTTTTTTTTCGTTTTGTCACCAGAGCACACTGATGTAGTACACTGCCAAAGCAGTAGGTGGCAGTAGGTGGCAAACATGAAGGCAATTTCAACCAATCAGAACGAATGTGCCAATACACTTCCTGGAAGCTCCAGCAAAGAAAATGTAAATAAGGCAGGCGCCTATGCCGCGCCACCATCTTGCTCAATGCAGCAATTCTTTTTTCAGCAAAGCCTAATAAAAGTGCAATAAACAAAACGGATACATTCACTGTGTGTTCTGCCTGTCATTTGTTGATGAAACAAAACTAACATCAACACAAGTGACCACCAAGAGCGGATAGTTTAGGCTAAAAAACGATCGGATGCATTGTAGCATTGTTAGCTGCATGCTAACGTCAATGGAGTATTGTGGCTAGAAGCTACCGTTAGCTCACGCTACTTAGCCAGCATCAAAACTGATGATATCGCGAGCTATCAGTAGTTAGATAACATTAGAGACAACGCTGTGTGTATTAAACAAAGGTGAATAGATGACTGGGCCATTTTGTTTAATGCTTCTTAAGTTGAAAGAGGAACTCTGAGCTAACACTGAATCCTGATAGCTCACGTTAGCCAGCTGCTCATGCCATCGGTAATGCTAGCAGAATGAATGGATGTAAACTTTATTTAACATATTGCATATGGGTACAATACAATACGGCTCAATACAAACAATTGTTAAGGGAATGCAGACTGTTGTAGCTTGGACTGGGGTCCTTATAACAATAACTTGACAACACATGGTAGCTGAAGCTATTTGGGACACGGAGCTCTGTCCCAAACACACACACACACACACACTCTGCTGTCACCGGAAGGGCACGCAGATGGTATCTACTGCGCATGGGCGTTTTCGCAACAACGGCTAGCGTGCTGACTACACGCTGTTTGTCGACTCGTTTTTTTGCGTATCTCCAAACGCAAACACAATTTTGCGTTTCAGCCGTATCCACAAAAAAACGCCAAAATACGCGTTTCTGTGTAGATAGGACATCATACGTCGTCAAAAACGTATAAAAAAACGCCAGGAATACACTAGTCTAACCAGCACCGCTACTCTTGTTCACGCCCTGGTCACATCGCGCCTGGATTACTGTAACTCCTCCTTATTGGTCTCCCACACAAGTACCTCTATAAACTCCAACCAGGGGAGGGAATTAGGCCACTTTACTCGCCAAATGAGAGTATTTTTTACGTTTGGCGAGTGATTCATGAAGACCACTCGCCAGTCTGACGAGTACTGCACAAGACCTGCGGACATAGAATGTTTAATAAAAGTTCCTGCAGTACTGCCCAACCCGCGGACATATAGAATGTTTAATAAAAGTTCCCGCAGTACTGCCCAACCCGCGGACATATAGAATGTTTAATAAAAGTTCCCGCAGTACTGCCCAACCCGCGGACATATAGAATGTTTAATAAAAGTTCCTGCAGTACTGCCCAACCCGCGGACATATAGAATGTTTAATAAAAGTTCCCGCAGTACTGCCCAACCCGCGGACATATAGAATGTTTAATAAAAGTTCCTGCAGTACTGCCCAACCCGCGGACATATAGAATGTTTAATAAAAGTTCCCGCAGTACTAACCATCAGTCAAGGGAGCACTCACAAACAGATAACGTTAAACACAGCAGAAGATGGAAAACAGACAGACTGACACGGGGAACTGCATCCAACCCTAGTACAACCCTCGAGTATAAGTTACTAAGGACACATTTAAATCACAGAGGTGTATGTTAGTCTATTGGAACTGTATACAGTAGTTAGCTTCTAGTTAGCGTTTTAGCTATAGCTGCTTGCTAGCTAACCTTAGCCCCGTGTGCGCGTGAGCTCAAAGCAGCCAGCCCCATGTTAGCTAGGTGTATCTGTTATGACTATAATGTTTCCAAAAACGCACCGGACTACGACGTAAGGTTCGACATTTTATTTCATGATCAAAAGCCCCTGGCTTGCACATCGCAGTCACGAAAGGGGCTAGCTCAACCAGTGCACAACAGCACACCAACCCAGTGACGTTACCACAGCACTTGACGGTACTTCACAGCACTGTCGTAAGACCACCGTGCTGTCTTAAAGGCACAGTGAACACCGTTGTGATGCCACTCAGATGCATACACAACATTGACGCGGCTTGACAACCGAGCTTCAAAGTTAACTTGATTGATTGATTGAAAACTTTATTAACAGATTGCAGAATGGGTACAATACAGTACGGCTCAATACACACAATTGTTAAGGGGATGCAGACCAGAGAAAGACTTTCATCTTGTTTACATCAGGGTCCCCCATTTTCAATTCATCATAACATTATGACATACACGACATACAGATAGACAGTACTGCTACATCTATACATTTCACATCTATCCAGGGGCGTATTTCCCACGGGGGACATTGGAATGGGTCCCCCCCATTTTTTCAGAATGCAGTTATGTCCCCCCCCCTTCTGACTACCTGTCCTACTATTATGCAAAGAGGAGTAGATGGGGGGTCGCATTCTTGCCCTTATCTAGAGCTAAACCAGCAGCAGTGACAACACCAGCAGTGTGTGTGTGTGTGTGTGTGGTGCGTTCCTGAAATCAACTGGGAGTGCACTCGCTATTTGCATATCAATAGCGCCGGTCGTCAGGTGTGTTAAATACGACCGGCGCTATTGATATGCAAATAGCGAGTACTTATCTGGGCTTGCACTTAGTAGTTAGGAGCACTTAGGAGTTCAAAAGTGCGTTCATTCTCAGCGCTCTGTTATTTTTTTTATTTTTTTATTAATAGTTTGAAACACAAAACAGCTCAACATAAATACAGTACCATACAGACAAAACTAAACTCACAAACAATAAACAATACAATACAGTACAATACAGACAAAACAAAACTCACAAACGGTACAATACAGACAAAACATACTAACAAAATGGGGGGGGGTGGGGGGGGGTGCAGATCAAACACTCCTGCTTTCAGTCATAAGTATTCTCCAAATATGTCCTTATATAGATCCAGGGACCGTCCTCTCCATGGTCATGTTCAGCGAGCGTTGAGGCTGCTCGTTCCATTGTCAATAGGTCCATGAAATCCCTCATCCAGGTGTCCATGCAGAAACAATTTGGCTTTTGGATCCTCCAGTTCATCATGATAGTACGCTTAACTGACATATGTGCTAGTGTAATGATGCGTTGCGTAAGTGCTGATTGTATACCAACTACCCCTATGCCCAAGAGGCAGACTTTTGGACATAAGGGTATCTTAACACTGAGAATAGAGGATAGTCTTAAAATGACCTTGTGCCAAAAACTCTTCACTGTGGGGCAATGCCACAACATGTGGATGAGTGTTCCACTTCCTACCTCCCCACATCCATGCCAGCACAAATCTGAGATGGCTTGATCCATTTTTTTTATTTTACATGGTGTAATATAAGCTCGATGAACTACCTTTAATTGTATCATTTTATATCTTACACATTTTGATGATGTTGTTGTATTTTTTAAAACCGTCTCCCATTGTGGAGCAGTCAAGGAGACCTTCAAATCCCTCTCCCACTGCTGTTTAATGGAGGCCAGGCCATCTGATGAGCTAAGTGACAGTAACCTATAGATCTTAGATACTGACCTCCTTTCTGAAGCGATCCTTCTTAGTCTGTCATCCAAATCCTTATGTATCCCCATATCTCTATTTTTCATGGATACTGATCTTACTACAGATCTCAACTGAAAGTACAACATGAATTCACTATCTCTTAAATTATACAGATCTTTCAATTCATTAAAAGGTATCTTCTCTCCATCCTTCACAATCTGTCCTAGTTGATGTATTCCTTTACCCTGCCATGAAGTATTTACTAGTGTGCTGCCCCCAGCCATTAACAGGGGGTTAGACCATATGGGGCATGAAGGTAAAGAGATCCCTTTGAAGGCTAGCCGTTTCTGTAGGGTTTTGATTATCTCACATGAAAATCTTATTATCGGGTTATCCATTTTAAAATTGGGTTTGGGGTGAAACCATAATGATACCAAGGATACCGTCTTACTAAGTTCTGATAAAATATTCTCCTCAATCCATTTCCAACTGCCTATTTCGGTCTTGCATATGTAACCCCATGACAAGGGGAATCTGGCATTATATGAGAGATAGTATGAGTAAACATCCGGAATACTAAGTCCACCGCTATTTCTTGGTCTCATCAATTTCTTGTAGCTGATTCTAGGTGTCTTCTCCCTCCATAAGAAACCTGTAAATAGCTTATTTATCTCTTTAAACCAATACGAGGGGAATTTGAGTGGAACAGCTGATATTAGAAATGATATTCTAGGTAAAATATTCATTTTTATTATCTCTGCTCTACCCCATAATGAAATGGGTAACACTGTCCATCTCTTAATATCCTCCCTAATTGTCTTCAAGAGGTGTGGACCATTAGAATAAAAAATCGTGTCTATAGGTGTCCGGATGTTTATTCCGAGGTATCTCATACCTTGTGATCTCCACTGTAAGGGGGCAGATCCAATATGTGAAGGATGGGTCAGGTTATTCAGAGGAATAGCTTCACTCTTATTAAAGTTCACCTTATATCCTGAAAACTCCCCAAATGCTTTAATCAGCTTCATCACCTGTGGGATTGATTGACAGGGTTGTGTTAGTGTTAATAGTACATCATCTGCATACAGATTAGCTTTAAAGTCATGCCCCCCAATATTGATGCCCGTGATTTTCTCCTCTGCTCGTATGGCACATGCCAGCGGTTCGAGGGCGAGGATGAAGAGTGATGGAGAAACCGGACAACCCTGTCGGGTGGACCTGAATAGCTGAAACGGTTGAGATATAATGCCATTTGTTTTAATTGAAGCTAGTGGTTTGTTGTAGAGCGCCATCACCCAATGTATGACCGTGGGTCCAAAACCGAATCTGGTAAGAACATAAAACAGATAGTGCCATTCTATTCTGTCGAAAGCTCTCAGCATCCAAGGATAAAGCTACCGCTGGTTGTTGTAGGTTGCCCGCTTTTGACATGACATGGAATAGTCTCCTCATATTATTAGAAACGTGGCGGCCTTTAATAAACCCTACTTGATCAAGGTGGATCAGTGAAGGCATGACTGTCTCTATGCGCATGGCCAGGATCTTAGCAAATAGCTTATAATCGCTGTTCAATAAACTTAAGGGACGATAATTACCCATTTGTGAGTGATCTTTATCAGGTTTAGGTAACAAAGAGATAGTAGCCTGGCACATACTCTGAGGCATGGATTGATGAACTATTATGTCATTGAATACTAGTGTAAGCAGTGGGGCAGCCTGTGTTGAAACTGTTTGTAAAACTCTAAGGTGTATCCATCATTCCCTGGTGCTTTCCCTGTTGAAAGGAGGTTCATGGCAGATATGATTTCTGATTCTCTGATAGGACCCTCTAAATGCTCCCTTTCTACCTCTTGTAATGTGGGTAAGGATATGTCCTTAAAAAATATATCCATGTCTTCCTGTTTTTTAGATCCTTCTGACTGATAGAGTTTACTATAAAAATCACTGAAAGCTTTATTAATTTCTGTTTGTTCATAAATAACTGCACCTGTACTATCACATATAAATGGTATTGATTGGCGATTTTCTAATTGTTTTAATCTTAGTGCTAGCATCTTACCGGCTTTATCTCCTGATTCAAAATATTTCCTACTGAGTCTGAAAAGAGCAAACGCTGTCTCCTCGTGTATAATTGATTGCAACTCTGTCTTAAAAATCAACATAGTATTTTTCAGTTGTATATTTCCAGGGTTAAGCATGTGTTGTGTTTCTACAGCCTTAAGTTCTAATATTAAGTTGTTTTTCTTCATTATCCTTTTCTTCTTTCTGGCTGTAGAATAGCTAATAATCCACCCTCTGCAAGTTGCTTTGAATGCTTCCCACACCATTTGTATTGAAGGGACAGATTTTAGATTAATATTTATAAATTCAGTTATTCTCTCATTTATCAAAGATACAAACTCTTGATCTTTTAGCAAAGAGTTGTTAAATCTCCATTGTTTACTTTTGTGATTGTTTACAGAGAGAGCTAAGCGCACTGACATGGGGGCATGATCTGAGATTATAATATTATGGATGTTGCACTCTATCACATTCTCAACTGTACATTGTGAAAAAAGAAAGTAATCAATCCTTGAGTACGAATTATGAGCGTGTGAATAGAAAGTATATTCTCGGGCAAGAGAGTTTACTACCCGCCATATGTCTGTCAAAGCCAGAGATACCTGCAACTCATTGAGCGCTGCTGACAATGCACCGTCTGATATGAGTGGGTGGCCCGATCTATCCACTGCCGGGTCACTAACTAGGTTGAGATCACCTCCTAAATAAATGTGGTCTGCCGCAAAATGAGATAATGCCACACTCAATTTGGATAGAAATTCGGCCTGACCAATATTGGGTGCATAGACATTTACTAACGTGCATTTAGTATTTTGTAAAAAACCTGATAGAATGATAAACCTGCCATCCTTGTCAATAATTTTTTGAGATAGTCTAAACGTCAGTCGTTTTGCTATTAAAATACTGACGCCCCTAGATGCCCCGGTACCTGGTGCTGAGTAGGCCTGGCCTACCCATCTCTGTCTCAACTTAATAGAGTCCTCATCCTTCAAATGTGTCTCCTGCAACATCGCAACATCACAGTCCAGGGATTTCAAATGACTAATGACTTTATATCTCTTTGTTTTATTTGAAACCCCGTTTACATTCCAACTAATCATGTTAATTGTGGCCATCAAAAATTATATTGCGCTTTAGCTCGTTGAAAAGGTTGGATAAAAAGGAAAATACTGAATATATGTTGAAGTTATCAATGGTCTGCACCAACAAGGGGAAATACACACAAAACACATAACAAACCATACAAGAAGTGCCAATAAAAGGGCACACACATAATATAAGGGAGATAGAACCTGTGTCCATCCCCTGTCCGTGAACAAACTGATAAACACAGTTATCCGCACGCAGTGATCAGACCATGTCCTTAATTAAATGCATGATCCGTGCATCCGAAATTATTACTATAGGGGCAGTGCAATACATAACCTCAGAAAACAAAATAATATATATATACCTTCATACACACAAACCAAAAAAAATTTATTATAATAATAAACAGTATAATGAAAGAGGCTGCCCTTAATGTTCATTGCATACCTTGCACGGGATCTTGCTCTTCACCCACACTAAATAACTCAGTTGTCATGTCTACTGTCAACTGTCAACTGTCAGTGAGTGGTGGGCGTGTCATACCTCTATGCTCTGTCCATTAGCCAAAAATATTAGGAAGCTTGATCTTCAATCCTTTCGCTGCATCCGTGGGGTTATTATAGATGGATGTTTCGCCGTCGATGGTGACTATCAGCCTCGCAGGGTACAGTATACCATTACGGACATCCGCGTCCCACAATTTCTTCTTGATGTCGGTATAACCGGCGCGCTGCTTTTTAATTTCCACGGGTAGATCCTGGAATGCGTGAAGCGGCCTTCCTCCCCATGTCAGCTTCTTTTTCTTCCCCGCGGCTCTCAAGATGTCCTGCCTGTCGTTCCATCTCAGCAGCCGTATAATGTACGGGCGAGGAGGTGCCGATGGGTCTGGTCTGGGTCGGAGAGTCCGATGGTGCCTTTCTACCTCTGGTACCTGGTCAGTGTCCTTTAAATCCAGGATGTATCTCAGAATTCCATTAATCATATTATTCGGGTCACCGGCTTCCTCTCCCTCTTTCAGGCCGACCAATACGATGTTATTTCTCTTGCTCTGCGCTTCCATGTAGATTAATTTGGTTTTCAAGTAGTCCACGTTTCAAAGTTTTGCCGTCTACGGCCATCTGGTCTTCTACCGCTCCGATACGGTTCTCCGCGTTGGATATTCTTTGCAGAATAGCCCGTGTGTCCTTCTTTACTCCGTTGATCGATTCACTGAGCTCATCAAACCTTAGCTGGAATGAATCTTTGATGATAGATACCTCCGCAATTAGGTGCGACGCCCAAGCAGGGGTATCTTTGTCTGACATAATTTGTTTGGCAGAACGCCAATCGATTTCACGTTTCTTAGACAACAATCTTGTCTCTGCACGGTTGCCAGGACGTGTCATTCACACATCTAGTGTATTGAAACCTTTTCCTGAAGTTGCGCGGATTTTTCTTTCTTTAGAGGTGAAATAATAACTTAATTGGTCTGTCACTTACGAGAGCGAACTACCGTGCCATACCGCCGTAGTCACGTGACTCTCCAAGGCACTCTCAGCACTCTGTTATAACGGCGTTCAAAGATGTGCCAGATTTCATATGTATTTCAGCCGAAAACCCAGTTAAAATACACCGTAAACAGGCTTTAAAATTATGTGGAAAACCAACCGATCTGGCAACGCGCCTGTCAACCCCTGCTACGTCATCAGACTCATCACAACAACAGCTGAATCTGCGTCTGCGAGCAGAAGCTGAGCGCTGCGCAGCAGCAGGTCGAGAGCAGCACTCGCTCAGAGTCAGACTCTACCTCTTGACGTCGGTGCTTGGGGATTTAAAATAGTTTAACGTTAAAGTCAGTACTGACTCAGACGGAAACAATCTAACGTTTGTCTGTAAACGTTGTCCACCCGGTTTGAAGAAGCAAGTCCCCACATCGACGCGACCGCGACGACGTCGACAGCAACATTGAGAATATGCAAACGTCCTGTTTTAGTTTTCATAATAAAGACAATTCAAGCAAAGTTGTTCCTCATGTTTTTGAAAATATACTGTAGAGATGAAAGCTGCAGTGTGGACTGAATACGCGGTGGCAAAGCGTTATGGAAATGCCAGTATTCTGATTGCTGTCTGTGTGGTTCAATATTTAAAAAAAATAATAGTTTGCAGCAACGTATTGAAAAAAGAACTAACAAAATGGGCCGTTCAATATCTCCTTTAAATATGTTCGAAATGTCAAACAGACCTGGGTACCTACAGGCTACAGTCTATCACTACTTTTGGGAATCTAAGTGTTTATCCAGGTTCTGGGGCCAAGTGATTGATTGATTGAACACTTTATTAACATATTGCAGAATGGGTACAGTATAGTACAGCTCAGTCATGAATTGAAAATGGGGGACCCTGATGTAAACAAGACGAAAGTCTTTCTCTGGTCTGCATCCCCTTAACAATTGTATGTATTGAGCTGTACTGTATCAGGGTCCCCCATTTTCAATTAATCAGGACATACATGACATACAGATAGACAGTACTGCTACGTCTATACATTTATGACATACCAGATTTGCAAATACAGTACTGTTTGTGATACAAAAAAGATACAAAAAATGCGGTATTGCACCCCTGGTATTTAAAAAAAAAAATCTAGGTAGAGAGGGGGGGCTGCCATTAAATTTTGAACCTGAGAGTGCTGGTCTGGCTTCATATGACACACATGACATACAGATAGACAGTACTGCTACATCTATACATTTATGACATACCATAGCTTTTGTTGTTGTTGTTGTTGTTGTCATATTCAATGGAAGTATTGTAACATCCTTGTATTGTAAATACATTTCACAATGGGAGCCATCAGAGATGAAAGGCGTTCCTACTGGTTTAGAGGAGGATAATTGTTTTTTGGTTGTTTGAACCCTGGAGATCTCTGAATGCAATGTAATTCTGTATGTATGAGCTCAGTGTGTCGTTTACATGGAGAAATGGCGCCACCGCCTGGGAAAATGCGGTATTGCACCCCTGGTATTAAAAAAAAAATCGAGGTAGAGAAGGGGGGGGGGGCCCCCACCTAACCCCCCCCAGCGACGTCACTCGCCACGCCCACAAATCTGTCCCCGGCACACCTGGAGAGAGAGTTACGCCACTGCATCTATCTATACACTTCACAACATAATTCGGTTTTTTTCTTTCACTGCCCAACCCAGTCCAACCCAGCATCTTTCACTGCCCAGTTCAGCCCAACCCAGTCCAGAATAGATCCCTCTTTCATGTTAATATGTTTTATGCTAATATTGTGAAGAGTAGAGACACTGTTATTAATGTTTTATGCTAATAAATATTTTAAAGAGTAGAGACACGGTGTGATTATTACTATGATTGAAAATCTATTTAGACGAAGACATACAAAGAAGTAATTATCACAATTAGCGATTTTTTTTGGCTGGGAAAAAATCTGTTTGGCTGGTTAAAAAAATCAGATACTCGCCAGTTGGCTGGTAAGCCAAAAAGTTAGTGGACCAGTTGGAGTCTCCAACTGGTCCAAAACTCAGCCGCCTGCATCATCACTAGAACTCCCTCCACCAACCACATCACTCCTGTTCTCCACCAACTCTACTGGCTGCCTGTTAAGTCATGCACTGACTACAAAGTATTACTACTCACCTTCAAGGCCCTCCATAACCTAGCCCCTCCTTATCTCACAGAACTTCTCCAGTCCTACACTCCTCCCTCTCGGTCACTCAGATCCTCCTCTTCCTTCCAACTTGTCACTCCCCCTTCCCGTCTGACTACCATGGGATCGAGAGCCTTCTCCCGCTGTGTCCCCTGCCTCTGGAATTCAATACCACAAGACATCCGTGCAATAGACAACCTCCCCACCTTTTTTCCCCATCTCAAAACACATCTGTTCATTCTGGCATATTCACTTTAATTTTAAGTTTATTATAACTGCTCCCCTATGTGTAACTCTGTAATATGTGTGTAATTGTACATGTGTGTAATTGTACATGTGTTTTTAACCCTGTACAGTGACCTTGGGTGCTTTGAAAGTAATAACAATGCATTATTATTATTATTATTATAATTATTACTATTATTATTATTATTATTATTATTATTATTACCACCACCAGGCCACCAGCTACCACCACCAGGCCAGTCCCAGGTTACCACCTACCAGCCACCAAAATCAGGCCAGCCCCAGGCTACCAGCTAGGCCTAAAAGAAAAATGGTTTAGTTCCGGTTGCCGACCGACCCTGCCGATTTAGGTGCGACCCAATTTATTTTATGAGTTTAAAAAATATATATTAGATTTTTTTTTTTTTTTTTTATATATATAACGTTTCATAGAAATCTTAGTCAAACCTTTAGTATTATGGATATTAAACATGCTGGCAGAGTACATGCATCCATGTTGTCGTGAACATTTTAATTAAATAAATAAATTCCCTATCCAGTCACTGTGGGGAAAAATAAAATAAAATGTTTAATAAATTCCCTACCTACAGTACCCATGGCCTTAACTGACAACCAACCACAGGAACCAAACAATATTTTCTTTTATGGGCTGTACAGTGTGAGATATATATCGCACATGCTACAGCAACATCGGTCTGTGCGATGAATGGATTTACTTCAGTAGCACTGGTGCGATAGGCATTCGGTTCATTCATGTCGATACTCTTATTTTGAAAATCCTGTAGCGGGTCTCATTTCCGCCTAAGCGCAGCTCCATTTACATTTAGTAATTTAGCTAACGCTTTTATCCAAAGCTACTTACAAGTTCTGTACGACAAGTCATCAGGAAGGGCACAACTCTATCAGCTGAGTAACAATGTTCATAAAGTGTTGAGTGCTACAGTGTAGGTTAGTTTATTAGTACAAGTGCATGACAGTAAGGTTAGTTAGGGTTAGATTTTTTTTTTTTTTTTTTTAAATAGCTCCAGCTATAATAACTATGGCTCCGGCAGCTAGCAACGCTCAGTTCATATCGATACTCTTATTTTGAAAATCCATGGGGTCGCTACTCATATCCGCTCGGCTCCACAGCACACAGCAGTACTAGTCTCGCAGTGGCAGCAGTAGCGTCTGGAACACGCACATTGCAACATAGCAAGGCTAGTGTGCCTATTTCGCGATCCAAAACAAATCCCTGCTGTTTTATTCCGCAACGGGTCAAATGCATATAACATACTTTGCAATCCTCGCCATTCCTTTATGACCACGTCGCGTTTAAGACCGGAATTAACGTTATGTTAGCATGAGCTAACAACAAGCTAAAGCCCTGTTCAGAGCGATAGAGAACAGCAGAGTGGGGACTGGGAAGGAGGGGGGGGGGGGGGGGCAGGCATTCTCCCTTCTGTGTGTGTGCGTTTGAAAAGATATGTCAGACGAGTATATTATATTGATAGTAAATGTACTGAGGGTGGACAGATAATGTTGATATTTAAACATAAAAAATACAATACATAATAAATGTATGCATGATCATCATACAACAAAAAACAATTGCAGGAACGGTTTGGGAGAGAAAGTGTTCCAAAAAAATGTACTTAAAGTTTAAAGCTCAATATATCAAAACGTGGCACTTTATAGTGAACAGGAGGTCTATTTGTATTAAAAACAATAAATAGTTTTTCATTTAAATGTCTGGAACAGCTAAAAGAAATTCCAAATTATATTTGTTACCTTTTTTGAGTTGATCTAAATGTTAATGATTGTGTTAAATGGGCTTATGATATCATCTCATATCGATTGCAGGCACCTGCATTGTATCGTATCGTGGCAGATATCGGCAAATATCGTATCGTTGTCCAAATAATCGATATCGTATCGTGATGAAACTGGTGATTCCCACCCCTAGTAGAGTCCATACACCCAACACCAAATCCCATAATTCCTTACACGTAATGTGTCTGGCTGTGTGACGTCAACTTGTCAGCATGAAAATGACAGCCAAACATGGCACTGCAACTAAATAACACAAATACAATAGGCACATTTGTGACTGTTACAAATATAACACGTTTTATACTTGTGCTACAAGATTTTGGCCTGTGCTACAAAACTATCAACCTCTGTAGCATCAGTGCTATGTGCAAAAAAAGTTAACGTACAGCCCACCAGCCACTCAGCAGCCAGTCTCTCAGGCTGGAGTTACACCTAGGGTGTTTTCGTTTCATTTTCAAGATGAATTTGGCTTTCCAGAGCGCAACGTAAAAACAGCCGAGTTAGACATTCGTTTTGCAACCTGAGCACTTTCGTTTTGTCAGAACGAGGCTTGGTCAAACCGCAACGGATCACGTCTCGAATTCAACACTGAGCATGCGCGGGGAGATAGTTACTCTCCCTCGTCCCTGCTGTCGTCCACACTCAGCTGTGAGAGCTGGACCTGTGTAGTTTATGAATGGCCCCTTAGCGAGAGTGAGAGGGGCGGGGCTTCTCTTCCTGCAATCAACGGCATAGCTGTCAGTGCAGGCAGCCAATCAGCGCAGTCGCCGACAGGCACCCTGCACGAGAGGCGCACTTTAGCTTCCAGCACGAGGCGCGCGGGGCATGGGGGGCATGGCTGCTGCTCGGTGCTGCTCGAGGCAGGAGAGATGAGGCGCGCGGGGCATGGGGGCTGCTGCTCGGTGCTGGGAGAGATGAGGCGCGCAGGGCATGGCTGCTGCTCGGTGCTGCTGCTCGAGACAGACAGACAGCCCAGACAGGAGAGATACACGGTGCTGCGCGCGGGCTGCTCCTCGGCCGCTGCTCGGTGCTGCTCCCCGGGCTCGAGACAGACAGCCAGACAGGAGGGATATACACGGTGCTGCGCGCGGGCTGTAGGTTACACTGCAGTCTGACAGTCTACTGCACATGGGCGTTGAGCAAAAACGGCTCTGCGCAGATTACACGGCCACGTTGTCGGCGAGTTTTGGAGAGTATCCAAAACGAAAACACCTTTTCAGCATTCCCGCTAGGGCAACGCGTTTTCCTGCCAAAACGGCATTTATATGTAACAGGGACAGCAAACGTATTCATTTAGCAACAAAACGAAAACACAAACGCCCAGTGTAACCTAGGCCTCAGGTAACAGAGTTACTACAACAGCAGAAAGACATGTTTACTGCACTCTTACAGCAGCAACAGGAGAACTTTCAGGTCTAGTATTAAATGTACTCAAAAGGATGTAGATGATATGAAAACTCAAAATGTGAAACAGTCTGTATATTGTAAGTCTATGCAAGCCGACATCTTGAAAAATAGTGACGGCCTGTCAGCTGTCATTGACAAAATGGAATATGCAGAAGGTCAACCGAGAAGGAGCAACTTGACGGCATCGGTGAGGAGCCTGGGAGACCTGGGCGCAAACTGGGGAAAAGGTGAAGGACGTTCTTGTGGACAAGCTCAAGCTTCAACGAGGCATTGAGATTGAGCGAGCTCACTGGGAAGACAGCCGCTCACAACACCAGACCCAGATCCATAGTGGTTAAGTTCTTGAGGTTCAAGGACAGATCAGCGGTTTTGGAGAGAGCCAAAAATCTAAGAGGACGAACATCTACATTAATGAAGATCACACTGACACAGTCAGAATGAAAAGGAAAGAGCTACTCCCTAAATTGAGGGAAGCCCGGGAGAGGGGAGAGATTGCCTTTCTGAGGCATGACAAGCTCAGAAAATAGAGCCATAACATATAGAGCCATAACATATTGGAATAGGATCCTGTTACCTATCATATGGACGGAAAACAAGGACAGTTTCAAAAAGAAACTTAAAGAAGCCATAATCCGGAAGGAAATCAATATATGTCATGCATGAGTGTAGCTGCAGCCATGTTATCCAAACTTCCACTGTGTACTTTGTTTTTGTTTTAAAGGTATGGTGAAATGGATTCACCTATGACCTTCTTTTGTTTAATTTTTTATTGATTATGTATGTGATATGACTGATTTATAACTGAATGTTTCATATTTGTATGTGTATATCTGTGCAGACCCCAGGCAGAATAGTCAACACGTTGGTGATGACTAATGGGGATCGTAATATAAACTTAGCAATAAACACCTTTCTGATTCTGATGGTTGCTGGCTTGGTAGTGGTGGCTTGTTGCGTGAGGCACAGCAACTAACTGAGACTGGTGCTGGAGGGGCCTCAGTCTGTACCAACTGAGGCCCCGTCTACACGAGCGCTGGATTTAATGTAACCATGATTGTATGTGCGCAGTTGCACTGTTCGGGCACACACAACCGGGGGTTTGCTACACTGCAACGCGGTCTTTGAAAACCGGAGTCTAGGGTGAAGTTTTGCGCACATCCCGGTTGCAGTGGGTGCGTGTGGGCATAGCAACCAAGGTTATTCCCAGTGTTTACAGCAGAGCTGTCGCAATTATTTCCCATGTTCATGGCAGACTGTCGCAAACAATAGCAAGTTAGCAACCGAGCGCGGGGTAGAGAGATTAGAGCAGAGCCAGCTACACCAGTGTTTACAGCAGAGCTGTCCCAAGTAGCGTTATATGAAAATTATTGTAACAAACTTTTGTTCGAAACGTATCGTCTGTGTTGAAGAGTGTTGTGATCGACTGAATGAATGAATGAATGAAAACTTTATTTAACAGATTGCAGAATGGGTACAATACAGTACGGCTCAATACATACAATTGTTAAGGGGATGCAGACCTGAGAAAGACGTTTGTCTTGTTTCCATCAGGGTCCCCCATTTTCAATTCATATAGACATATATGACATACATGACATACAGATAGTCAGTACTGCTACATCTATACATTTATGACATACCAGATTTGCAAATACAGTACTGTTTGTGATACAGGAGTCAAGAAAAGGGAGTATATACATTTGACGTAGAAACTGTACATTGGAGGAGGTTGGGTGGGGGGGGTTGGGTACATTGGGATATTGACAACCATACTGGGTAATTTACATTGGAGGTGGTTGGGGGGGGGGGGGGGGGGGCACACTGTATAAACAAGTAACACTGTACATTGAGGGGGGGGGGGGAGGAGACACTGTACAAACAACCACAATTGTACATTGAACTATTGACAAAACCATACTAGGTAAATGACTGTACATTGGAGGGGGTTGGGTTAGGATATTTACCGGGGCCAGTGTTGAATTGCAGTCTCCCGTAGGTGTCCCTTGAGAGAGGTTTTGAAAGTGGGTAGTGATCCACATTCCTTTACAGCTTTGGGTAGGGCGTTCCACATTGATGTGGCATAATTGCGAAACGTGTTTAGTCCCTTATTTGAGCCGAATCTGGGTTTAACATGATTTGTGGAGCTCCCTCTGGTGTTGTGATCGTGGTATTCACTGACCTTTGGGAAGTATTTTGACATGTACATGGGTACCTTGGTCGTGTAGTGTATCTTGTAGACCAGGCCCATTGCAAGTTGTTGTACTCTGTCGTCTACTCTAAGCCATCCTAGGTTGTCAAAGTGGGCTGGGGTGAGGTGGGTTCTAGGAGTAAGGTCAAGCAGTAGTCTGACCAGTTTGTTTTGAGATGTTTGTAATTTTGTTTTTAGCGCCTTTGAGGTGCTTTGGTACCATGAGGTGCAAGCATAGTCGTAGTACCCCTGAATGAGTGCTCCTGCCAGAGTCTTCAGGGTGTTCTTGTTTACCAGAGAGGAGATCCGGTACAAGAATCGAGTTCGTTGGTTGACTTTTTTTATTACATTGGATGCCATTTTGTCACAGGAGAGATTAGCCTCTAGGATGGAACCCAGGTAGGTAATTTCATCTTTCCTTGTGACAATATTGTCACCCACTGTAACTGAGAAGCCGTCGGTCTTGCTGAGTTTGTTATTTGAACCGAAGAGAATGGACTCTGTTTTGCCCATGTGTAATGATAGTTTGTTATCAGCGAGCCATATGCAGATTCTGCCTAGTTCCGAGCTGAGGGTTTTTTCAACCTGTAACTTGTTCTTGTCAGAGACCAGCAGGGCTGATGTCTGTTGTCGCATTCCTGACCTGACGCTCATTCTGCAATGTGTTAAATAACGTTTGCATCCATTCATTCTAGCGTTAACACTTTAGTTGCCAAAGGACGAGTTTAGGCGTCCTTCCCCGCCATGCTCAAGTTGCCGAAGACGCCGTAACTCGTCTTTGATATCAATATTTCAAAAATCTGTGATCGGAATCATATTTCCTTTCCGGGGCCCTGAGACACAAGTGTGATCTCCTCTCAATCCTCTAGCGGTTCAAGAGCGCCATCTGGTGGCCGATCGGCAGATCGAAAAAACGGATGTTACCTTTAACCCGGCAGGACTCACTCCATATGTGGTCCGGGCACTCGCTAATGTTAGAGAGACTCAGTCTTCACACAGTGAACATCGATCGCTGCAAATAACTCGAAAAAACAACATGATTTGGACGTATATATTATTATACAACCTGGAAATGGACCGGGTATTTCAACATCCCATAATGGAAAACTGTCTACCCCACGCTGATCGCCCAACGGCCCGCGGAGACTGGGGTGAGTTTTAGCGTGTAATATTACCGTGTTCGACACTGACTGCTATGATGAACATTTGACCCACATTAGATGAATGGTATAACGCTGCCCACGGAATTATAAACGCCCCTCGCCCATCCGGTCAACATCAGATGACGTGTAGTAACTTCCAGAAGTCCGTCCAGTTGGATTTTTTTATATCGCGCCTAGGGATGTCCCGATCCGATCACGTGATCGGGATCGGCGTCGATCACGTGCTTTTCAGAGGATCGGGGATCGGGAAAAAATAATAATAAAAATCGGCAGTCAAAAAAAGAAAATTTTTATTCAACAAACATGACCATGTCCACGTCTTAAACTCATACGGAGGCCTTAGTTTTGGTTTTAAATTACATATAATATATCATCATTAATGTATTTATTGTCACACAGAGCAGAATAATTGTCCACAACAAACACATTCCCCTTTAATTTACACCGTTGCAACAAACACATTCCCTTTAATTTAGACCGGCTACACGCTACACGCTCCACATCACAACAACAGTACAACACGTCGCTCCCGAAACACGGTTAATATCCACTGACTTGAGCAGCTAGACTTAATGTCAGAGGTTTGGAACTAAGCATTTTAAAATAGAAAGTCAAGCCAGTTGCAATGTTTGCAAGGAGGACAGGCTGGAGGCGAAGTTTTCAGACTAACTTTTCACCTGGAGGATAACGTGACTGAGGATTATCGTCTGCGTTTCAGACCAGAATGGACCATTACGTAAGTCGAACACTGAATGTATACTAATGTGCAAACATATATTGAAACTTTTAATATTTCTCATATGAAGCAGAAGCACATTTCTCAGGGTGAATGTAATAACAAAAGCCTCCGCGCTCGCGCCCCGGACTATAGGCAACAGATGGGCTTGTCTCGCTCTGCCAGTTTCTGACAAAAATGCGTCAAAATTTATTACTAATGTGAAAGATCGGATCGGAAACGATCGGATCGATAGATATTTAAAATCACATGATCGGGATCGGATCGGAAGCAAAAAAAGGCGATCGGGACATCCCTAATCGCGCCGATTGCTATCAAACTGTATTTGATCATCAATATAATGCATTTGGGGCTATAAATCATGTTCTGGAGAAAGCTGCAGAAAGAGATGAAAACATACTTATACTTTAGATCATATTTTAGTATGAATATGTGAATGAAAAAGTTTAACGTTCATACACCCTGAACAATACATATAGGACCCTTCTTCCTCCCAAGAGAGTTAACGTCCATCATCCTCATCGGAGTGTACATTCCACCACACGCGAACACTGGGGTCGCACTTTCAAAACTTCACGACGAGGTAAACAAACTCCAGGCAGCTAATGTTGACGCTGCCATTTTGGTCTTGGGGGATTTCAACAGCGCGCGTCTTAAAAAGGTGCTGCCGAATTTCTATCAGCATGTGACCTGTCCCACCAGAGGCGAGAACATATTAGACCATGTATACTCGCAATTTAAGAATGGGTACAAGTCACAGGCTCTTAGTCCATTCGGTAAAAGCGATCACGCCGCCATATTCCTTTTGCCAAAGTACAAACAGAGTCTCAAGCGAACGCCGGTGGTCTCGCGAGAGGTTAAGCGTTGGGCCGTGACGTCAGTGGAGTCACTCCAAGCAGTGCTGGGAAGCACAGAATGGAGTGTATTCCGTGATAACACAGCCAATATTAACGAATACACCGAAACGGTGATTGACTATGTCTGTACTCAGGTAGAAGTAATAATCCCCAACACCAAAATTTATATCTACCCAAATCAAAAGCCCTGGGTAGACAAATCCGTCCGTGAGGCTCTGAAAGTGCGCACATCAGCATACAACACCGGGCTGGTGACAGGCAACATGGAAGAACACAAGATGGCAAGATACAACGTCAGGAGAGCAGTAATAGAGGCAAAACGGCGTTACAGGGATAAAGTTGAACTTCAGTTTGAACAGGCTGACTCTAGAGGCATGTGGCAGGGCCTCAGAACAATGACAGACTACAAAGGAACCCCCCTCAAACTGAACAGTGACATCTCCTTAGCAAATGATCTCAACTCCTTCCCACCCTCCAGAACATTTACAACAAGCGGTGCAAGGGGAAGGCCAAGAGAATTATTAAGGACTCGAGCCACCCGAACAACTGCCTCTTTGAACTGCTGCCGTCAGGCAAGCGATACCGGAGTCTTAAGGCGAGCACAGAAAGACTCAGAAGGAGCTTCTATCCCCAGGCCATCAGGCTGCTAAACGAACAAAAAATCGCTAAACGAACAATAATCACTATGCAACAACCATCAAATGCACACAGCACACACACCCACACGCACACACTCACTCAAACAAACAACACACTGCAGCACCCACTCTCCACACTTTAGATCACACAAACACACTTACACTTTATATTTATTGATAAAGGATTTGCACTACAACTCGTACACCTACTGTGAATTGTACCTAAACTGCACCTCGTCCATTTATGCCTTGCACTATATAGTATTGTATATTAGTACACTGCACAGTATTGTATATTGTATGGTAACTACGTCTACGAACATTGTACATATGTCTAAACTGAACACTGTGACCTCTTTTTTACTTCTAATTTTTACTATGTTTTTATTTCATACTTATCTTGTCATGCACAGTCTCTGGAGCGCAACAGTAAGAAGCATTTTGTACAAAAGTATTCTGTACTTCTGTATGACAACTATTAAAGAAACTTGAAACTTGAAACTTGAGGATATTGAATGGGCCCTAATAATGGCAATTTAGCAATAGAATTTAAAAAGTTATAGCCCTGCAAAGAAGGGGAACTTCTCCATAGACAAATAGAGCTGGCAAGGGATGGTATATCATGAATTTAGCCTTAGGCAATCAAAGTGTTAACATTACTGTCGCGTATTCTTGGAATAACGTGAGACCACAACTGTGAACTGATCTGGTCATTTATTTACCATTGCAATCACGTCAGTTAACTCTCTCGTTACCTTGAACTCCCCTCCTATACATAGTCCCCAGCCCCATTCCTATTGGCCGGGCACTCACCTTACTTCCTGTTCGTCATACCAATAGACCCGGCCCACATAGATGGTCTAAACTATGATAACACCACATCTCCCCTTTCTTGAGAACAAAAGGGTAGACTGCCTTTGTCTCCTCAAACCTTAGAGGATTATTCTGCCTCTTGTGTAGAAAGGTCTGTCCCTGTTTAACCCTGTTAACCAAACATTATTATTCATAGTGCCTTATACTAGACTATACCATTTACATTCTACATACCATATTTACATACATTTAATTTGTCTTATACATTTGTGCCCTTTTTTTTTTTTTTTTTTTTTTTTAAACAATTTCAGATCCCCTTCCCCCCACCAGTTCACAGGTCAAGCCTATTAGGTTTCACTACAGTTCTCCCAGACCGGGTTTTGAGAGTGAGAGTCCCTTTAGGTGCGGCTTGGGATACCACACCCGGTGACATGGGAGCCTGCTCAGGAGTTGGCTCAGCCTGCTCAAGAGTTGGCTCTGGCGTTTGGTGCTGTAGTGGGGAACCTCTGTCCTGCTCAAATGTCTGAAGAGGTATCAGGTGCAGGCGGTTGCGTCTCACCACCCCCTGAGGTAGATCCACCAAGTATGACCTTGGAGTGGAGTGTTTCTGGAGCACTGTCCCAGACTCTTCAGCGTCAGTGACCCATACTTGTTCTCCTGGTGACAAGTCACTGAGAGCTTTGGCACGGTGACGTTTGTTGTAAGTTTCAGCATCCGCCACGCCTCTCTTCTCCTCCTTCCGAGCGAACGCACTGCAGTCCGGCAGCGCAGGAACCAGCTGGGAGGGAATGGTCGGCACAGTGGTGCGGAGACGTCGGCCCATGAGAAGTTGAGCCGGGCTGTAACCACTCTGGAGAGGTGTGGCTCTGTAGGCGAGTAGAGCCAGATAAGGATCTCCAGCCTTTTTCAGCAGATTTTTTACTGTCTGGACTGCGCGTTCCGCTTCGCCATTACTTTAGGGAAACCTCGGGCTGCTGGTGACATGCCTGAATCCATATGTAGCTGCAAAGGACGCGAAGGCCTGTCCAGAAAACTGTGGCCCATTATCTGACATCAGGACCTCTGGAATGCCATGGCGGGCGAAGATTGAGCTGAGGTGAACGATGATGTCGGTGGACCTGGTGTGAGATAATAGTGCAATCTCAACATACCTGGAGAAGTAGTCGACAACGAGCAGGTATGTCTTGCTTCCCAAGACAAACAGATCTGCCCCCAACTTCTGCCATGGTCTTTCAGGGCGTTCAGACACCATGAGTGGCTCTCTGTGGTTATGGCGCTCTTGTATACATGTCCTGCAGTTGAGTACCATGCTATTTATTTGCTGCCCGAGTCCTGGCCACCACACGGACTGATGCGCACGCGCTTTACATTTCACCACGCCTTGGTGTCCCTCATGTATTTTGGCCAGCACATCATTTTGCATTGTTGCTGGTATTACAAGCCGTGCTCCTTTCAACAGTAGTCCATCTTCCACTGTGAGTGTATCTCGCTCTGGCCAGTAGTTTTTCAACAGCGGTTCCTCTTTTACATGCGCTGGCCATCCTTCTGTGCACAGTGTTATAATACGTGAGCAAACACTGTCAGCTTTCAGCTGTTCTTTCAGGTTTTCCACGTATGAGGCACTGACAGGTAGACTCTCGAGAACAAAGTCCACGTATATGTTGGTGCTCTCCATCAGCTCTTTATCTCCTGCAGACATACGTGACTCCACAGGTGCACGCGACAGCATGTCTGCTGTCCAAAGTGACTTTCCTGGTACATGCACAATGGAGTATGAGTAGCGCATGAGCCTCATTCTGAAGCGCTGGATTCTTGGCGGCAGGAGATCCAGTGCTTGGGCTCCAAGTAGACTGAGTAGGGGTTTGTGGTCGGTCTCCAGGCAGAAATGTTTCCCTATGAGGTAATCCCGGAACCTTTCACAGGCCCATGTGAGGGCTAGCGCCTCCTTCTCTACCTGCGCGTAACGCTGCTCAGTTGGATTGAGCGAGCGTGATGCATACGCCACAGGCTTCCATCCCTCCTCCTCTCTCTGGAGAAGAACGCCTCCCAATCCATATGATGATGCATCAGCTGACACTTTAGTGTCTCTGTTCGGGTCATACATAGCCAGCACAGGAGCAGAACACAGTGCCTTCTTCAGTGCTTCAAACGCCATAGCCTGGTCCACGTCCCAGACCCAACCATTTCTCTTTGAGAGGAGGTCCCGAAGCGGCTTATCAGTCTCGGCCAGCTGAGGGATGAACTTTCCCAGCTGATTGACCATGCCGAGAAAACTCCTCAATTCAGTAACGTTCGTAGGCTCCGCCAACTCTGTGATGGCCTCTGTCTTCCTCGGGTCAGGGCGGATGCCCTCCGATGTGATGATGTGACCCAGGAAAAGCATTTCACTCTTGGAGAACTCACATTTGTCCACATTCAGGGTGAGGCCAGCTTTTTCCACTCTTTGTAGCACAGCATGGAGTCGAGCATCATGCTCTTCCTGGTCCCGCCCCCACACTAATAGATCATCAATGTGGCAGACCACCCCTTCTAGCCCCTCTATGACCTCCGCCATCATGCACTGGAAGTGTTCAGGTGCTGAGGCGATTCCAAATGGAAGACGGTTAAAGTGGAATCGGCCAAAGGGTGTAATGAACGTGGTGTACTTGGCTGATTCCTTCGTGAGTGGAATCTGCCAGAACCCCATGTTGGCATCCAATTTGCTGAATATCTTCGCTCCCGCAAGTGTCCCGAGATTCTGCTCTACTGACGGTAAAATGTACTTTTCACGGCACACACTCATTCAAGCCTGTCAAGTCCACACATAAACGCACCTTCTCTGTCTCTTTCTTGGGTACGACCACCATGCCGGCGCACCAGGCGGTCAGCTCCTTCACGCGGCTGATAACACCCAGCCTTTCCATGCGTTGGAGCTCTTCCTTGACCTTCCCCACCAACGGCAGTGGAATTCTCCTGGGGGTTTTCAAGGAAATCGGCACAGCATTGGGTGTAAGCTTAATGTGATATGATCTACGTACCATACCCAGCCCACTGCATAGCTTTGGGTAGCTCGTCTTGAGGGTCCCCTTGTCCACACTGTTGACACGGATGAGCAGGCCCAGGGCTATTATGGCTGGCAACCCGAGCAATGGCGTACTCAGATTTTTGACCACATAGACTTTCTCCGTGGTATGTTTGGCTCCCTTTCTCAGCTGCAGTCTGGCGAAACCCAACACATCCAACGGAACCCGTCCTGGACCCAATAAGGGTCTCTCTGCTTTCTGGAGAAGAGGCTGCTGTGCATGGGAAAATATACTGTTAAACATTGTCTGTGACACAGCCGTAACATCCGCTCCGGTGTCCAATTTGAAAACGATGCTTTTCCCCATTATGCCTATCTCAGCAGTCCATGCCTCTTGCTCAGATGTCACAGAGCCAAGAAATTAGCCCCTTTCCTCTTCTTCCTCAATACCATGCACAGCCTTACCAGCACGGCACACACGCTGGTAGTGACCCATTTTCCCACAGGAATGGCACCTGACCTCATTTGCAGGGCACTCGTGTTTAGGATGGGGTCCGCCCCCACATTTGTAACACTGTGAGCTGTTTTGATTTTTACTCTGGCTGCTGTGTGCTCCATAACTCTTATTTTTGGTGAAACTAGGCTTGTCATACTGCTGCCTGCCTTTAAACACTCTGTCCATAGAGCTAACACTATCCATGAGTCTTACACAACCGGCATCGCTCCTCAGTGTGTGTTGCTGTTTTTTAATCTCTTCTGATTGTCTAGCCATGTTAATGGCTTTTTCCAGGTCTAGATTTTTCTCCATCTACATGCGTTCTGAGAGATGTGTGTTAGCCAGTCCCACTACGATCCTGTCCCTAATTAGCTCATCATGCAACGTCCCATAATTGCAGTGCTCTGCTAATCCATACAGTGAAGTAATAAATGCATCCACAGTCTCGTTTGCTTCCTGCTTGCGCATGTTAAAACGTGCACGTTCATACACAATGTTCTTTTTCACAACAAAGAAAGACTGAAAGCCATCTCGCACTTTACCGTATTCCAGCTGGTCTGTAGCACTGAGATTCAAGCCTCTCAAAACATCATCCGCTTCATCTCCCATACAGTAAATCAACGTGTTTACCTGATTTTCTTCTGAGTTTGCAGTTAAATTGCTTGCCTGACGGAACCTCTCGAATCTCCTGATCCATTTAGTCCACTCGAGCGGCTTGGAGAAATCAAAGGGCTCAGGCGGTTGGATGTTGAAAGTAGCCGCAGGTACGTTAGCCATGATGCTACCTCCGCTTCTACCTGGCTGCTCTTTCTCCTCCTTGTCACTCATGAAGCCTCTTTATTCCACCTCCGAGGTAGACCGTTTGATCTGTTTCACAGCACTTCTGACACCATGTCGCGTATTCTTGGAATAACGTGAGACCACAACTGTGAACTGATCTGGTCATTTATTTACCATCGCAATCACGTCAGTTAACTCTCTCGTTACCTTGAACTCCCCTCCTATACATAGTCCCCAGCCCCATTCCTATTGGCCGGGCACTCACCTTACTTCCTGTTCGTCATACCAATAGACCCGGCCCACATAGATGGTCTAAACTATGATAACACCACAATTACCACATTATTACGTCATGTATTAGCATGTAGCTAACAACACCGGAGATATTTTTGTGAGACTAAACTATCCGCTCTTGGTGGTAAATTGTTTCATCAACAAATGAGAGGCAGAACACACAGTGAATGTATCCGTTTGTTTATTGCACTTTTATTGCACTTTCTTTGCTGAAAAATATATGCTACATTGGCTAAATGGCTAACGCAAGGTATTTAAAGATGGTGGCTATGTTGTTTTTAAGCAGGAAGTGTAGTGAGCGTTCAACCTTTTCTGATTGGTTGAAATGGCCTTCATGTCTGAACAACATCGCCGCCTACTGCTTTGGCATTGTACTACATGTATCGGTTGCTGGTTACCATTACATATCATAGGATGGAACATACACTGTACATTGGAATACTGACAAAGCCATACGTGGTAATTTACTGTACAACTGGGTTAGGACATTTGTAGGGGCCAGTTTCGAATTGCAGTCTCCCGTAGGTGTTCTTTGAGAGTGTTTTTGAAAGTGGGTAGTGATTCACATTCCTTTACAGCTTTGGGTAGGGCGTTCCACATTGATGTGGCATAATTGCGAAACGTGTTTAGTCCCTTGTTTGAGCCGAATCTGGGTTTAACATGATTTGTGGAGCTCCTCTGGTATTGCTGGAGGGGCCTCAGTCTGTACCAACTAACTGAGAGACTGGTGCTGGAGGGGCCTCAGTCTGTACCAACTAACTGAGACTGGTGCTGGAGGGGCCTCAGTCTGTACCAACTAACTGTGAGACTGGTGCTGGAGGGGCCTCAGTCTGTACCAACTAACTGTGAGACTGGTGCTGGAGGGGCCTCAGTCTGTAACAACTAAGTACTCAGGAGAGAGGTTCAGGAGATAGGGGGTGAGCTCAGGATAGAGGAGAGTTCAGGGAGCGTATATTTTCTATTGACTGCAAGTATTGCAAGTGCGCAAGTAACGCAAGATCGCAACAGTATTAGTTTATGTATGTACATGAATGAATGAATGAATGAATGAAAACTTAATTTAACAGATTGCAGAATGGGTACAATATTATACAGACAGTACGGCTCAATACACACTATTGTTAAGGGGATGCAGACCAGAGAAAGACGTTTGTCTTGTTTACATCAGGGTCCCCCATATATAGTTTAAAAGTATATTCTGGGCGTGGAACTGAATTATTATACGATGCGCGTCACAGTGTTTATCTCCTCTGGGTCTTTTTATTGACAGCCTACGTACAGGAGCCGCAACAGTTCCTTTCGAGCCGCTGCTGCAAGAAATGAGCAATACGAGGAAAACCATGTGAACATAATTGTACTTACAGATGTTGTGGTGTCCACAGTCTGATCTGTTTCCACAAGAAGAACGTTTTGATCCAGATGTGAAGTCTTGGTCCAGTACAGTTCTGCCACAGAGCCGTTAGCAAGAGACTCGTTTCATTATATCCAACATGTCTCTGGTCCGACTCACAACAAAGGGAACACCCTTGATCTGGTTCACAATTGGGTTAAAAGTCAGTCATGTTTGCACGGAGGAGTTGACGGTGACCGATCACAAATGTGTTGTTTAACTTGTCCTTTGATAGCGGCTTTGTACCAGAGAAGCGAGTTAAAAGCTCCCGCATAGTAAACAGCCTGGCTGTAGCAACGTTTGCTGCTAGTTGTAACCATAGATATCTATAGAAATCTAGATAGCTTAAGGAGGAGTCACCAGCGTCACTGAACCGCCGCCATCTTGCCCCAGTCAGTCTTGAGTGAGAGTGAGTGAGCTGCACAGACAAAAATACTCATAACTCGCTGAAATATTGACGGATTTACAAACGGGTTGGTTTGCTATAAACATCAAAGATGTAGTTATGATAGTGCATACTTATAAAAAAAAAAAAAATTTTAAAGATGTTTTTTTTTTTACAAACCGCTTGAATCATAGCCATGTTAATAATGCTTGTAATAAACCAAACCGTTTGTAAATCCGTCAATATTTCAGCGAGTTATGATGAGTATTTTTGTCTGTGCAGCTCACTCACTCTCTCTCAAGGCTGACTGGGGTAAGATGGCGGCGGTTCAGTGACGTCGCTCTCCATTGGCCAGCAGCGCGGGTAAGCTATCTAGTGTTCTATATATATCTATGGTTGTAACAGTGATGCACAGCCATCTTAGATGACGTCACGCCCCTCGTAACTCGCTCCGTTCGCCCCGTAAACCCTCCCCTTGTTTGAATTATGACATCTGTGAGGTCAGACTGAAGTGTCGCAAAACAGAGAGGAAATGGAAATCTTCCAACCTCCAAGTACATCGTCTCTAATGTCTAATCTATATATCTCAAAGAGTTGATATCTGAATTTAACTATCTAATTAAGAGTGCCAGGGCTACTTCTTTCTCTAACCTTATCTCATCCATTATTAAGCACAATCTTAGAGTGTACACTTTGATTGATTGATTGATTGAAAACTTTATTAACAGATTGTAGAATGGGTACAATACAGTACAGCTCAATACACACAATTGTTAAGGGGATGCAGACCAGAGAAAGACTTTCGTCTTGTTTACATCAGGGTCCCCCATTTTCAATTCATCAGGACATATATGACATACATGACATACAGATAGTCAGTACTGCTACATCTATACATTTATGACATACCAGATTTGCAAATACAGTACTGTTTGTGATACAGAAGGAGTCAAGAAAAGGGAGTATATACATTTGACGTAGAAACTGTACATTGGAGGAGGTTGTGTGGGGGGGGGTTGGGTACATTGGGATATTGACAACCATACTGGGTAATTTACATTGGAGGTGGTTGGGGGGGGGGGGGGGGGGCGGGGGGCACACTGTATAAACAAGTAATACTGTACATTGAGGGGGGGGAGGAGACACTGTACAAACAAACAAAATTGTACATTGAACTATTGACAAAACCATACTAGGTAAATGACTGTACATTGGAGGGGGTTGGGTTAGGATATTTACAGGGGCCAGTGTTGAATTGCAGTCTCCCGTAGGTGTCCCTTGAGAGAGGTTTTGAAAGTGGGTAGTGATCCACATTCCTTTACAGCTTTGGGTAGGGCGTTCCACATTGATGTGGCATAATTGCGAAACGTGTTTAGTCCCTTATTTGAGCCGAATCTGGGTTTAACATGATTTGTGGAGCTCCCTCTGGTGTTGTGATCGTGGTATTCACTGACCTTTGGGAAGTATTTTGACATGTACATGGGTACCTTGGTCGTGTAGTGTATCTTGTAGACCAGGCCCATTGCAAGTTGTTGTACTCTGTCGTCTACTCTAAGCCATCCTAGGTTGTCAAAGTGGGCAGGGGTGAGGTGGGTTCTAGGAGTAAGGTCAAGCAGTAGTCTGACCAGTTTGTTTTGAGATGTTTGTAATTTTGTTTTTAGCGCCTTTGAGGTGCTTTGGTACCATGAGGTGCAAGCATAGTCGTAGTACCCCTGAATGAGTGCTCCTGCCAGAGTCTTCAGGGTGTTCTTGTTTACCAGAGAGGAGATCCGGTACAAGAATCGAGTTCGTTGGTTGACTTTTTTTATTACATTGGATGCCATTTTGTCACAGGAGAGATTAGCCTCTAGGATGGAACCCAGGTAGGTAATTTCATCTTTCCTTGTGACAATATTGTCACCCACTGTAACTGAGAAGCCGTCGGTCTTGCTGAGTTTGTTATTTGAACCGAAGAGAATGGACTCTGTTTTGCCCATGTGTAATGATAGTTTGTTATCAGCGAGCCATATGCAGATTCTGCCTAGTTCCGAGCTGAGGGTTTTTTCAACCTGTAACTTGTTCTTGTCAGAGACCAGCAGGGCTGAGTCGTCCGCAAACAGGAACAAGTTGCAGTCACAAGCTGACGACATGTCATTTGCATAAATTAGGAACAGTAGCGGTCCTAGTATGCTTCCTTGTGGAACACCACAGCTCACTGTGAGGGGGGGGGATAGGGTACCGTTTACCTCCACCATCTGTTCCCTCCCCTCAAGGTAGGATTGCATCCAGCTCACTGATAGACTATCAAAACCAATTGCTTTTAGCTTGTCAATCAGAATGGAGTGATTGACCGTGTCAAAGGCCTTTTGTAGGTCCAGCATGACCATGCCGCAGTATTTGCCTGCGTCCACCTCTTGTTTGATGTGGTCATTCAAATAGAGAAGGCATGTGTCAGTGGAGTGGGATGTTCTGAAGCCAGATTGGAATTCGTAGATTAGATTTTTTTCCGCTAGGTACTTTTCGACCTGTTCGTAGACTATTTTTTCCATGACTTTCGAGATGGAGGTGAGAATAGAAACAGGGCGGTAGTTGCCTGGGTCTAATTTGCTGCCCTTTTTGTGCAGAGGGGTCACCCTCGCAATTTTGAAGTCCTTGGGGACGTGTCCCTGTTTTATGGAGAGGTTTATTATGTGTGTGATGATTGGGGTGATGGCGGCTGCTGAGTCTCTGAGGAATTTGGAGGGGATGTTGTCATGGCCAGTGGCCTTGTTAGGTTGGAGGGCGCTCAGTTTATTGAGTACCTCATCTGTTGTTACCATTTCCAGCTGTTGTCGACAACTTGACATAAACATTGATTGATTGAACATTTTATTATCAGATTGCAGAATGGGTACAATACAATACAGTACAGCTCAATACACACAATTGTTAAGGGGATGAAGACCAGAGAAAGACTTTCGTCTAGTTTACATCAGGGTCCCCCATTTTCAATGCATCATAATATAATATGACAACATAGGCCTACATGACATACAGATAGACAGTAGCCTACTGCTACATCTATACATTTATGACATACCAGATTTACAAATACAGTACTGTTTGTAATACAAAAAGAGTAAAAAAAAATAAAGAGAGTAGCCTATATACATTTGATTTGACAAAGAAACTGTACATTGGAGGTGGGTGGGGTCAGGGGGGGGATGGGTAGGCAGGGTGGTGGGGGTAACTGTACATTGGATTATCGACAAAACTTTACTTGGTCCAAGAAGAGGGTCTTGTGTATTACTGGGTTAGGACATTTACTGTACATTGGAGGGGTTTGGGTTAGGACATTTACAGGGGCCAGTTTCGAATTGCAGTCTCCCGTAGGTGCTCCTTGAGAGTGGTTTTAAAAGTTCCTTTTACAGCTGTGGGTAGGGCGTTCCACATTGATGTGGCATAATTGCAAAACTTGTTTAGTCCCTTGTTTGAGCCGAATCTGGGTTTAACATGATTTGTGGAGCTCCCTCTGGTGTTGTGGTCATGGTATTCACTGACCTTTGGGAAGTATTTTGACATGTACATGGGTACCTTAGTCGTGTAGTGTATCTTGTAGTTGTAGACCAGGCCCATTGCAAGTTGCTGTACTCTGTCGTCTACTCTAAGCCATCCTAGGTTGTCAAAGTGGGCAGGGGTGAGGTGGGTTCTAGGGGTAAGGTCAAGCAGTAGTCTGACCAGTTTGTTTTGTGATGTTTGTATGTAATTTAGTTTTAGCGCCTTTGAGGTGCTTTGGTACCATGAGGTGCAAGCATAGTCGTAGTACCCTTGAATGAGTGCTCCTGCCAGAGTCTTCAGGGTATTCTTGTTTACTAGAGAGGAGATCCGGTACAAGAATCTAGTTCGTTGGTTGACTTTTTTTTATTACATTGGATGCCATTTTGTCACAGGAAAGATTTGCCTCTAGGATGGAACCCAGGTAGGTAATTTCATCTTTCCTTGTGACAATATTGTCACCTACTGTAACTGAGAAGCCATCGGTCTTGCTGAGTTTGTTATTTGAACCGAAGAGAATGGACTCTGTTTTGCCCATGTGTAATGATAGTTTGTTATCAGCGAGCCATATGCAGATTTTGCCTAGTTCCGAGCTGAGGGTTTTTTCAACCTGCAACTTGTTCTTGTCAGAGACCAGCAGGGCTGAGTCGTCCGCAAACAGGAACAGGTTGCAGTCACAGGCTGACGACATGTCATTTGCATAAATTAGGAACAGTAGCGGTCCTAGTATGCTTCCTTGTGGAACACCACAGCTCACTGTGAGGGGGGGGGGGGGGGGGGGGGTAGAGTACCGTTTACCTCCACCATCTATTCTCTCCCCTCCAGGTAGGATTGCATCCAGCTCACTGATAAACTATCAAAACCAATTGCTTTTAGCTTGTCAATCAGAATTGAGTGATTGACAGTGTCGAAGGCCTTTTTTAGGTCCAGCATGACCATGCCGCAGTATTTGCCCGCGTCCACCTCTTGTTTGATGTGGTCGTTCAAATAGAGAAGGCATGTGTCAGTGGAGTGGGACGTTCTGAAGCCAGATTGGAATTCGTAGATTAGATTTTTTTCCGCCAGGTACTTTCCGACCTGTTCGTAGATTATTTTCTCCATGACTTTCGAGATGGAGGTAAGAATAGAAACAGGGCGGTAGTTGCCTGGGTCTAATTTGCTGCCCTTTTTGTGCAGAGGGGTCACTCTCGCAATTTTGAAGTCCTTGGGGACGTGTCCCTGTTTTCAGTGATGGGCAAGCTACTTGGAAAATGTAGCAAGCTACACTACAAGTTACTCTCGATTAAATATAGCTAAACTACAATGGAAGATATCCCCAGAGAAATGTAGCAAGCTACACTACAAGAACATGGCTAAAATAGCTAGCTACATCGGCACTACTTTTTTTTTTTTTTTTTACTTTGTGATCAAGTTTACACCAAACAAATAGGCAGGCAAAAAAATAGCTCAGTTTGATTGTTTATTATAAAACTGAAACAAGCCCTCGGTCTGGCTTTTTGTGTCATCCTTTTAACATGAGGAAAGAACTGTGGAAACGTAATAAATAAAAGGCAGTGAAACAATAATAAAATAAACACAAATATATACTCCCTCTATTGGAATGGAGACTTTTCAGCACAGGATAAACTACTGTTTCAACTCAAACCACAGTAACAAAATGACAATAACCTGGCCAAAGAAAAAGTGCAAGAAACATTTGTCTACAAAATAGACATTAACGAAATCCTATGTAACATTTATACATTCTTAAGTACAGAAATAAGCAGCATGGGGTAATCGGCATTGGAACTATACTACTACAGTATGTACTCAGAGTATAACACTCAAGCTTGACACTGCTAGACAAACAATACTATCCTTGGCTGCTAGATATGTAACTCACAAAACATTCCATGGCCACAGGTTGAGAACCACTGGTCTAGGACGATCTTTTCCCTATTTTTTTCTTTTCTCCACCCCCCAATGTACAGTGTACAGTGTCCCCCTACCCCAACCCCCCCCCCCCCCCCCCAATGTACAGCCCCCACCCACCAACCCCACCAACCCAACCTCCTCCAATGTACAGTTTCTACGTCAAATGTATATACACTCTTTTTCTGGACACTTTTTGTATCACAAACAGTACTGTATTTGCAAATCTGATATGTCATAAATGTATAGATGTAGCAGTACTGTCTATCTGTATGTCGTGTGTGTCATATATGTTATGATGAATTGAAAATGGGGGACCCTGATGTAAACAAGACGAAAGTCTTTCTCTGGTCTGCATCCCCTTAACAATTGTATGTATTGAGCTGTACTGTACTGTACCCATTCTGCAATCTGTTAATACACTTTTCAATCAATCAATCAATAATATTGTTCATAGCAGCTAGCCTATCTCAGACAGACTGTTAGTTAAAGCTGTTGATAAAAAGTGCACTGACTTGTGTGCTGTTTGGGAACAGTTGACAATGTTTATGTAAAGACAGTAAGGGTTTTCATCAGCTCACCTGAATATGTGTTCTCAAGTTAGTATTGGACGTGTGGGACGTCGAGAGCAGCTTCGTTTTTGGTTGACACAATAAACACCTAAACACATATGTTTTAGGCGTTTTTTCAGTCAAACTCATAAACGTGTCCAGGTAGCGTGTACCTGTTCCGCAACAGTAAGTGACTTCCGGGGTAGGCCTGATTGGCCCCGACAGGCACGTGACGCGGCAAACTCAGGACGCGCAACGAGGCTGCTGAGAGCTGTCGCGCGGAAATAGGCTGTCTATTGCCATTCTCTAACACAAACTCTAACCTTAACCAGCTCCTTAACAGCGCCTAAACTTAACCGTTCTAACCTTAACCAACTCCGAAACAATGCCTAACCTTAACCTTAACCTTAACCATGCCTAACCTTAACCATAGAAAGAATATTGCCATTCTCTAAGACAAACTCTAACCTTAACCAGCTCCTTAACAGCGCCTAAACTTAACCGTTCTAACCTTAACCAACTCCGAAACAATGCCTAACCTTAACCTTAACCTTAACCATGCCTAACCTTAACCGGCGAAAGAATACACGTTAAAAAAAAAATAAACGTTAAAAAAAAAGGTTTGATGGGATTCGAACTCACTAACAACGGACCGCAGGATCGCAGGACCGCTGCTCTGCCAGGTGAGCTATAGCGCCGAATGAGAGTCATGGCGTATTTGGACGGTTACGTAATTCCGTAAGCTCTGCCGCTCGGCTCCGCGGAGCGTGCCGCGCGGCAGAGAAAGTTGCGCGTCACGTGCCTGTCGGGGCCAATCAGGCCTACCCCGGAAGTCACTTACTGTTGCGGAACAGTTACACGCGTCCAGGTAGGGCCATGGAGATGCAGTGTTGTTATTGTTGTTGACATCATCTTCATCAATGCCATCAGTGGAAACATCAAATCCCTCTGCCATTATTTCGCGCTGTTATTGTAAATTCATCCATTCATTCTCATTCAGTGGTCTGCGTTTAGATTTTCACTTCCTGGTTTGCGGCCTGGAGTCCCGCCCTATCCTGCCTCTGATTGGCCTACCCGTAATATTTTGGCCTACCATACCCAATCGTGAGTCGTCACTCATATCTAAACAAACCAACCAATCATAGTGGGTTTTTTACGGGGAGTTTTTTTTTCTCCTCGCAGATCTTCCTGTCTAGAGTGCGAAAGTAGCATGTAACGTTTCTCGTCGCTACGTTACTACTTCGTTCTATAAACAGCTCCGCTACAGAGACCGCTACCCTTGTTAAAAAGTAGCGAGCTACCAGCACGCTACTGAGAATTGTAGTTAAGCTATGTAGCTTCGCTACTTGTAGCAAGCTACTGCCCATCACTGCCTGTTTTATGGAGAGGTTTATTATGTGTGTGATGACAGAGTCAGAAAAAGAAAATGTGAATGAATGGGGGGTGTGAATGGTGCATTTATATAGCAGCTTTTATACAAAGCGCTTTACAATTTTGTTCCTCACATTCACCCATACACCGATAGCGGAGGACCATGCAAGGTGCCAACCTGCTCATCAGGAGCAGTTAGGGGTTAAGTGTCTTGCTCAAGGACACTTCAACACGCTGCCTGAGAGGAGCGTGAATCGAACCGGGAACTTTTCCGATCACCAGACGACCGCACTACCCCTTGAGCCACTGTCGCACTGTATTTGGGTAGAAAACAGTTCCTACAGGAAACGGCTCACAATTGCGGCGGCTAGGTGGCGCAGTGGGCAAGACGCTCGCCACCAATGCAGGAGATGCTGGGTTGGAGCCCAGCTCTCGGCGTTGCTACCAGCTTGGCTGGTCGTTCATACTAATACAATTGGCAGTATTAGGGGGTGGGAAGCTGGTGGGTGGGGATCGGACGTTGTGGACAGCGACTCCTACAGGTCGGTTGGTGCGCCTGCACAGTAGAATCAGGAAGCGACGGGGGCGGTGTGTCCCTCCCACGCAGAGCCTCGCCGCTGAGAGATCGCGCTGTGCAGGTGAAAAGATGCGACGGCTGCCTCCCCGAGTACCGGAGGGTAGGGCTGGGCGATATAACGATAACGATAAATATCGCGATATATTTTAATAATCGATATCGAATATCGAAATAAAAAAAAATCGAAAAATCGTTTTTTTTTTTTTTTTTTTTTTTTTTTTTTGTGACCTGCAACAGGGCAGTGGACAGACTTGTCTTTCTTGCCTGCAACTTAAAGTAATGGCTTTGCTTGTCCAAATGACAATACTGACCAAATTGAGATTTATTTTTCTCTTGTCCATTTATTTTGTTTGCTTTCTAATTTAAAATACATTTTGAAACCGTCTGTACACAGTAGGCTATGTGTGCTAGCAGAACTAGACTCCAGTCACGAGTCACAGTGCACATGTGCGGTGGTTTGTCCACCAAAAAAGCGCCAAAAGATCGAAAATAAACTAACAGAGCCAGAACTGTTCAACTCCTCTGGAGCCACAGCCAGCAGAGAAGCCGGTTTACTTTAGCTTTTAAACCAGCTGCAGCCTGAGAACTGGAGTGTGAGGGGATGTAACACTAACGATGGCGGCAACGACAAAGAATTGCTGCAAAATAAACATACATCTGTTGTTTAAATTTTTTTTTTTTTTTAATATTTATAACAATTAGATAATTATCGATATCGAGAAATAAAATAAAATTATCATATCGTTATCGCGATATGATTTTTTTCCATATCGCCCAGCCCTACCGGAGGGGACACGTGATGCAAGGCTTCGTCCACATTGCAGCCGGCTTGTGGGAGGCATGGCCTAACAACGTTTGAGACAGGGGAGGGTAGAATTGGACAATATGAAATTGGGGAATGGAGAAAAAATAGAAAAATGGGGAGAAAAAGTAGATAAAAAAAATTTAAAAAAAAGGAAACAGCTCACAACAAGGTCTGTGTCTTGAATAACGTGGGTCATGACTTCTGGATGGAGTCAGCAGATATCTCTACAGCAGGTATCTCTACAGCAGGTATCTCTACAGTAGGTATCTCTACAGCAGGTATCTCTACAGCAGGTATCTCTACAGGAGATATCTCTACAGCAGATATATTTACAGCAGACATCTTTTTTGTATTATTATTTTGGGTCAACTGTCCCTTTAAGGCTGCCCTTCCCTCTTCTGATCCGTAACAGAGATCACAAAGGAAACGGTCTCATCACCTGCCCCAAGTATTTATTGATCATTTATAAGTCAGAAAAGATACTGTATGCTGTTATACCTCCTGTCTTAGTGCAGAAGCTATAAAGAGTCTGTCTTGTACAGTGAAACACGATCATCCTGTAATAGAGTTGATGTCTTAGTGCAGAAGCTCTGTCTTGTACAGTGAAACACCATCGTCCTGTAATAAAGTTGATATCTTAGTACAGAAGCTGTAGAGTCTGTCTTGTACAGTGAAACACCATCATCCTGTAATAAAGTTGATGTCTGGTCTGTTTCCACACTGGCCCACTTTGTCCTGTCACATGTTGTCTGCAACTCTTTATTACTTTACTGTCCTATACTGTAACTATAATAAACATAACTACCTGCCTCATACTATAGTCTACCCATATAACTCTGTATGATAGCATGTACAATAGGGCTGTATATTCCCTACATTAATTATTTCCATATCTACATATCTGTCTGTACAAACCTGCATATAATCCTTTTTACATAATATATATATATACTTTTACACAATTCCTGTGAGTTTATGGAACACCTCTGTAATTTTTTTTTAAATTCATTGTTTTGTATTTCTAATCAAGTCCTCAAAAACAGCATTTTTCTACCTCAAGATCTCGAGCTGTTTTGAGGCTGGGCTCCTAAACCACTGTGTGCATGCAGTGCTTCTGGGACATTAACATGCAGCTGAGTCTCTCTGACATCACAAATCATCACATTTTCAGATGACTCAGTTCAGTGAGGGTGAATATTGTGAGAGGAGAATTGGAAGAATGCGCCAATATGAGAATTAGAGACATAGATCATATTAATATAAGTCCACATAGCTAGGAAACAATGCTAAACACTGAAAAAGGCCATTTATAAGATAGTTCCCCTTTAACAGATTGCAGAATGGTTACAGTACAGTACGGCTCAATACACACAATTGTTAAGGGGATGCAGACCAGAGAAAGACTTTCGTCTTGTTTACACCATTTTCAATTCAAAATGACATGATTCGGACATTTACGGGGGCCAGTTTCGAATTGCAGCCTCCCGTAGGTGCTCTTTGAGAGCGGTTTTGAAGGTGAGTAGGGATTCAATTTTTTTTTACGGCTGTGGGTAGGGCGTTCCACATTGATGTGGCATAATTGCAAAACATCCCAGCCGAATCTGGGTTGCACATGATTTGTGGAACTCCCTCTGGTGTTGTGGTCGTGGTATTCACTGACCTTTGGGAAGTACCTCGACATGTACATGGGTACCTTAGTGGTGTAGTGTATTTTGCTCCATGTGAGTAGACCTTTAGGCCATGGTGGGACATCTTAAATCCAAATGAAAACCTATAGCGTGATTTTTTTTTGTAGCCGCAGTTTGCAAAGACGCTCTCTGATTGGCTAGCCCGTATACAGCGAAGACCCTCTCTGATTGGTTTAGCTCCGAAGGGCTCTTCCGCCTTGTACATATATATTCTCTGCTTCGAAGTGGTTATGCTTTGGCCCTCTTTCGAAGTGGGTTATGCTTAGAGTTTATCTTTAGAGCAGGGCGATGTACCACCAGCCCTGATTCCAAACTCTAAGCATAAAGAGGGCCAAAGCATAACCACTTCGAAGCAGAGAATATATATGTACAAGGCGGTCATTTCTATCCCAGAGCCCTTCGGAGCTAAACCAATCAGAGAGGGTCTCCGCTGTACGCGGGCTAGCCAATCAGAGAGCGTCTTCGCAAACTGCGGCTACAAAAAGAAATCACACGGTTGGGTAGGTGGGGGAAACTGTTCATTGGAGGAGGTTGGGTGGGGGGGGGGGGTTGTTAGGCGGGGGAAACTGTACATTGGAGGTGGTTGGGTGGGTGGGGGGGGGTTGTTAGGTGGGGGAAACTGTACATTGGAGGTGGTTGGGTGGGTGGGGACACTCACCCACTCACAAACCTATGTGTCGGGTTGGAAAGGGTTAAACAAACCAGGTCACAGGCTGCTTTACAGTTTTAATGGACAGATCTGCTGTTGCAGGGATTTACCAGAACAACGGTTTGTCCTGCTGCTGTTCTTAAGAAGCTCCTTCCAGCAGGAGACAAACAACACAACATTACATTAGGCGTGTTCGAGATTGGCGAGGCAGACGCAGATCTGCACAGTTTTTACTACGGCCTCGCCAAACACGTTGCATGACGGTTAGAATGTTGTCCGACTTGCTCTGGAAATGTGACGAGGCGAGCCGCGGAAATCTCACGGGAGCGAGCCACGCCCAGCCTTCAGAGCGAGGCGCCACAGTACCTCTCACCCTCATGGATTTGCGGCGTTATTATTTTTCCTAGCCGCATTTCTCGGAGACGCTCTCTGATTGGCCGACGCCTGTTTCTACACTGGTTAAGCTTAGGCACTCTTTCGAAGTTGGTTAAGGTTAGAGTTTGTCTTAGAGCATGGCGATAGAACGCCAGGTAGTTTGCAGGCTGTTCGACGCGGAAATGGGCAAAGACACAGCTCGTCACGCGATTGGGCAAACATGTTAGTGGCCAATCAGAGAGCGTCAGTCAGTGGCCAATCAGAGAGCGGCTCCGAGAAATGCGTCTAGAAAAAAAAATAACACGGATTTCCGTGGAGCAGTCGGGTGGCCTGAATACTTTAGACAACAAATATTTGTTTCCACGTCTCTGATTGGCCAGGTCATTTCTGGTCATGTGACATGTGCCCAATTGTGGGACCGCAAGTTTCTACACTGGTTAAGCTTAGGCGCTCTTTCGAAGTTGGTTAAGGTTAGAGTTTGTCTTAGACCATGGCGATAGAACGCCTGCCCTGATTCCGACGGTTAAGCTTAGGCACTCTTTCGAAGTTGGTTAAGGTTAGAGTTTATCTTAGAGCATGGCGATAGAATGCCAGGTAGTTTGCAGGCTGTTAGACCCGGAAATAGGCGCAGAACTTGCTGTCCCACGATTGGCGCACATGTCACATGACCTGGCCAATCAGAGCGCAAAACTCGAACGCAGAAACAAACATTTGTTGTCGAAAGTATTCATGCGACGGGGAACGACTTGCTATCGTTACGCAAAGCGCCTATTGGCTCAGAAAAGTTGTCACCTGGTTGTCACCACCAGCCATGCCCACAAAAGGAAGTTATGAGACGTTTGATTGATTGATTGATTGAAAACTTTATTAACCGATTGCAGAATGGGTACAATACAGTACGGGTCCCGTCTACTCGTCTATCAGATATATTTATTATTATTATTATTGGATACAGGAGTTTGGGTACCAAGAGCTTCCTCAAATAAAGTTATCATCATGTCATCATGATAAACTTCAAGCTGTCAGACACCAAATTATTTTTATCAGAGTAATGAATGCTGTGTTAATAACCATCTTTGCAATGGAGTTTATATCAAAATAACAATATATCAACCCCCCTGAACAAATGGTGATTGCTTCTTCAAGTCGATTCTACAGAAATAGAATCATCGGAATTAAATAATTATAATGATAATAAATACGACAATTACGTTTTGCATTTATAGTCATGACTCAATGAGCAATCTGAGCATTACCGATCTATGTACAGTACTCCTCTAAGCAATCTGGCTCTCAGTTAACCCAATCGCTAGATAGATTAACGAATTCCATATAAATCTATTGTTATGGTTTGTAACCGACCCCAATCGCACAACACAAGACAGGTATGAGAGTAAGCCAAAACAGGGCATTTATTCAATACAAACAAAAAGCGGCACTGTCCCTTTAAAGGAGAACACAAAAATACTGGAAACAAAGAATAGGGAAAGATGTGGCACTGTGCCTTTAAGAGGCGAGCAGGCTAAGGGGAAAAGCTAAGGGACAGGGCCAGGGCAAAAGGACAGGGCAGGAACAGGAACACAGGAGAGGGGAACAGGGACAGAGGCCCGGGGAAGCGGGCTGGAGACAGGGACAGAGAAACAGGGTTAAGGCCTTGGACAGGGCGAGGGCCAGAGCTGCTTACAGGGATGGCAGGGTTCCGACGGCGGAGGCCTGGCAAGGAGATCCTCCTTGGAAGCGATGCGCGCCGGCTTGGCGTCTGGAGTAGGAGCGCGCCGGCTTGGGCATCTGGAGTAGGAGCGCGCCGGCCCGAAGAGCACGCCGGCTCGGGGTCTGGAGTGGGGCGCGTCTGGAGTAGGAGCGCGTCTGGAGTAGGAGCGCGCCGGCCCGAAGAGCGCGCCGGCTCGGGGTCTGGAGTGGGGCGCGTCTGGAGTAGGAGCGCGTCTGGAGTAGGAGCGCGTCTGGAGTAGGAGCGCGCCGGCTAGAAGAGCGCGCCGGCTCGGGTCTGGAGTGGAACACTGGAAAACCTCCAGTAGAGAATTAGAGAGCGCAGACTGTGTCCCACTCCAGGCAAACGGCGACAGGTGGCGAAGGCTGGCACCTCGTCTCACGAACCAGCATACAGAATGGCACAACGTCTCCCAGTGAGAACAAAGGAATCCTCCCGTGGAAGAATAGAGAGCGATGACGATGTCTCACCAGGAGCGCGGCGGTAGATGGTAGCATACAGATACAGAACGACCCGACGAGGACTGGAGGGGAAGTCCAGGTATTTAAAGCCCTCTGGGGCGCTAATCATAACTTATCACAGCTGTGAAAGGTAGTCCAAGGGTGTGGGCTGTTGAAGAGCAGAGGAGAGTAAAACAACGCGAGGGTGGGGGCTGGTGAGGTGAGGAGACAGGAAATTAAAGGTCCAGGGAAACAGGCGAACCTCACATCTATAGTTCATTAACGATGCAGCAGCTGAGCTGATACTGTATCCCGCACACACACACACACACACACACACACACACACACACACACACACACACACACACACACACACACACACACACACACACACACACACACACACACACACACACACACACACACACACACACACACACACACACATGCGTCGTCTGTTTTGCCTCAATATATACTGTATATATAATTCTGTTTTGCCTCAATATACAGTATATATATATATTGATGCAAAACAGAATTATTCAGCAGTGAGTGTGTGTTGTGTGTGCGTGCGCGCTGCAGTGGGCCAGGAGCGCCCAACAAGATGGTATACATTATGGATTATGAATAGTATATTCCACTATAGCAGTATATGGTGTGCTGTACATTTGAATCTGATCAAATTTTGCACACGGCCATCGCATTATAATGAGTTGGACAGACGGCGGTTAGGTGGCCGAGCGGAGATTGCGTTCGTCACCAACCCCGGAGCTGTGAGCTGGATTCGCCTGTTCGAATCCAGCTCACAGCTCCGGGGTTGTCACCAGCTTGGCTGGCCGTCTGCACTAATACAATTGGCTGTATTAGAGGGTGGGAGAAGCTGGCGGGGTGGGTCCGGGTCGTTGTAAACAGCGACTCCTACAGTTCGGTCGGGGCGCCTGCTAAGCGCGGATAGGACTTGAGGGGGATAGTGTGATCCTCCCACATGCTACGCCCTCTCGATGAGAATCCGCGCTGCCAGGTGAAAAGAAGCGGTGATTGGCTGGACGTGTGTCGGAGGAAGCACGTGGTAGCCTCCACTCTCCCAGATGATCTGACTGTGGGGGGTAAGTGCGCAGCGACCAGGAAGGGACTGGGAATTGGCATACGACTAACATTGGGATGGGAGAAAATCGGAGGAAAATGGAGGGGGAAAAAGATAATAAAAAAAAAAAAAATGAGTTGGACAGGTGTGTATGTGTGTGTGGTAACGTGAACCGTTGCACGCGTATCTGCCATGCAAGACTAGGCGAGAGGCTGTTGTAAAGGAATGTGAATCACTACCCACTTCCAAAAACACTCTCAAAGAACACCTACGGGAGACTGCAATTCGAAACTGGCCCCTACAAATGTCCTAACCCAGTTGTACAGTAAATGACCAAGTATGGCTTTGTCAGTATTCCAATGTACAGTGTACAGTGTGTCCCCCCCCCCCCCCTACCTCCAATGTACAGCCCCCCCCCCCCCCTCCACCCACCCACCCAACCCCACCCCACCTACCCAACCTCCTCCAATGTACAGTTTCTACGTCAAATGTATATACACTCTTTTTCTGGACACTTTTTGTATCACAAACACTACTGTATTTGCAAATCTGGTATGTCATAAATGTATAGATGTAGCAGTACTGTCTATCTCTGAGAAATGCTAACCGGAGCTAACGCAGAACAGGAGGATGGTAAAGCAAATATAATGACTTCCTTTCTGGGGTTTTCAAAATGACGTTTATAGCAGCGGAAAACGTTTATTTTGTACATTATCTAACGTTAACACGAACCTAAACTAACTTTAGGTTAGTTGTAACGTTAGTTTAGGTTCGTGTTAACGTTAGATAATGTACAAAATAAACATTTTCCGCTGCTATAAACGTTGCACTTTTATTTTGAAAACCCCATAAAGGAAGTCATTATATTTGCTTTACCATCCTCCTGTTCTGCGTTAGCTCCGGTTAGCTCCGAGCGTCCAGTAGTTAGTAGTATATTATCAATACCAGCCATTGGATTACTGTTTTCTAAATTGGGGAGGCTTTTAATCGTCAAGGTAAGAGGATTTTAAGTCATGGTATCCATAAACTTCAATCGGTTCGGATCCTTTGAAGGAATGAGAATATCAACAAACCTGTAGGGAACGTCACGCTACTGTCCTGCCTCACTTCCAGTGATGAAGCTAAGCTATGCTAACGGAGCGACTGTTCCCTAAGCTAAATGCACGCACAGAGACAAAAAAGGTATGTATCTTCTTGTCTAACTCCAGGGAAGATGTTAAATAAGCTAATTTCCCAAAATGTTGGAGTTTTCCTTTAAGCTTAGGCACTCTTTCGAAGTTGGTTAAGTTTGTCTTAGAGCATGGCGATAGAACGCCAGGTAGTTTGCAGGCTGTTTTCGATGATGGAAGTGATTTAGGAAAAGCTTATATTCGGCCCGTGGGAGCACTCAGGGGTGCTAAGATAAGTGATATAATAATAACAACAACGACCACTGCCCAGTCCGCGTACAGTCCGCTCGACTATGGGAGCACCTTCACGCTCAGCTCTGCGGAGCGACACAAACAATGTAACCGTACATGTAACCTGTAGTAGCATACTGGTTATGGCGAATAAAACGTTCTATTCTTCTAACCTGTCTCGGTGGCTGTAGCGTGGCTGTGGGCCTGGCTGGGCTGTCTGTCTGCCTGGACTCGGAGCTGACCGGGGGGTTGAGGTGGGGAGCTTACTGCCGATGCATTCTTCAGTAACGTTAGAGTCAGTATACCTTTGCTGCCTGCTGAAACAATGATGTTCTTTTTCGTAGCTTTGCCGTCTCCTGTTTGGCTTTCGCTCTCATCTTGTTTTTCTTACTGCTGTGTTTTGAACGGCAACGCTGCCCAGCCTGCCAATGAACATTAGTCAGCCGGCTAGCCCTATCACAGGTGAGTAAATAATTACAGCAGGGAGGGGGGGCCCCGCCCTCTGCGCGAGATGCATCCAGCTGCAGCCCCACAGAACCATACTCCCACTGCCACACTGCGACCTGTTTGTTACGAAATCTAAGAGGATAGCCTACAGTGGGGGCGGGGCCCCCTAAGCTCCGGGGCCCCCCCGCACCGCGGGGGTAGCGGGGGCCTCCGCTACGCCACTGAATACACTCTGTACAGTATTTTTTCACAGTTTCTCCATTTTCAAAAACGCCACTGAATACACTCTGTACAGTATTTTTTCACAGTTTCTCCATTTTCAAAAACAATGGCCAAGAAATCCTTCATGTTCAAAGCCCCTTGGGACTGGAACAACCTTCCGGTGATCATTCGATCCATATCTTCATTTGACCTCTTTAAAAACACTTTATGTTCAAATTTTATGGTCAATTGTACATGCTTCCTTGGTGGGGCTCCTGCGCTGGTGAGGGGACGCGGGGCATAGCCGTCCTTTATGCGGGTGTTATGGATTAGCTAGTTGGCTCTACTCCTATTTTTAGGCAGGGGGGGGCCGATTGGTTGATTTGGGACGCTCGTTGGGCGGGTTGATTGCTCCTCTTATCCTGCCAGTCCTGGAGCTCAATATCTATTACATCCTGTATTCTATTAACCCTTTGAATGTTTTGTTGGGCCTTTCTCGCGGCGGCTGCCTGGCGGTGTCATCGCGGGGTAAGCATATTTGTTTTCCCTGCGGACCTGCGGTGGCACCGTCATGTGGCTGCCGTGGAGTAGGCCTATTATGATGGAGATTGAGAGTCATATCCTCTTATAATGAGAGACATATCCTCTTATAATGTGTACTTGTTCTGTTGTGTTTTTGTATGTGTCCTTTATTTCTTTTTTTGTTGTGTGTTATGTGTTCTGATTCTGAATTACATTGCACAAGATGTGGGACCCTCTCGAAAATGAGATACTGTATCTCAATGTGGTTTTCCCAATAAAGAAATTTTAATATTTCAATATGAGGAATTTAAAATACATAGGTATTACCCTGAGGTATTTAAAATACATGGGTATTACCCTGAGGTATTTCAAATACATGGGTATTACTCTGAGGTATTTTCATCGATAAGCCAGTTTTTAATGTGGACTTGAATGTCCAGATGGTGTCAACCATCTTCAGGCTGTCCAGGAGGCGTGTAGTCTTTTACCAACACACTTGCAGTTCCGCGTTCGGGTTCTGCGATCTGATTGGCCACTGACGTTTCTCTCTGCGCCAATCGCGTTACGCCTAGTTCTGCTCTACTATCCTCAGTTAACGTAATTTATACAAATGGAAGTATTGATTTCACCGTAACGAATCATTAAAAAAATATACCGTTAACTGGAATATGTTAGTTTCTTACATATATGTTGGATTATGTAATTGGTTTGTCATGACAAACCAATATAAAATTGCGAATTAACCGGTGGTTATCCTATAGCCCTAGTTATATGTACATTTCAACAAAGTGGAGCCGCAGGGGACTTCCATAGCATACGCCTTCAAATCCAGCTAGCGTTTGTCATAATCACAGCGAGAGCGTTCTTCACTCCTCCTCCTTCCCCCCTCACATTCACCACACACTCCTCTTCATCCTCCCTTCCCTCCACCACGGAAGCCTCACGCCCTTATATGGTCAGCACCCCTTCACCCCCTGTCACTCAACTCAGCTGCACCTCATCCCCTGATTCGCACGCTGCCAGGCACCTCACTCCTCACAGCTGTATCCCATCCCCTCATGACAGTGGCGGCTCGTGAATTCTTCACGGGGGGGGGGGGGGGGCGGAATTAATTAGTATCCCCCTCTATCTCTCCTTCTCTCTCTTTCTCTCTCTCACACACAGCGCGACGTGGAATCGATTCGTTACACAATCAGACCTAGTATGTGTGTAGTATTATATACCAAGAATAACTTCAGTATGAGTACAGGGCTGTACACATATTTTGCATATTGTTAAACGAGCCAAGGCTAGCTATTAAACTATCGATATGAATCGAAAACGGGGGACCCTGATGTAAACAAGACAAACGTCTTTCTCTGGTCTGCATCCCCTTAACAATTGTGTGTATTGAGCCATACTGTATTGTACCCATTCTGCAATCTGTTAATAAAGTTTTCATTCATTCATTCAAACATAGACGATATTGAACATTATACAACGGCATGCAAATTTCTCGATTCTGATTGGCTGAAACAGTCCATTTACACGTATGTATAGGGCACATTCCACGCTCCTGGTCCCAGGACCCGCCCACAACCGAATCACATCACTCCGCCGGATCACTCCGTCGGAAAAAACAAGATGGCGGACAATAATCTTTAACAAATGGATATGTTGATAGCGTCATAACGACTAAATATGAAGCGATTCTGTCACGGCGAATGTCTTAGTCCTTTAAACAATGTTGGATGATGTAATTGATGGGTCATGAATCATTGTGGAACAAAAGAAAAATCGCGGATTGATTGATTGATTGATTATTTGCAATTTAAAAAAAAATCTTCCTTCCCCCTGACACTGTCTGGCACACCCACCCACACACACACACACATACACACACACACACACACACACACACACACACACACACACACACACACACACACACACACACACACACACACACACACACACACACACACACACACACACACACACACACACACACACACACACACACACACACACACACACACACTCCTGTCTGCAACGGCGGGGGAGAGTCAGACTGTAGAAGCAGCTGAGTGCTGCGCTGTTCTAAGTGAGCATGGCCTATTGAGTTGATTGATTGATTGATTGCTAATTTTATTACTGTACGCTTGGTTTCCAACTGGTTAAGTTTAGGCCCTCTAAAGTAGGTTTAAAAAAATAAATAAAAAAATAGGGCGAAGAAAACTTTTTTTTCCCTATAGGGCAAAGAAAACATTTTAATTTGTTTTACCTACTTTCTATAGAAGCATCTAAGAATGAAGTTCTATAGAAAGTAGGTCTGCATCCCCTTAACAATTGTGTGTATTGAGCCGTACTGTATTGTACCCATTCTGCATCTGGTAATAAAATTTTCAATCAATCAATCAATCAATCATTCCAATAACAACCACTAACTTCATAATTAAAAACTAAAGAAAAGTTGGATGTGTTAGTTGGTTGGATGTCTTAGTTGAAAGGCAGTTGGATGTGTTAGTTGGTTGGATGTCTTAGTTGAAAGGCAGTTGGATGTGTTAGTTGGTTGGATTCCTTAGTTGAAAGACAGTTGGATGTGTTAGTTGGTTGGATGCCTTAGTTGAAAGGCAGTTGGATGTGTTAGTTTGTTGGATCCGTTGGATGCACTTCCGAGCTGCTTCCACATGGAGGCAACTTCTCTCAATCATTCCAATAACACACAGTTGGATGTGTTATTTGGTTGGATGCACTTCCAAGCTGCTTCCACATGGAGGCAACTTCTCTCAATCATTCCAATAACACACAGTTGGATGTGTTAGTTGGTTGGATGCACTTCCGAGCTGCTTCCACATGGAGGCAACTTGTCTTTTTTGTAGTTGTGGGAACTACTTTTTCTGGCGGATGGTTTTTTCAATAAATCTTCGATTAATGTGTGTTTATTGTATAGCAATAAGGTTGGATGAATGTGGCAGTTGTATAAAAGCATTACACCACTTGCAGTCGTGATTTGTGAACAATAAACCATGCCTAGGGGGTCTAACCACCCTCGGCTGCGCCTCGGGCCTAACGACCACCCCTAGGCATGGTTTATTGTTCACAAACCACTCCTTTGCGTGATGTAATGCTTAAATAATCCACTTATTTTCAATCCAAACGAAACTCCACTCCAGAGAGAGAGAGAGAGAGAGAGAGAGAGAGAGAGAGAGAGAGAGAGAGAGAGAGAGAGAGAGAGAGAGAGAGAGCGTTAGTTAGTTAGTTAGTTAGTTAGTTAGTTAGTTAGTTAGTTAGTTAGTTTAGCATTAGCTGAGTGGCTAACAGCAGCTAACGTTAGCTGAGTGGCTAAGAGAGAGAGAGAGAGAGAGAGAGAGAGAGAGAGAGAGAGAGAGAGAGAGAGAGAGAGAGAGAGAGAGAGAGAGAGAGAGAGAGAGAGAATTAACTCACTTTGTTTAATTGAAACGTGGTCCAGCCGGAGGGCTTGATAAAGTGTATGTCCACTGACTGTCCCCCAGACTGTTGTCGATGTATATCCACTGCCCACTGTCCAGACTCGAGACTGCATCACAACACACAGCATCGAACATCCTGCAAACTACCTGGCGTTCTACCGTCCACTTTTAAGCAAAACCGAGAAATGCGGCTACGGAAAAGTACTGTCGTCGCCGCGTCGGCCAATCAGAGAGCGTCTCCGAGAAATGCGGCTACGGATATTATAGACGCCTCTTGCTTAGACCGCTTCAAAACGCCCCTGTGTTCCATCATAATACATCATATTTCAACGCACAGCGCGTTACGCACTGATTGGCTGCGACGGATACAGCGATGAAACAGTGCACGGCGTGCACGCGCACTCAAAATTGCGTCTAGCCCAAGAGAAATGCGGCGAGGAGAAATGCGGCTACGGTAACGGAACGTATTCTCTATCAGACAGTGAGTCACTTCCTGTTCAGGAAAACGATTATTTATATTTGATATATTAACATTATATTGTGCATTGGAAACACAAACATACTTAAAATGAGTAAATATTATTCATTTTAAACATGTTTATATTATTTATAGGGCTATAAAACAAAAAACTAAAACAAATATTTCTTATTCTTGTCTCTTTTAACCAGGGATAACCAGGGGGGGCGGCGCCCGAGCGCCCCTAGTGGCCAGCCGCCACTGCCTTATGATGAAGACCCTACTTCAACCGGATGACGCTGACCAGAAGTCGTGGTGGTGTTAGTATCATTACCTAGGTACGACGCCACAGTCCAAAGACCTGCTAGACATCCCTGTGTGATTATTCCCTGTTCTAACTTTCCTCTCTTGTACCCAGGACCTCCATGCCAGCGTGCCCCTGTCTGGACCCCCTGGAGCTTACCAAGGAGTTCCTGCTCCCTCTCTCGACACGGACCCGTGTCTCAGTAGCACTGGAGTGCACCTGCTCCCATTACCCCAAGAACATTCCTAATCCATATCTGTTGTACATTTCTGGTTGTAACTCTTGCCTACTTGGGAATACTATTAAACAGCCTGAAACGCTCCATTCTCTCTTCTCCTGTGTTCAGCGATTGGGCTCTGCTTAAAACCCATTCTCACAGAACACCATGACCAATGATGTCAGAACCAGCTGCACTCGAGATCGAAGATGAGGAGGACACACGTCCATCATGTAAAAGGAAGTTTCAGAGGCAGTCCGTGAGTATTACCGACGGCTAGACTGCTCGGGTAGACCAACTCGTTCACTCGTTGGATGAAATCATTGTTCAGCTTACCACTCTCACACATGGCTCTGCGGAGCGAGACAGACTATATGGCCGTTTCGAGGCATACGTCACGGCTCAGCAAGCATCACCAGACACCCCACCCATGGCTGCGATTCCCCTGCACAGAGAGCCCCACGTTCCCGCACCGGAGCGTTATGATGGGAGCGTCTCCAAATGTCGAGCCTTTATATTTCAGTGTTCGTTAGTATTCGGGCAACAGTCATACACTTTCCAAAGTGAGAAGTCCAAAATCGCTTACCTGTCAGCCCTGCTCACGGGTTCTGCGCTAGAATGGGCGACCGCTCTCCACTTCAATAATTCTCTCCTCTGCAAATCATATTCCGCATATATATTTTTTTTGATCCACTTTTTCTCCCATTTTCTATTTTTCTCCCATCCCAATTTCGTATTGTCCAATTCAACCCTCCCCTGTCTCGAACGCTGTTTCTTGCCTCCCACAAGCCGGCTGCAATGTGGACGAAGCCATACATAGCACGAGTCCCCTCCGATACTCGAGGTAGCAGCCGTCGCATCTTTTCACCTGCACGGCTCGATCTTTCAGCGACAGGGGTCTGCGCTTTGGAGGGGCGCCGCCCCCATCGCTTCCTGATTCTACTGCGCAGGCGCACCAACCGACCTGTAGGAGTCGCTGTCCACAACGCCCGATCCCCACCCATCAGTTTCCCACCCCCTAATACTGCCAATGTGTATTAGTACGGACGACCAGCTAAACTGAAAGCAATGTGGAGCGCTGGGATCGAACCCAGCGTCTCCAGCATTCGAGGTGAGCGCCTTGCCCACTGCACCACGTAGCCGCCCTATATTTTGCATATATTGATGACATGCGCAAAGTCTTCGACCACCCTCCGGGGGGCTCGGATAGAGCCGCCGGTTTATTCACGATCCGCCAAGGAAGTCTCAGTGTGAGCGAATACGCAAACAATTTTCATATCCTGGCAGCCGGCTCCGACTGGGGTGACACGCCACTGCGAGGGGCTTTCCGCCAAGGCCTGAGCAACGTTTTAAAAGATGAACTGGCGTCTAAAGAAAAGCCGGATTCCCTAGACGAGCTAATCCATTTAGCCAGGGAACTGGACATGTGCCTCTGTGAACGCCGCCGAGAGAGGGCTAGCGCCGCTCGCCCACCTGTGCCCAGCTCAACTCGCTCTCCCCGCGCCGTCCGCGCTGAAAGTAGTTCCCCCATGCCCATGGACCTAGACCGGTTGCGCCTTCCTCCCAACAAACGCCATCATAGGCTCGCTACGGGGGCATGTCTATATTGCGGTCGACTCGGTCACTCTGTTGCTTCATGTTCGATTCGCCCCAAACGACGGAGCTCGGCAGTGACGCTGGGTGTCTGTTCAAGCCTTGATATCGCTCCCAGCTCCGGTCCGAACATGCAATTCAGTGCCACGCTGTTTCTCAATGGTCAATCACTCCCGCTGTCCGCCCTGGTCGCCTCAGGTGCCGACGAGAATCTCATCGACGCTGGGGTTGTTTCCCACTACCACATCGCTACCGACACCCTGCCAATACCCCGTGACGCTCGCGGGTTAAACGGGAAGCTGCTCACGCGAATAACTCGCCACACTGTACCCCTCCGCCTCATGTTATCAGGAAACCATAGAGAGAGTATTCGTTTTCATGTCACCAACTCTCCCCACAATCCCATTGTCCTTGGCATGCCGTGGCTCAAATTACACAACCCCGTCATAAACTGGCCTACTGGCTTGGTGACTAGCTGGAGCTCTTACTGTCACGTAGCCTGCCTGCAATCAGCTCGGCTGCCACTAGGGGTCGCTGGTCCCCACCTTCCCAACGAACCCATTGACCTGTCTGCTATTCCTCCTGTCTACCATGATTTGGAGGCTGTATTTAGCAAACAACAGGCTCTCTCCCTACCTCCTCATCGCCAATACGACTGTGCTATTGATCTACTCCCAGGAGCGTCGCTCCCCGCTAGTCGCCTGTTCAACCTCTCACGCCCAGAGAGAGAGTCGATGGAGAAGTATATCCATGAGTCCTTGGCCTCAGGCATTATCACTCCCTCCTCCTCTCCTGTCGGCGCAGGGTTCTTCTTTGTCTCCAAGAAGGATCGTTACCTTTGCCCCTGTATTGACTACCGGGGTCTCAACAACATCACAGTCAAGAACAAGTACCCCCTGCCTTTGATTAACTCTGCTTTTGAGCCCCTGCAAGGTGCCACCATCTTCACGAAGCTGGACCTCAGGAATGCCTATCACCTTGTCCGCATCCAGGAAGGAGACGAATGGAAGACGGCCTTTAAGACCCCGCTTGGCCACTTCGAGTACAAGGTAATGCCCTTTGGGCTGACCAACGCCCCTGCTGTCTTTCAGGCCCTCGTCAATGACGTTCTCCGCGATGTCCTTAACCGCCCCGTTTTTGTTTATTTGGATGACATTCAGATTTTTTCGCGCTCCATGGAGGAGCACGTCGAGCACGTCCGCCGGGTCCTCCAGCGCCTTCTGGAGAACAAGCTGTTTGTCAAGGCGGAGAAGTGTGAGTTCCACGTCTCCTCCATCGGCTTCCTCGGCTACATCATCGAGGGCGGCAAGATCCGGGCGGACCCCGAGAAGATTAAGGCGGTGTCCAACTGGCCCCGTCCCACCAATGTCAAGCAGCTCCAACGCTCCTGGGGTTTGCTAACTTCTACCGGCGCTTCATCAGGGATTACAGCCGGGTCGCTGCACCCAGGCACGTGCACACATAGGCCAAGGGGTGCTTGAGCACCTGCCTTTTTGAGCCTCATCAAAAAAGTGCCATTTTTTAAAATAATGTAAAAAAAAATTAATAAAAAAAAATTGACCGTTACGCATATAGACTGCCCTTCCAACTGAAAAATGTCAGGATAGAATCCAAATATTAGGTAAAGTCCGCGGACCTATATATTTTATGCATAGCGTGGGTGGTGATGATGATGATGATAGAAACCGCTGTGGTGCATACAGTTGAATGCTGGTATTACACTCATTGAGGGACACGAAGAAGTCAAGTCCGATGGGATTTGGGAATCTCAAATACAAATCGGGATTGGAATAAAAAATGCATTTATATTAAACAATACAGAATATACAGCACTTCTTGGGGTCTGTAGGGTAAGCACTTATTCCCTCCCCCCTGAACATTTATGGAGATGTATGGGCCTTTTAAGTCAGTGAAAAAAGTGTCTTTCAAGGATAAGTGAGCTCCTGCACTGATTATTATAGTTTAATATTCAATATTTGATCACCAAAACCCCCAAAAAAGCATAAAAAGGGGGCCCCCCGCTAGAAAAGGGCCCTTAAAAATCACGCTTGCGCGCTATGCGCGCTCGGTTAGTATATACACACAAGTGTAACGCCCTTTTCAGCCTTTGAGCACCTGCCCCTCTAAAGTCCTGTGCACGTCCCTGGCTGCACCCCTCACCCAACTCACCTTGCCTTCCGTGCCCTTCGTCTGGTCTGACAGAGTGGACTCCGCCTTCGCCGAGCTGCGCCGGCGCTTCACAAACGCACCCATCCTCGTCCAGCCGGACGTGTCCCGCCAGTTCGTGGTGAAGGTGGACGCCTCTTGTACCGGAGTGGGGGCGGTCCTTTCCCAACGCTCCGTCCTCGACCAGAAACTGCACCCCTGCGCCTTCTTCTCGTGCCGCCTGACCCCAGCCAAGGTCAACTATGACATCGGAAACCTGGAGCTCCTGGCAGTCAAACTAGCCCTGGAGGAATGGAGGCACTGGCTGGAAGGCTCAGAGGTCCCCTTCCTGGTTTGGACGGACCACAAGAACCTCGCCTACGTCCAGACGGCCAAGCGCCTGAACTCCCACCAGGCCCGCTGGGCGCTGTTCTTCGCCAGGTTTAACTTCACCCTTACCTACAGGCCTGGCTCCAAGAACACCAAGCCGGACGCTCTCTCCCGGCAGTTTGTCCCCGAAGAGGGTCCTGCGCACCCCGACACCATCCTCTCCACCTCCTGCTTGGTGGCCGCCGCCACCTGGGAGATCCAGTCCATCGTCAGGGAGGCTCAGCGTGCCCATCCGGACCCAGGTAACGGTCCACCTCACAGCTTTTTGTCCCCGACCTGGTCCGCTCCCAGGTGCTCCAGTGGGTTCACGCTTCCCAGTTCGCCTGCCACCCTGGGATAGACCGTACCCTGTCCCTGCTGAAACGGCACTTCTGGTGGGTCTCCATGAGGGAGGACACCCGCGCCTTCGTCCTTGCATGCACTGTCTGTGCTCGTGGAAAGGCTTCCCACCGACCACCCGCCGGGCTCCTCCGTCCGCTCCCTGTTCCCGGTCGGCCCTGGTCGCACGTCGCCCTGGACTTCATCACCGGCCTTCCTCCCTCACACGGTAACACAGCTATCCTCACTATTGTTGCCAGTTTCTCGAAAACGAACCTAAACTAACCTAAAGTTAACTCATGACGTTAACAGTTAGTTTAGGTTCGTGTTAACGTTAGATAATGTACAAAATAAACATTTGCGGTGCTTTAGACGTCGCTCTTTTATTTTTAAACCCCCCGACCGGAAGTAAAAATGATGCGTCGTATTCTGCTTACGCCTCCGGTTCTGTGTTTGTTGGTTTTAACGTTAAATTAATTGATTGCTGTTTAACTTGTCTGTGTCCAGTCCTTTCGATTAGCCCTACCGTTCATTGTAAACAATGATGCATGTAATTATATTAACGTTACTGTGTTGTTGTAGCTATGTTAATAAATACTGAATGGCATTAACTTACGGTTATGCATATAACCATAGTTATATGAGCATAGTGACGCTCAGCGTCTATTGCAATACTATTGAACTGAATTTTTTTTTCACATGTACTTTTACATACCATCATCTGTCTGGCCACACCCCCATCCGCTACCTACATAAGCAGGGGTGTGGCGATACCATCAGCTCCTTCCCAATCTTTCACCACAAGGCAAGATCAAGGGGTCCTCAGTGAGTCCGACGCTGAGCGCCACTATGCTCATATAACTATGGTTATATGCATAACCGTAAGTTATATATCGCATAGCTCTGCTCAGCGTCTATTGCAACACAGGAGCTGAGCAGAGTTGAGCTCGACAAATGTACCCGCTGAGGCCCCCCACAACAATCAGAACCGGGGAGGACCCGAGCCCCCCGAACCCCCCTAGCGGAGGACGGGAGGGTGTCGGATCCGACTGCGCGAAGAGGAGACTTCAGCAACTCAACGCACAGGGTGAGCAGACGTGGGGCATACCCACGACTACACAAACGCACAACCCGCATGCCACTAGGGAACGAACGGAAGGAACAAACACCTGTTACCACCCCTAATATCACGGGGTCAAGAGCAAAGCCCAACCCCGTGGCAAGGCCGTAGCAGCGGAGCGCGAAGGAGGACCCAGACCCAGAAGGGACTGGACCCCCCCGGAAAAAGGGGGCCTGGAGAGGCCAACGACGCCACAGCATCGAGACCTCACCAGGTGGTCACTAGTGACACCGCCCCCCACATCGCCAGCGTATTCGGACAGGGCCCATCCAAGAGCAGGCCCTTCCCCCCTACAGCACGCCGCCTAGCTCACTGATCCTGGTATACCCAGGCAGTCACCCATCCAAGTACAACCCAGGCCTGAACCTACACAGCCTCCGAAATTGAACGAGATCGGGTGTGTTCAGGTTGGCATGGCTGTAAGCTCGAAGCACTCAAGAGGCTACACCCACAGCGGGAGCAGGTAGTGCACCGGGGAGACAACCCCCAAAAGAGGTCGATCCCTCAATCCAGGCAAACAGGCACTCGACCTGAGCCTGGAGCACTCCCTAAACAATACCCCGTCAACCTGCTCCATAAAGGAGGGGACAGGGAACCCCCAGAGAGACTTCCCACGTGAGCAATAGATTGAAAAGACATATTGCAACATTGAGCTATGTAACAATTGGACTAGGACTCTCCGAGGAGGAGGCTCTGAAACTCTGAGGAGGCTCCCTCACTGAGAGGGAGACTCTGAACTCACCGAGGAGGCTCTGAACTCCCTGAGGAGAAGACTCTGAAACACCCTGAGGAGGAGGCTCTGACCCAATACACACACTACCAGTAGGGAGCAGAGCAGAAGAACAAAACGACTCTACTGCGTTGCATCACCCACCAAGCTCAATACACATACAACAGAGCAGAACTTCTTTTTAAGTTCTACTCACCTTGACAATCTGAGGAGGAGGCTCTGAAACTCTGAGGAGGCTCCCTCACTGGGAGGGAGGGTCTGAACTCACAGGAGGCTCTGAAACTCCCTGAGGAGGAGGCTCTGAAACTCCCTGTAACAGAGGTCCATAACATGGAGCCTGAATAACCCACGGAAGTCTTACCAATAGAAACGCGCCCAGTGACGTACTCTATGGCGGGGGAATTTCCGTGGTCCACCGCCCAATATGGCGTGGGACCAGGAAACTCCCCCCCCCCTACCCTGTAACGCGCTGATCCAGCAACATGACAGGAAGCCCGAAGGACAGGGGGTTTTAACTCCTGACCAATCAGAAAAAGGGGAGGAAGGTTTTACCAGTTCACCCCCTTATGACCCCCACCCCTGATATGATGTAATGACAAAGTAGAGCCATGACACCAGTCATAGCATGCTACATGAAGCGTTAACAGCTTCACATAGACTCATGTGCGAACCTGCCATCTGAATTTTACAAAGGAAGAAAAACACAGACCCAGAGAGGACCCCTTTAAGAGCCCCGGTACCAGAGCTTACACATGTGACTTCTGTAGGCCAACACCTAACCCAGTTGTGGATCTTAACGACACACACAACCCTCTATCACAACAAAAAAGGTAAAAGTACACTCTCACTACCGTAAGAGGAACGCCGTTTTTCATAACGAGAGAAAACACAAGTCCTCGATTAAGTACTGGCCACAGGCCTTGCTAAGTCACATGATAGCGACCAAAACAATCTTTTCCCTAGGAAAGAATTGTTTCCCCAAGCAGGAGCACAACCCCAGCAGAAGCTGAGGGATTACACCGTATCCCCACAAACATAGTGAAACAATATATTGTAAACAAAAACATGTTTGAGAGGAGGGGGGAGCCCCTGGGAAACCGGGGGAATCACCCCTCACCACCTTACCCTTGATACGACTAGGTTGAACAGGTTAATATGTGAACACGCTACCTGTTTATTGTCATCACAGGCTGAGAGAAGGACTCACCCCTCGATCATATGTCACTAAGCATAGCTTTGCAGGGTTATTAACCGAGCTAGTTGTGAGCTCAACCACGTTACAGTAGTTAGTTCTCATCACAACCAAACCAGTTCATTTTTACTCACATAAAAAACAACACAGATTTTCTAGGTAGAGAGAAACTATACCAGCGACAAGACAATTCACACACAACTAGGGTGACCAGGTGTCCCCCTTTTGGTTGTACTGTCCCACCATTTGACCAAATGTCCCGCGTCCCTCATATTGAGAGGATGTCCCTCTTTTCGAAGCCAAAAAAAACATGCGTCTAAAAGCCCCTCCCTACAGACAGTAAACGTAGCAACCCGCCTCTTGTCCACACACATTGCTCTGATTGGTTATAGTACTTTAGCGTGCTGCTTGCCTGCTTGTGACGTGACTGAGACTGAGTCGTGACGCTACCTCATATCGCAAATCTGATTGGTCAAAAAAAACACAACAACATTACAAGCGAACTAGTTCAAGATGGAAAGCAGTAAAAAGAAACGGACCTGCAGTTACAACCAAGACTGGCAAACGACACATGACTGGGTGAGGCAGATGGCAGGCAATCCGCAGCAGGCTTTCTGTGTTTTGTGTCATAGTTCGTTTTCAATTGCGCATGGAGGAGAATACAACTTGAAGCGCCACAGTGGACGTGAGTCTCACTTGAAAGTGGTTCACCAAAAAGAAACATCCAGATCTATGGATACGTTTCTTTTTAAACCAAACAATGATAGCCAGACGGACAAGGTCACTGCAGCTGAGATAACAAGTGTCTATCACACAGTACAACACTCCCATTCATACAGGTCAGCCGACTGTGGTAACCTTTAACCTTTGATTTAAATCTATTCAGTGAAGACCATGGCAGTTATTCTAATATAGAAACACAATTTATTTGTATTATTATTTTTGTATTATACTACACTGTTTTCCCTAGTTCTGTGTTAACAGGGAATATCAAACACAAGACATTCCTGTCAAGTGATGACGTTTGAATATTTAAAACAGATGTTAGGTGGTATTTAATTTGTATTTATTTTGATTTAACCTTTAACCTTTGATTTAAATCTATTCAGTGAAGACCATGGCAGTTATTCTAATAAAACATTTTACATTATCTATCTGTCCCACTTTGTCCCACCAAAATCGTACTGTTGTCCCACTTTGTCCCACCAAAATCTTACTGTTGTCCCACTTTTGGACTTTTTGCATCTGGTCACCCTACACACAACACATGTCGTATCCCCAATGTAGTGAAGCAACATACGTTTTGGAAAAAAACATCGTTATTACAAAACATTTAGAAGGGAAGGAAGAGGCGTTAAGTGTCCAGAGGACCCTTACCTACACCATGAACGCAGGCTGAGAGGACTGCAAACACTGGTCTCTCCACGTTGACGAAGTCCTCGCTGGCGGAGCAAAGAAGCTAAGACGCCCCCCTCCAACAGCCGATCACGGTGTAGGGCCGACTATTCAAAGATGACCTGCTATTCTCACGGCTAATGTTCAACGGTGTAACATAAGCTAACAGCCAACTCAGGCCAACTGGTAACATCAAGCTAATGTTCCTAGCCTAGTGAACGCAACAAGCTAGCGCCGCAGCTAACAGCTAACTGGCTAACAGGTAGCTCACCCAGCTAGCACGTAAGCTAAGCAGCTATCACCGAACTGCACACGAGAGAACACAATAAAGCCAACACTTCAGACAGCCGCCGTCTGATCCACATCCTTAGAGAGAAGAGAAAAAGAAGTCAACACAGTTTCCAGAACGGTGATTAACAGATATACAGCGGTATCGGCACAATTCCCTCATGGGCTGCAGCCGAATTGGGCGTGGAGCTTCCGATAATGAAACACCAAACCCACTTTCCTCGTGTTTAGGGTAACTTTCAACTTGAAAGATGGGGCCTTCACGTGACAGAGAGAAATCCGCTCGTCCAAAGATCCGGGGTTTCAACCAAAGATCTTGGTCACGGCCCACTAGATTGACTACCGTGGGCTTCAAACCAGGACCCTCTCTCTGCCGTCTAAGAGGCAGAAAAAGGATACTAGTCTGGGGCCGGCTTTCATAAATCGTGCAGCTAATCCCCCCATAGCAACACAACTGGCGCTTGCGTAGCAAAATCATCACTCACCCAGAGAGGTAGCTCGCTTCTCACAACAGCCGTCGCTCCTCCTGCACAGTCCAGCTGCAGAACCGAAGGTAATACCTGTCCAGCTGCAGCTTGGAGGACTGCAGGTGGGGATTAGACCAGCGACGCGAGCCCCTAATACGAAAAAACCGGTGGAGGTCAGAATGATCATCATCTTCCAGACACCCCAGTGGCGAAGACATTATCGCTGTATTTTCTCGAAAATAGTGAGAGAGAAAACAAAGATATAATGTCAACGTAGCTCTGTCATCTTCTACTTTCTTCAAAAAATACATCATCTTCAAAGTGGTGTATACAGGCACTTGACGTGGTGAAAATTGAAGAAGGAGCTGATGGTATGGCCACACCCCTGCTTATGTAGGTAGCGGATGGGGGTGTGGCCAGACGGATGATGGTATGTAAAGGTACATGTGAAAATGTATTTCAGTTCAATACTGGATATGAACAGTATTGCAATAGACGCTGAGCAGAGCTATGCGATATATAATGTTAGTTGGGTTACTTGGGTATGATAGCATTGAATAGCATCAACACTTGCTGGATTTGAAGGCGTATGCTATGGAAGTCCCCTGCGGCTCCACTTTGTTGAAATGTACATATAACTAGGGCTATAGGATAACCACCCGTTAATTCGCGATTTTATATTGGTTTGTCATGACAAACCAAGTTTCAAGTTTCTTTAATAGTTGTCATACAGAAGTACAGAATACTTTTATACAAAATGCTTCTTACTGTTACGCTCCAGAGACTGTGCTAGACAAGATACGTATGAAATAACATAGTATAGCATGTAAATTAGAAGTAAAAAAGATGAGGTCACAGTGTTCAGTATAGACACAACCAATTACATAATCCAACATATGTGTAAGAAACTAACATTATTCCAGTTAATATATTTTTCTAATGATTCGTTACGGCGAAATCAATACTTCCATTTGTATAAATTACGTTAACTGAGGATAGTAGAGCAGAACTATGCGTAACGCGATTGGCGCAGAGAGAAACGTCAGTGGCCAATCAGATCGCAGAACCCGAACGCGAAACTGCAAGTGTGTTGGTAAAAGAATACACACGTCCGGGAGTCCGTTCCACAGTAGAGCAGCTGAGTATAAAAACCATACAGCTCTTGAATCTAGGGTGACCAGGTGTCCCACTTTTGGTTGTACTGTCCCACCATTTGACCGAATGTCCCGCGTCCCACATATTGAGAGGATGTCCCTCTTTTCGAAGCAAAAAAAAAAACATTGGTCTAAAAGCCCCTCCCTACAGTAAACGTAGCAACCCGCCTCTTGTCCACACACATTGCTCTGCTCGTGACGCTACCTCATATCGCAGACTAAATGTAAATGTAAATGTAAATGTTAGGTAGTAATTTAGCGCTCAGCTCGTGAGAGTCGTGACGCTACCTCATATCGCAGATCTGATTGGTTATAGTAATTTAGCGCGCTGTCAAAATGTCAAAATGCACTGTCAACGTTTAGCGAGCTGTCAAAAAAGAAAACACAACAACATTACAAGCGAACTATGAATCAAGATGGAAAGCAGTCAAAAGAAACAGACCTGCAGTTACAACCAAGACCGGCAAACGACACATGCCTGGGTGAGGCCGATGTCAGGCAATCCTCAGGGAGCTTTCTGTGATTTGTGTCATAGTTCGTTTTCAATTGCTCATGGAGGAGAATACGACTTGAAGCCCCACAGTGGACGTGAGTCTCAAATGAAAGTGGCTCACCAAAAAGAAACATCCAGATCTATGAATGATAGCCAGACGGACAAGGTCACTGCAGCGGAGATAAAATCGTCTATCACACTGTACAACACTCCCATTCATACAGGTCAGCCGACTGTGGTAGCAAGCTAACTCCTGTCATTTGGCCAGACTCGGATATTGCAAAAAAAATATCGTGTGGTCGTACAAAAGCTACATCCATAGTTATCCATAGTTATTCTAATAGAGAAACACAATTTATTTGTATTATTATTTTTGTTCCCTAGTGTTCCCTAGTTCTGTGTTAACAGGGAATATCGAACACAAGACATTCCTGTCAAGTGATAAAGTTTGAATATTTAAAACAGATGTTAGGTGGTAACAAGCCGGCTGCCAGTGCCAAGATGAATGTGGAGAGATATAATTCTGTATTTAATTTGTATTTATTTTGATTTAACCTTTATCTATTCGGTGAAGACCAGTTATTCTAATAAAAAACATTATCAATATCTATCTGTCCCACTTTGTCCCACCAAAATCTTACTGTTGTCCTGCTTTTGGACTTTTTGCATCTGGGGACCCTACTTGAATCTGATGGGAACAATGTTGCAGGAGCTCCCTCTGGTGGACTAATTATGCATCGCTGACCTTGACAAAGTAAGATTGGAGATATTTAGGGACAGCGCTGTGCATAATATTATGGACTAAACACAGCTTCATTTGTTTCACTCTTTCCTCCACTCTGAGCCATTTGAGGCTGGCGAAGTGGACAGGGAAAATGTGAGTCCTGGTTTGGTTTATTACGAACATTATTAACGTGGCTATGATTCATGATGCTTGGACATGTTGAAATTATTTTCATATGAAAGTCCATTATAAGTATGCAGTAATCTTATCAATTGTCTTACTCTGTCTCTTTAGACCAGGGGTGGGCAATTATTTTTCCCGGGGGGCCGAATGAGCAACTGAAAATATGTTGGAGGGCCGGGCCAAAATGCCAAACTCAATTATGCATAATATACATTTTATTTCTATATAAAAAGCAGTAAATGGCATTGTTTTGACCCCTGGTAAGAGTGTATGTTATTATTTGGCAATTAAAGGGTGAGGTTAGCTTTCAAAAATATCATTTATTCAAATAGAATTTATTTCCAAAATGATAAACAAAATGTGAAACATTAATAACAAAGGGCATGTATGAAAAAGTGCTATACAAATAAAGTTATTATTTTGAGTTTCATATACTATTGAAACAAGGATTTTCTTAGCTTTCTAAAGACATCACATCATCTTATAGCCAAAATAAACAAGACATGTCACTGAACTGTGTAAAGAAAAGTGTCCCAGTACAGTAGCCTTTTTTACTTTACATGCCTATATTAAACATTTAATGTTTTCAGAACTGTGCAAAAAAAGAAGAAAAAAAAGATCAAGTGTCCCATTTCACTTGTTATATTTCCACATTTTAGTGTTCTTCAGCTCTTTTTTTTCATTCAGTGTGATAAATCCAGTCTCTGTTGAGCTTTAACAAGTCCATCAAAGTCAGGTTGCATGTCTGAGGTGGAGATGCGTAGCACAGCTGCCAGATGTTCATCAGTGAGAGAGGATCTGTACCTGGACTTGGTAAACGTCATGACTGAGAATGTCTGTTCACATATAGGTGGATCCAAAGAGAACCAACATCTTCTGAGCATGTCTCCTCATGTTTGGAAAGTTCTCCTCCTTGAGAGCAGAGTAGAACTCTAGCAGTGATGCTGACTTAAAGTGCTCTTTCAGTAGTGAATCAGACTGCAGGTCAATAAGTTCAAGCTGAACATCAGTGGGTGCACTATCAACACTGCAGGTAAAGGGAGAGGAAACCAGCTGCATTTCATCCTCAACCTTTTTGAAATCTTGAAAACGCCTTGAAAATTCATCATGCAGTGCTCCCAACATGGATGAGTACCTGTGCCGGTGATCAGCTGATGGTTTGACTTCTTTCAGGGTTTTCATGTGTTTGAGATTGTTGCTGCCTAGTTGCCTTGAAATTAATTGCAACTTTGTCATGAAGGCTTTCACATGGCTACGCATTTCATGAGCAAAAATGCCCTTGCCCTGCAGTTGTGTGTTCAGTAGGGATGGGTACCGTTCACATTTGAACCGATACGGTACCGGTACCTGTGAATCGATATCGGTACCCAACGGTACTTTTTTTCTGTACTTTAGTCTCTAAAAATGTAATCTACCTACCTCAGTTGTGAAAAAAGAAATCCAAACTTCAAATAACCACACTTTCGACCGCTTTCGGCTTGCCCCGACTGCTTTGTTGTTGAATCAAGTCAAATCCTAGGTAAGCGTATATTGTGCGTGTGAACGTTGACATGAAAAAAAATATATATTATCATGTAATCTTTCGCGGGCCGGTCAGAATCATCCCGCGGGCCGTATCCGGCCCGCGGGCCGTACAATGCCCAGGTCTGCTTTAGACAGTCCTCAGTCACGTCCAGAGCCCTGTTCAGTCTGTCTTACTCTGTCTCTTTAGACAGTCCTCAGTCACGTCCAGAGCCCTGTTCAGTCTGAGCCAATAATCAAAAGGTTGCTCACAGAGAATGGGATGGTGGAATAAAAGTTAGCTAAAGGCATGCTGGAGAAAACAGCATCACTAAAGTGCTGTTTCAGCATCAAAAAATAGGACCTGGACCACTAGACAGATCAAAAGAGAAGTTACTGCGTATGCCTACTCTAACACCTCCATGACCTACTCTACCACCTCCCTGACCTACTCTACCACCTCCATGACCTACTCTACCACCTCCATGACCTACTCTACCACCTCCATGACCTACTCTCACCACCTCCCGCTCCCTCCCCATGAGCCTACTGGTGATGACCTCCTCAGCCTGCTCTGCCACTGAGATCCCCCTTTTGCGTAAGTATGTCCTGACTACTGACTCCGATCCATGCACTGTGCATGTATCAGAGCCATCTCCTCTAAAGCACACTGGCTCCCTAATCTCAGACTTCACCACCATGTTTACAAGAGAAGGGACCGTCCCACTTGAGTTCAATGTACTCGCTGCAACATTGTATCCCATCCCACTGCTCCCCTTTGACTCTAGGCATGAGGCAATACTCTCCCCTATGGAGATCCCAATCTGCTTTGCTATGCCTGCTACCATCTCCACTGAAGGATCCCCAATATTTGTGTCAGCTGTCAGGTACTTCTGATTGTGGCGGAACAGAGTAACTGTCCTTGGCGTCTGATAACTTTTCGATCAGGCATAGGTGTAGATGTGAGAGGTGAATGCTGAAATCTGGTGCTACCCCTCCCAACTGATGGTATCGGAGTGTACATCAATGCACCTCTCCCACCTGCAGAATATTTAACACCCTCCATCATGCAAAGGTATCCAGGGTAAAACTGTATACCTTTAAAAAAAAAAGAAAAAAAAAGAAAAGAGATTCTAATAATAATCAGACTTTACCAGTACTCTTGTCCACCAAATAGTCAATCTTGAAAGAATTAAAATAGCAAGCTGATCACACTATCATTAAAAGAAAACCGAATGCTACAGTATGTAAAAGTAACATAATACAAGAAAAAACTTTTTATATTTCAGAAACCACCCAAGTGTATTAGGAATGACCAAAAACCACCATACAGCACCTACAACTGCAGTAGTTGAGTAAAAATGTCCTTAATCCATGCTCAACTCAATTCAAAACGAGTGAAAATACAATGATGTGTATGTCTTGTATGTCATAAATGTCTTGATGAAACAGTACTGTATATTTGTATGTCTTGTATGTCATAAATGTTTTGATGAATTGAAAATGGAGGACCCTGATGTAAACAAGACAAAAGTATTTTCCTGGTCTGCATCCTCTTAGCAGTTCAGTTTAGTTCAGTTCAGAGTTTTTATTTGCCACATGGAATCATACAATCAGAGTTTCTTCATTACACAATCATAAATAACATTCCATGGACAAAAGGAGCAGGAAGAAGAATACATCTTATAGTTCCCTGCCCCTTTGTTTGTATTGAGACGTGCTGTATTGTTTGTACCCATTCTGCAATTTGATAATAAAGTGCTCAATCAATCAATCAATCAATCAATCATGTGTTCGTTTTGATAAATAAATCAACATTGCCACCATGAGGCATGTGTGCGGTACTGTCTGCACTACATACTGCTACAAGAGAGAAAACTCAAACTCGCTTCCAATCTGATAAATTATCCAATGCTGCCACCTTGTGGCGAATGTGCAATACTGCGCTAGTGATTGTTCATAGCGCGAGTCTCTCCAACAGGGCCTCCTGCTAAAAGGGAGTAGGGTGTATCTGCAGAACCGCAGAACGGGGCGCGTCTATGCCAAATACAACGCAGTTCGGTTTCCGGGTTCCTCTGATTGGCCACTAAGCCCACGTGACCGCGCGCTAGCACGCCCCCCTTATCGCCCGCTGCCGCGCTGTGACAGCCCGAACACACTGCTCTCGAGCGAACACGGACGGGCGGGCGGCTACCGCATCACTTCGCTCCCATGTTAACGGACGCAGGGGCGTAACTTGCGGGGGGGTCCCCGGAAAATGTCCCCCGCATGATTTCAGAATGCAGTATTTGTCCCCCCCATGTTTTTACCCCCAAACCGCTGCAACTGCGCGGCCTGGCGGCCAGCACTGTGACTCGCTACTACACAGTACTCGTCTTTGCATATTGGCTGCTCTGGTGTCGGGTGACGGTCGTCAGCCGAGCCGAGGTGTGTGTTCAATACGTCATGATGACGCGTCGTCATCACATACACCACGCTGCCTATACACGCATCCTACCTGGCTGCATGCAACCTGGCTGGAGTGGCTGCATGCAACAACAACGAGGATGGCACCGTCGCCAAAGAGGAGAAAGCTACAGCAAAGCAATGATCCGAGCCCCCGGGAGGGTGGTCGAATACCTTTTGCGATGTATGCAGGGAACGAATTGCAGAGGGAAGTGGAGAGCTGCCTGTCGCCCATTCTAACGCAGGAGTCCTGGACCCCCGACAGGTAAGATAAGCGATTTTAGATGTATCACTTTAAGTGTGCGGCTGTTGTCCGAATACTAGTGAATATTGAAAAATAAAGGCATGACATTTAGAGACGTCCCCGTCGTAGCGTTCTGGTGCGGGGATATGGGTCTCTCTGTGCGGGGGCGCAACAGCAACAGGTGGGGTAGGCTGGGCAGAGATGTATGCATCAAAACGATTACATTGTTTGTCTCGCATACATTCGATTTATAATGCGAGCACCTGCATTACAATCAAATTACTGATCTGTTATGTGTTATGGACCCGAGTCTCGAGAGGCACTTTATAATAGAAAAAAGACAGTGCAAACATGTATATGTCGCTTACAGTTTATTATGCCTATGCAGCTTGTTTATTTTGACAGAGTTAAAAAAATTTCACTAGTATCATTATATTAAATTAGCGGACGTGCAGCTGGACAAGCCCTGGCTCCACGATGACCACCTCTTACAAGAGGCGCGACCGCCTGGGAAAATGCGTATTGCACACCTGGTATTAGAAAAAAAAAATTGGGAAGGGGGGGCGCCCCCCCCTACCCCCCCCCCCCCCTGCGACGTCACTGACCACGCCTCCTAATATGTCCCCCCCACCGCTAGGAAGAAAGTTACGCCACTGAACGGACGACAGTAGGCACACTGGCCGCGAGCGGGAGCGCGCCTCGCGAGCGGCTCCCGAGCGGCAGGCTATTTTTTCGCTTCAATCCTATTTGAGGCGGAGCGCCATGCGCATTGTCACAGAAATACAGTTGAATATCTGCATTCTTACCACAGATATAGATGTTGTTCAACCAGCTGTGTCTGTATCTGCAAATAAACGCCCAACCCCCCCTGTCTGTATGTTTGTTTATACCTATAACTATTACAATGTTGCATAATAATAATAATAATAATAATAATAATAATAATAATAATAATAATAATAATAATAATAATAATAATAATAATAATAATAATAATAATAATAATAATAATAATAATAATAATAATAATAATAGCAGGATATAGCAGTCATTAAGTCAATCCACCTTGTCACCTATAATGACAAACGTTTTATTTGTTTCCTGACAGCTAATTATGGTAATTATGATTATTATTATTATTATGATTGAACAGCAACCAGTAGGCTTATATCAGTGTATATTTTATTAACAGATTGCAGAATGGGTATACAATACAGTACAGCTCTATCTTTTTCTCTCTCTCTTTATTCTCCTATATGCCTTTCTCTCTCGTTTTCTCTCTATCTTTCAATAGATGTTGTTCAGCCAGCTAATGTGTCTATCTTTCCCAATGCAAATAAACAATATTACTATAGTTAGTACCCCGGTAACCCCGCCCTGTCTGTCTGTTTGTTTGTCTATCTGTCTATATCTGGTTGCCTGTCTGTCCCGACAGAGACAGAGAGAGGGGGGGGGGGGGGGGGGGGCCGGGGGGCGTGTAACTGTTCCGCAACAGTAAGTGACTTCCGGGGTAGGCCTGATTGGCCCTGACAGGCACGTGACGCGGCAAACTCAGGACGCGCAACGAGGCTGCTGAGAGCTGTCGCGCGGAAATAGGCTGTCTATTGCCATTCTCTAACACAAACTCTAACCTTAACCAGCTCCTTAACAGCGCCTAAACTTAACCGTTCTAACCTTAACCAACTCCGAAACAATGCCTAACCTTAACCTTAACCTTAACCATGCCTAACCTTAACCATAGAAAGAATATTGCCATTCTCTAAGACAAACTCTAACCTTAACCAGCTCCTTAACAGCGCCTAAACTTAACCAACTCCGAAACAATGCCTAACCTTAACCTTAACCTTAACCATGCCTAACCTTAACCGGCGAAAGAATACACGTTAAAAAAAAAATCACGTTAAAAAAAAAAGATTTGATGTGATTCGAACTCACCAACAACGATTGATTGATTGATTGATTGAAAACTTTATTAACAGATTGCAGAATGGGTACAATACAGTACAGCTCAATACACACAATTGTTAAGGGGATGCAGACCAGAGAAAGACTTTCGTCTTGTTTACATCAGGGTCCCCCATTTTCAATTCATCAGGACATATATGACATACATGACATACAGATAGTCAGTACTGCTACATCTATACATTTATGACATACCAGATTTGCAAATACAGTACTGTTTGTGATACAGAAGGAGTCAGGAAAAGGGAGTATATACATTTGACGTAGAAACTGTACATTGGAGGAGGTTGGGTGGGGGGGGTTGGGTACACTGGGATATTGACAACCATACTGGGTAATCTACATTGGAGGTGGTTGGGGGGGGGGGGCACACTGTATATACAAGCAAAACTGTACATTGAGGGGGGGGGGGGGGGGACACTGTACAAACAAACAAAATTGTACATTGGACTATTGACAAAACCATACTAGGTAAATGACTGTACATTGGAGGGGGTTGGGTTAGGATATTTACAGGGGCCAGTGTTGAATTGCTGTCTCCCGTAGGTGTCCCTTGAGAGAGGTTTTGAAAGTGGGTAGTGATCCACATTCCTTTACAGCTTTGGGTAGGGCGTTCCACATTGATGTGGCATAATTGCGAAACGTGTTTAGTCCCTTATTTGAGCCGAATCTGGGTTTAACATGATTTGTGGAGCTCCCTCTGGTGTTGTGATCGTGGTATTCACTGACCTTTGGGAAGTATTTTGACATGTACATGGGTACCTTGGTCGTGTAGTGTATCTTGTAGACCAGGCCCATTGCAAGTTGCTGTACTCTGTCGTCTACTCTAAGCCATCCTAGGTTGTCAAAGTGGGCAGGGGTGAGGTGGGTTCTAGGAGTAAGGTCAAGCAGTAGTCTGACCAGTTTGTTTTGAGATGTTTGTAATTTTGTTTTTAGCGCCTTTGAGGTGCTTTGGTACCATGAGGTGCAAGCATAGTCGTAGTACCCCTGAATGAGTGCTCTTGCCAGAGTCTTCAGGGTATTCTTGTTTACCAGAGAGGAGATCCGGTACAAGAATCGAGTTCGTTGGTTGACTTTTTTTATTACATTGGATGCCATTTTGTCACAGGAGAGATTAGCCTCTAGGATGGAACCCAGGTAGGTAATTTCATCTTTTCTTGTGACAATATTGTCACCCACTGTAACTGAGAAGTCGTCGGTCTTGCTGAGTTTGTTATTTGAACCGAAGAGAATGGACTCTGTTGTGCCCATGTGTAATGATAGTTTGTTATCAGCGAGCCATATGCAGATTCTGCCTAGTTCCGAGCTGAGGGTTTTTTCAACCTGTAACTTGTTCTTGTCAGAGACCAGCAGGGCTGAGTCGTCCGCAAACAGGAACAAGTTGCAGTCACAAGCTGACGACATGTCATTTGCATAAATTAGGAACAGTAGCGGTCCTAGTATGCTTCCTTGTGGAACACCACAGCTCACTGTGAGGGGGGGGGGATAGGGTACCGTTTACCTCCACCATCTGTTCCCTCCCCTCAAGGTAGGATTGCATCCAGCTCACTGATAGACTATCAAAACCAATTGCTTTTAGCTTGTCAATCAGAATGGAGTGATTGACCGTGTCAAAGGCCTTTTGTAGGTCCAGCATGACCATGCCGCAGTATTTGCCTGCGTCCACCTCTTGTTTGATGTGGTCATTCAAATAGAGAAGGCATGTGTCAGTGGAGTGGGATGTTCTGAAGCCAGATTGGGTAGATTAGATTTTTTTCCGCTAGGTACTTTTCGACCTGTTCGTAGACTATTTTTTCCATGACTTTCGAGATGGAGGTGAGAATAGAAACAGGGCGGTAGTTGCCTGGGTCTAATTTGCTGCCCTTTTTGTGCAGAGGGGTCACCCTCGCAATTTTGAAGTCCTTGGGGACGTGTCCCTGTTTTATGGAGAGGTTTATTATGTGTGTGATGATGGGGTGATGGCGGCTGCTGAGTCTCTGAGGAATTTTGAAGGGATGTTGTCGTGGCCAGTGGCCTTGTTAGGTTGGAGGGCGCTCAGTTATTGAGTACCTCATCTGTTGTTACCATTTCCAGCTTGAAGTCGTCCTTGCGGACGGCAGGATCGCAGGACCGCTGCTCTGCCAGGTGAGCTATAGCGCCGAATGAAAGTCATGGCGTATTTGGACGGTTACGTAATTCCGCAAGCTCTGCCGCTCGTCTCCGCGGAGCGTGCCGCGCGGCAGAGAAGTTGCGGTCACGTGCCTGTCGGGGCCAATCAGGCCTACCCCGGAAGTAACTTACTGTTGCGGAGTAAGCTATAAGCGGCCGGCGTGGAGATAGAGAGAGAGGAGAGAGAGAGAGGGGGAGGAGAGAGAGAGAGAGAGAGAGAGAGAGAGAGAGAGAGAGAGAGAGAGAGAGAGAGAGAGAGAGAGAGAGAGAGAGAGAGAGAGAGAGAGAGAGGGGGGGGAGGGGAGGGAGAGAGAGAGCTCTGCTGCTGGGGGGGCTCCACGCTGCTCTTTCGAGTCAGTCACACACTGATCATCATTCTAAAATGACTGACTTCGCATATAGACTAGGCATTTACAGCTGTCCCAATGTGAATGTGCCTTCCTCGGTGCGCTTCCACGCGCTCAAGTGATAGGCAGGCATGCGTTGTTCATGGGACGGGGTTGCACTCCGTGCACGCCCACATAAGTACTCGCTATTTGCATATCAATAGCGCCGGTCGTCAGGTGTGTTAAATACGTTCTCAGATACATTCACACCTTGATTTCAATAACGCACCACTGGTGATAGGTCCAGTGTGTCTGACCAGGCGCGCGATCCCGCGAGGGAGCCGCGCGTGAAATTCTTTCGAGAGCAGTGTGTCTCCGGCGTGACACCGGTTCCTGACAGGCAGCGAGCGAGCGAACTGGAGACGAAATCGCGCGAGACACTGTCCTGATATGAGGCGGCGTGTGTCCGAGTGTCTGTGTGTGTGTTAACGGGGGCAAAGCAGCCTGCAATTCTTGACCAATAAAAAGTGTTTAGGGGCGGGACTCTTTTCACCTGGCAGCGCGGATTCTCACTGAGAGGGCGTAGCGTGTGGAAGGATCACACTACGCCCCTGTACTACAGCGGTGTTCTGTTGTGTGACTGTACTAAACTCTTCCACCACATGACCGACATTTGACATACAGTACACCTCCTATCTATATTGGGATTATGTTTGGTCATGACAAAACAATAAAAATCGCTACTGTTAGTAATGCTGCCACCACCCACTTCAATGACAGAGCTCTCATATTTGCGAATGCATAAACTATATCTTAAATTATGGCGATGTGTCTAATATGGCTGTCGCGAAGTCATTGATAAGCGACAGCCATATTAGACACATAGCCATAATTTAAGATATAGTTTATGCATTCGCAAAATATGAGAGCTCTGTCATTGAAGGGCTTCGTTCTACAACGGAGCACGGCCGCTGCTGCTGGAGCTGGACCGAGTCAAGCCGGCGGCGGCGCACGGAAGCCGGGGATAAACCACCGCGTCGCCTCGCTGGCGCTTCAGGCTCAGCAGCCTCCACGGGCGAAATAACATATAACGTTACAGTTCCACACTGATGTACAGTGAGTGTCTAATATAACTTACTGTACCTCTGCTTCCTACAGCACAGCAGGTAATGGCGTTAATCAATGGAACGCGAAACATAATAACTTACTGTACCTCTGCTTCCTACAGCACAGCAGGTAATGGCGTTAATCAATGGAACGCGAAACATAATAACTTACTGTACCTCTGCTTCCTACAGCACAGCAGGTAATGGCGTTAATCAATGGAACGCGAAACATAATAACGTTACGCTTTCTAGTTCAGCGCATTTCATAACTGTATGGGCTTTGTTTATACACAAGTGAATCTGGTAGTTGGTTGTTAAAAACGCAAAACATAATAACGGTACGCTTTCAGTTCAGCGCATTTCATAGCGCTCCACTGCTACCGCAGCTCAACACAAGTGCGTTGGAACAGCAGCCACAAGTTGGTTGCCCGCGCTGCCGCTCGCTTGCGCTCCTTGGATTTCATTTGGGACGTGGGACGACTGCGCTTGCCTGCGCGTGGGGGCGGGGGGGCGCGGCCAATCAGAGAAAAGCCGAACACAAGTTGGTTGCCTTTAATATTCACGCAGGGGACACACACACACTGTACACTGTACATTGGAATACTGACAAAGCCATACTTGGTCATTTACTGTACAACTGGGTTAGGACATTTGTAGGGGCCAGTTTCGAATTGCAGTCTCCCGTAGGTGTTCTTTGAGAGTGTTTTTGAAAGTGGGTAGTGATTCACATTCCTTTACAGCTTTGGGTAGGGCGTTCCACATTGATGTGGCATAATTGAGTGTTTAGTCCCTTGTTTGAGCCGAATCTGGGTTTAACATGATTTGTGGAGCTCCCTCTGGTGTTGTGATCGTGGTATTCACTGACCTTTGGGAAGTATTTTGACATGTACATGGGTACCTTGGTCATGTCATTGTAATTGCGGGAGGTACGAGTAGGGTATATCTGCAGAGCCGCAAGCCCAACGTCTGGGCGGGGCTTCGGGGCTTGTACTCTGTTTGAGGCGGGTATTCGGGGCGCGTGTATCCTTTCGGCAACTAACGTTTCCTTCCGCGTTGCTCTGATTGGCCAGCGATCTACGCTTGTTTCGCCCCTACGCCGGTGCGAGCGCGCGCATGAGCCGCGATAATGCCCTCACACATTTTTGCCCCAACACGCCCACACACTCGCACACACACAGGTTTTAATAATAATAAAAATGCGAGAGCCCTCGCACACGCGCAGGTTTTGCCCCGCCGCCGGTAGATAATAATAATAATAATGCAAGAGCCCTCGCACACACACTGAAATGGGTATCGCAGAACACGCCATATTAGCATGATAATACCTACCTGCATCAGATAATACCTACCTGCATCAATATACGCTGCACTATATACTGCAACGCCTAGCTCAACTCGTTCGTCAGCTTGCTGTGGAGCCTATGGTCACAAGTTCAAATCACTCTTAGTTCATTTTTTTTTTTTTTTTTTTATGTTTAATTCATTTATCATCTCTCTATATTAACATAACTAGCTATTCATATCAATCGAAATAACGTTCATCTCTCTATATTAATGTAACTAGCTATTCATATCAATTGAAATAACGTATTGTATTGTTTTCATCTCTCTGATTCCATCAACACATAGGTAATATGCTCTTGCGCGTGACGCGACTTTGGGCTTCATTATTCAGCCACAGTGTTGATGGAATCACGTTAATATAGAGAGATGATAAATTAATTAAACAAAAAAAATTTAATTTAACTAAGAGTGATTCATACTTGTGACCATAGGCTCCACAGCAAGCTGGCGAACGAGTTGAGCTAAGTGTGTCGATGTTAAAACTGAGTGACGAATGCATAATTTACACTTGTGCCAATTGCGTGCGTTTGTCTAAGTATTATTATTCTAAGTATTATTATTATTATTATTATTATCTACCGGCGTGGTGGCAAAACCTGCATTATTATTATTAAAACCTGCGTGTGTGAGCGTGTGGGCGTGTGGGGGCAAAAACAAAATGCGCATGCGCGCGCTACCGGCGTAGTAGCGAAACGAGCGTAGATCGCTGGCCAATCAGAGCAACACGGAAGGAAACGTTAGTTGCCGAAAGGATACATGCGTTCGGGGCTTGTACTGAATGAATGAATGAATGAAAATGTTATTTAACAGATTGCAGAATGGGTACAATACAGTATGGCTCAATACACACAATTGTTAAGGGGATGCAGACCAGAGAAAGACATTTGTCTTGTTTACATCAGGGTCCCCCATTTTTCAATTCATAGTGACATTTATGACATACACAACATATATGACATCATGACATTTATGGCATAGGGCAGGGGTGGCCAATCAGTCAGAGACTAAGAGCCACAAAAATTACTGTGGTATCACAAAGAGCCACACCCCAGCGTTTCTCAACCTTTTTTTTCAGTCACGGCACCCTTCATGTGTTTATAGGTCTCACCCTCTGGCCTCTGAAGTTGCTAATGTCTTTTTTATTTGGGCCTCACAGGGTTAAAAGTACCCTGTGAGACCCACGGTTGCAAAATTACAAAATCACTTTTAGCCATTTAAAAAAATAATGTTTATAGGGCGGTCAGGTGGCGTAGCGGAGATTGCCCTTGTCACCAACGCAGGAGATGCTGGGTTCGAGCCCAGCTCTCGGCGTTGCTACCAGCTTGGCTGGTTGTTCATACTAATACAATTGGCAGTATTACGGGGTGTGAATCTGGCGTTGTGGACAGCGACGCCTACAGGTCAGGTCTCGGCGCTTGCTCAGCGGGGGCAGGACTTGGTGGAGATAGTGTGCCCTCCCACGCGTTACACTTCACCAATGAGAGTTCTCGCTGCCAAGTGAAAAGACGTCACTGGCAGTCGCCACACGTATCGGAGATTCGGAGGAAGCGCGCGGTCGGCTTCGGGATGCCCTTGTACCGACTCGTAGGAGAACATGCATACAGCAGCCAGGTAGGGGAGGGGGGGAATTGGCACGGCGACTAAATTGGGACAGGGAGAAAAACAGAAAATTGGAGAAAGATAAATAAAAAAAAATTAAATAAAAAAAAGTAATGTTTATTTAAAAAATGTTAAGCACATGTAGGCCTATAGTCAATTGGTCCTGTTGTTCAGCCTCACAATGCTATTTGATAGTAAATGTGTTTATATGTCCCACCCTCTGGCCTCTGAAGTTGCTAATGTCTTTTTAATTTGGGCCTCACAGGGTTAACCTCTTAAGCCCGAGATATACAGTAAAAGTGTATATTTTCAGCATTACGTTTGTTTACCAATTATTTGAACTGTTATTAGTGAAATATAAGATTATAGAACTCTCAGGGCATCGAAAGGTCTGGATTCTTACATATCTCAATGTGATTTATCTAGAAATATCTACAGCAAGAATTTTGGGTCTCAATGAATCCAAATTGACAATGTGGTTAGAAGTGGTGGAGAGAAGCGGTTAGGTGGTCGAGCGGAGATTGCGTTCGTCACCAGCCCCGGAGCTGTGAGCTTGATTCGCCTGTTCGAATCCAGCTCACAGCTCCGGGGTTGTCACCAGCTTGGCTGGCCGTCTGCACTGATACAATTGGCTGTATCAGAGGGTGGGAGAAGCTGGCGGGGTGGATCCGGGTCGTTGTAAACAGCGACTCCTACAGTTCGGTCGGGGCGCCTGCTAAGCGCGGATTGGACGTGAGGGGGATAGTGTGGTCCTCCCACACGCTACGCCCTCTCAATGAGAATCCGCGCTGCCAGGTGAAAAGAAGCGGTGATTGGCTGGACGTGTGTCGGAGGAAGCACGTGGTAGCCTCCACTCTCCCAAATGATCTGACTGTGGGGGGTAAAGCGCAGCGACCAGGAAGGGACTGGGAATTGGCATACGACTAACATTGGGATGGGAGAAAATCGGAGGAAAATGGAGGGGGAAAAAGACAAAAAAAAAAAAAAAAAAATAAGTGGTGGAGAGAGGGGCGGTTAGGTGGCCGAGCGGAGATTGCGTTCGTCACCAACTGGGGTTGTCACCAGCTTGGCTGGCCGTCCACACTAATACAATTGGCTGTATTAGAGGGTGGGAGAAGCTGTCCCCCCTACCCAACCCCCCCCCCCCCCCCACCTCCAATGTACAGCCCCCCACCCACCCACCCAACCCCACTACGTCAAATGTATACACTCTTTTTCTGGACACTTTTTGTGTCACAAACAGTACTGTATTTGCAAATCTGGTATGTCATAAATGTATAGTACTGTCTATCTGTATAATAATAACTTTATTATTTGTATGTTGTGTGTATCATATATGTTATGATGAATTGAAAATGGGGGACCCTGATGTAAACAAGACGAAAGTCTTTCTCTGGTCTGCATCCCCTTAACAATTGTATGTATTGAGCTGTACTGTACTGTACCCATTCTGCAATCTGTTAATAAACTCTTCAATCAATCGCTTCGAGCGCCCTCTACTGGCAGCATTAGAGTTGGCAGTCCCCGCCCCAGCGGAAATGACGTCAGGCTCGCGCTCTTTGTGTACTGGAGCTTCACCTCGTTGTCTATGGCTAATAAGCTAATGCTAATCTAATTCTCTGATCATATCTAGAACTATAATGCAGACATCGGGTAATGAATGGACTAACTGCAGCTGCAGAAGATATATTTGAAGTATTTGAACGGACTAAGGTGGAGCACCGTGGAGGAGGATGAACTAGAGGAGAGACCGATCGCCAGATTCTTCACCGTGAAACTACTGGATGTTTTGATGCTGAAACTGAGATGAAGAAACACAAAGCAGGTTTGTTAAATCAGAAGGTCCTTTGAACTTTACTGTCACCCTCTTGATCAATAGGCTCCCATTTCAGATGACGACATTGCACAATGTAATGTTTTATTCTGCATATGACCAGCCGCTTGCAGTGGTTTCATAACCAGGCTGGGCCTTGTGTGCTGCAGACGCCATCATTGTACCTAATGCTGCTGCACTGTTTCTGTCTTTATTACCTGGCTGAACATAAATACACCACTAGTTTCAGTTAAAGATGAACCTGAATCTCTTTGTCTGGAAAAACACAACAAAACACAGAGTCGTAGCAACAAGGGTCTGCTGAGGAGTAGAACTAGTCCGGCTCCACGAGCAGAACAAGAGAGAGGCAGCAAGGTAAGGTCCATCAGTTGTTCACATTACTAGGATCTAACATCCCAGGCAATAGGCCTCTCTGTTTACGCTTTCATTCAGTAATACACATATAAAATAGAATAGACAGAGTAAAAAATGTGATAAAATAGTTCAATAATTCAATAAAAATATACAATAACATTTACAACAGAGCATCACTCATAATACTTAACACTTTGATTGCCTAAGTGTAACTGAGGGGTACAATTCCCTGACTGTATTGAATAAGTATGGTATCATTAAACCACTACTGAGTTATGTACATTACTACTGGCCATACAGTACACATGTATATGAGATGAACACCTCCACAATAACACGGCTTCACAAGAAATACTGTTTAGAAGAATATTTATTAGCAGCACGAAGATTATCTTACATTACTTTACTTATCAAGATTGAGAGTTGAGCTTGTAAGGCGAAGAATGTGCATGAATATGTAGCAGGGTGGATTATCCCTGCTTCGTGGGAACGGTTGCTGGCAGTCAGGAGGTAGCTGGACACAGCAGAACTCTGTCTGGCTGCACCCTCGTCTTTGGGCCTGGGGCGTCGACTGGAGGCTGGTAGTGTGAGTGGATGGGGCCCGGGATTTACCAACCTGGTCTGGTACTCTGGTCTTCCTTCCCTGTCGCAGGGCGGTCAGCAGTACTCCCCAACACGCTCCCACTCCTCCCAGTCGCTCCTTAGACCCTCCCACACCTCGTGACTGAATTGTAATCAAATACTCTGAGTTCCCCCCGCAAGCAGTACCCTCCCTCAATGACCCTAGAAGCCTTACAATGAAAAGGGGAGAGTTGGGTAGGAAGGGGTTAACCATATATATACGTTACCCACACCAAAAGAGTTAATGCAGGGCACAGGAATGGACACGCACACAGAACCCCATTCAAGTCTTTATGTTAATTGTACTGTTCAGTTACAATTATTTAATACTAGTGGCCAATTGGGCTGAAGTCCTACTATAGCCCCTGCTGTTCAACTCAATACCTCATAAACACGTATATTATGCACCCACCTCTGGGTTACTATCAGGGATAATATACTTCCCGGTGTTTGACTCACCACCCACGTCTGGGTCTTCACCCTGTATAATACCTCAACAGGCTTTAATTATACGGTCAGAATAATACCTCAAAAGGCTTTAATTATAATGCACCAGGTCTGTAACTTCCCCCCTCAGGGAAGGGTTAATTGAATGGGAAAATATTAATACACACACATTGTATCACGCTTCACGCTCAAAGAAAAGGAAATAAAACCAAAAGTGTGGGCCCACAATTACCAAAACAAAAGCCCTATGCTAATGCCGGCATGCAATGTAATGTTTGGGGTCTGCAGTTAGCAACGTTAACTTCACCCGCAGGCCGCTCCACACTGTGTAAGGTGCAATAGATCCTGGGCGCCGAAGCCCTAATGTTTACTCTACCAAAATGGCGGCCGCGCCGCTCCACCACCGTCCTGGTGGCAAGATGGCGTCGAACACTCGCGTCGCAGGTGCTAGCAGGCGGAGCTATAGCAGAGAGGCAGTGCTGGCTGAGCTGGTGCTGGGCGACCTCTGCTGGACGGGACGGCTCCCGTGTTGGCTGCTCTCCAGCCGGCGCAGAGTGGTGGTAGAACCGCCAGTGAAGACGGCTGCTGACGGCCAGAGCAGAGTGTTCGCAGGTCCACACCCGTAGCTGCACGCAGTCTATACCGGCACTGTAACTAAGTATAACACGAGCAATACTACTGTGATCCTTAGCCGCACGCTACCTATACCGCTCACTGTAACTAGGTATAACTCGACTGTTAGTGCCTGGCTCTGCACTTAGTGTTCATATCATACCACTGGTACTGCTAGGATATCGTATCCACTAGCCAGTACTTCCTATCACCCGTCACTGTTCCACGGGGCACTCCGGCATAAAGTCAGCAACGGGGCTATCCAGAGCCCCCCCGTTAGACGTGACTTCTCGTTGTCAAGTTCACTGCCGAAGAGAACGACTTCCGCTCGCCTCCTCCCTTTATCATCTCTCAGCTCTCTCCGCCACTCTCTGCCTGCTACTGCCCCCTGCTGGTCCCGCCCGCCAGTCACAAGGGGAGACGCACTGTAAAATATGAATCAATACTGTCATTTATAATCCGTATTCACATGCTCTTTGGACGGGGACGTTTGTGTCATTATTCGTGTGAATCAATGACACTAGTTAGAATGTCTTTGTGTACAAAAAGGGATATAAACACAGTCAGCAGTTCTGAATAATATACCATATTTTCCAGACTGCTACAAATAGGTCAAGAGCGTAAGTCCATGAGCATATTACGCAGGAGATAATTAATACCACCTGTATCATAAGAATTATATATGGTACACTAGTAGGGCAGCTGGAGATACTAATAGGGTCCCTCCGGTTGTAGGCCAGCAGGGGAGAGGATTTGTCAGTAGCGAAAGTCTGGGTCAACGAGGAATAAGGAGACTCCAGGTACAGGAGACAGTGCAATAATCCCTTGATCCGCAGACGAACAACAGCTATTCTCCGGTATGCAGTGCCGCATGGAGGAAAGCTAGCCAGCCTCAGGGGTCCTAGAGGCGGGCTCGACGGTGCTCCTCACAGGGTAAATCCCACACAGCAGTGGGTGTAGACGATTCTCCGCTCCATCAGCTACAGGACCAAAGCAAATATAATCCAGCCGAAAAGGGCTCTGTAGTCGTCGGGGTAGGTTATCCAGTGTACATATCCACACGGTTCTCGTCTAGGGCTCCTCAGATGACGGCACCAGGTTAGGCCGCCCAGCCTGGATAAGCACACTAGCTTGGTACGAGGAAGCGTTGGTAATGCTGGTCACTGTAGAACGGTAGCCGCACGATACACTATACATAATAGACTATTACTTAATAATAGAATAGGTCGAACTCGACGATACAGCGTTAAACTCTGACACTTCAGCTATCAATTCGCACGCGGTCTCAAGGCTCTATTTTGGGGCAAAACGGGCCCACTTCACAGCACGTTGTATCGTGGTGTGAGGCTTCAATTTAGGGCTGGGCGATATGGCCTAAATATGATATCACGATATTTTCTGACCTTTCGGCGATACACGATACACATCACGATGTTTTTCTTTTTTTCCCCAAACAATTCATTATGAGGCTTACCAAGACAATTTGAGTTTGCAAGCTAACATTAAAGACTAAATAAAATACCCATGCATTTAGCATTTTTATATTATATATTAGATTTAGATTATTGGATTATTAGATTATATATTGCATATATTTAGCAATGAGATATTATATGATTTAGATATGAAATATGATTAATTGAAAATGGGGGACCCTGATGTAAACAAGACGAAAGACTTTCTCTGGTCTGCATCCCCTTAACAATTGTATGTATTGAGCTGTACTGTACCCATTCTGCAATATGTTAATAAAGTTTTAAATCAATCAATCAATCAATAAATAGCATTTTAGCATTTTTATGAAACTACTGTATATTTGTATGTCTCTAAATGTTTTGATGAATTGAAAATGGAGGACCCTTATGTAAAAAAGCCGAAAGTCTTTTTCTGGTCTTCATCCCCCAGTCCACTGTTGTTGTATTGAGCTGTACTGTATTGTACCCATTCTGCAATCGTTAATAACGTTTCCATTCATTCGATCATTCAGCCGGCAGAGTCTGCCAATTACGTCACACCGATTGAACCCGCCCTGCTGTTCTTAGCACCAATCGGCAAGCTCTATGCGTTTTTTACTTCCGCAATTGATTTTGACGAGAGCTGAGCTCAGCTCAACGACAACAACAGCTCCCTGCGGCAGACGAGTGATTACCAGCGCACCGCAGCATGACTAAACAAGCCATAATGATTTTATTGCAACGAATGTTATAATAAAAGCCTTTCCATACATCTGTCTGATTGAAAACTTTATTAACAGACCGCAGAATGGGCATGCACAACTCCGCACGGGCTGAGATATGAACAGTAACGCTTGCTATCTATGTCGTCATTGGACATTGCTATGTTTGGGTAAATACGCTAATGTTATTGAACGTGTAACTATATAACGTTAATGCCACAAAACGAATGCCTTTGCTAATAATAATTAGTAACTTTGATGCAGTAGTGTGTGTGGGGGCGGCGTTGTTCAAAAGTTTGAACGGGTGTGGACCAGATTGACGCGACACAATCCTCTTGGGCAAAACATCACGATATCCACAATACGTTAAAAAAGTGTATCGTTAATGAACTGTACCCGATATTTATATAATATCGTCATATCGCCCAGCCCTACTTCAACTTCTTACTAAGATTAGACTACTGCTGTATCCACCTGCGCCGTATTTATACGTAAGGTGAACAATCTAGTACCAGCCTTATTTCTGTCTCGTATTCTTGCGCAGAGCCGGTCATGTCCAGGCATGTCTTAGCGGTGACTTTGAACTAGACATTGGGGGTATGGCCGTGGCGCCTAGGGGATCGCTGTCCAATAGGAGAACGAAATATTATGGTCTGTACTAGGTAAAGGGATATTCCGTGTATATGTACAAAGAATATACAAGGGATATCAGACGATATACAAATACTATACAATATATCTCAAGTAATAAATATATATATTCGGTTTAATCTGACCCTTTGTAACACTAAGGCTAAATTCATGATATACCATCCGTTGCCAGCTCTATTTAACATGGATAAGTTCCCCTTCTTTGCAGAGCTATAACTTTTTAAATTCTATTGCCAGATTGCCATTATTAGGGCCCATTCAAGGTCCTATATGTATTGTTCATTGTGTAGCAACGTTAAACTTTTTCATTCACATATTCATAGTAAAATATGGTCTAAAGTATAAGTATGTTTTCATCTCTTTCTGCAGCTTTCTCCAGAATGTGATTTATAGCCCCAAATGCATTATATTGATGATGAAATACAGTTTGGTAGGAATCTGTGCGAGATCAAAAATTTCAATTGGACGTACTTCTAGAAGTTTCTACGTATCATCTGATGATGACCGGATGGGCGGGGGATCGTTTATAATTCCGTGGGCAGCGTTATATCATTCATCTAGTGTGGGTGATATGATCATCAGAGCAGTTTATATCGAACACGTTCAAAAATAACGCTGAATCTTACCGTATCTTCCTCGCGCCGTTGGGCGATGAGCGTGGAACAGACATTTTCCTATTATGGGATATAGAAATATCGGGTCCATTTCCAGCTTGTATAATAGTATATACGTCCAAATCATGTTGTTTATCGAGTTATTCGCAACGGATCGCTATGTATTGTGACGAGCTAGAGTGCCGGAACCTATAGCGAGTGCCCGGAAGTAATATGGGCGAATAGCACATCGTCCATGTAACATCCTCTTTGGCGATTGCGCCGATCAGCCACCAGATGGCGCTCTTGAGCCGCTAGAGGGTTCTGTGGGGCTTTTTGGTGGGTCTCAGGCCAGCGGATGGGAAATATGAATCCGATCACAGATTTTTGAAATATTGATATCAAAGACGAGTTACGGCGTCTTCGGCAACTTGAGCATGGCGGGGAAGGACGCCTAAAAGCGTCTTCCGGCAATCAAAGTGTTAAGGAATCAAATAGTCTGCCATGGCTATAGGCTAGATGCTAACGCTAAAACGGTGCGGGCTTCTCTACCGGTGCGGGACTACCATTCTGAGAGCTGACGATGATTTGTTTACTTGGTAACACGTAACCCCCCCCCGCTGATGAAAATGAAAGTCATACCGTCAAATACCGTGCACCGGGGTATTATAACATAAAGGTCTGCCGGTGTGAAAAAAAGGATACCGCCCAAGCCTACCCCAAATGCATTATATTGATGATGAAATACAGTTTGATAGCAATCGGCGCGTGTAACTGAGGGGTTACAAAACCCTGACTGTATTAAAGATTGTTTGTGATAGATTAAACCACTACTACATATTATTATTACTTGCCAGACAGTACAGTTAAATATGGCAGACACTCACTCAATAGACGGCACGGTGACAAAGAGATAACGTTTACAGTATTTTATTATTAATAGCAGATATACAACGAGAATTACTTGGTCGCTCTTTTATGGCGAATGATATTAGAATGTCAGCGTATCAAACTCAGTGGGAATGAATAATTCCTAGGCTAAGTATACTAGACCGGAACGCTGCATGGCGTGAGATGGCGATATAGGGGGGCAAACGAGGGTATAGCCGGAGACTGGTGATTTCCTCCACGGAGTTGTAAGCTCCAGAGGATTGAAGAATAGGCGGATACTCCGGCTGGTCACTGACGAAAGGGGGTCTCATACGGATCCGGTCCTTGTAATCCAAGTGCTCGTTAGCAGGGTAATAGCTATTAATCCAGTGCCCGACGGCAGTGATGATAGCCAGCTAGCTTCGTCCTCGAAGCTAGCCCGATGCAGATCTTCAGGGTAGTTAAATCCAAACGACAATGGTATTAACGATGCTCTTCTCCACGGTACTACGTTTCCACAAGTCACTATAATCCACCAACAATGGTTCTACAATATCAAGGTAGTATCTAAGGAGCTACTAGTTATCCGTAACGATACACCGCGGTAGGTTCCAATGCTCACATGTACAATAGTTCTGCTGCTAGGTTCACCTCGTGTTCTGATACTAATTACGTTAAGTCCACACACACTTGCTAAGGTTCACACTAGTTACTAGACGAACAAACTGCTTGTTACTGCTGCACACCGAACTAACTGCGTTAACTGTAATGACGAACTGCTGCTGCTTGCGCCTTCCACAATATATACTTGGAGTGCTTTCTAGGGCGCAACCGAATCTCTTGTCCGGAATCAATGCGCTGGCCAAGGGCATGTCTCAACTTGTCCAGACTCGTCTTTGAACTTGTCTGGGGGGCGCGATTCTTGGCGCCGTGGGTGTCAAGGGCGTTATCCAATGAGGAAAGCGAATAATGCTATGATTCAAACGGAGGCTTAAAGGGATATAGCTTATATATATAAATAATATACAAGTTATATAAAATAATAAAACGTATATTCTCAGTGTTTATCTGGCCCTTCACAACAGCGCGAGATAAAGAATTTCAACTGGACGTACTTCTGGAAGTTACTACACGCAGGGAGCGAAATTAACTTTTTGACTCACCGGCCAGTAGCGGGTAGATGGGAAGAGTCTACCCGCCAAGCATATTTCTTACCTGCCAATATATATTTTATATATACAATTTTTTTTTAAATAAAATATATATTATATAATCATACTTGTAGTTGTATTATCTGCGAGACATCGCCACCACGCAATAAGTCAAAATGCTTGCTATCTGCAAACAGCTCCACTGTCTGTTTTGGCTGTGTTGCTCTTCTAGAAAAATAATCCTTTCAGGGTTTCCTATTGAAATACTGTACACTTTCCTACTGTACACTTTCCTGATTAATTGAAATGGGGGACCCTGATGTAAACAAGACGAAAGTCTTTCTCTGGTCTGCATCCCCTTAACAATTGTGTGTATTGAGCTGTACTGTATTGTACCCATTCTGCAATCTGTTAATAAAGTTTTCAATCAATCAATCAATCACACCTCCAGTACAGAAACATTGTTTGAGTTTGCGTGTCAGGTAGACCATTGATTTGTCGTAGTCCGGTTCGTTTTTGGAAACATTATAGTCATAACAGATACACCTAGCTAACATGGGGCTGGCTGCTTTGAGCACACACACACGGGGCTAACGTTAGCTAGCAAGCAGCTCTATAGCTAAAACGCTAACTAGAAGCTAACTACTGTACAGTTCCAATAGACTAACATACACCTCTGTGATTTAAATGTGTCCTTGCCTTAGACTCGAGGGTTGTACTAGGGTTGGATGCAGTTCCCTGTTGGTCAGTCTGTCTGTTTTCCATCTTCTGCTGTGTTTAACGTTATCTGTTTGCGAGTGCTTCCTTGACTGATGGCCAGTACCGCAGGACTTTTATTCAACATTCTATATTTCCGCGGGTTGGCCAGTACTGCAGGAACTTTTATTAAACATTATATATGTCTTGTGCAGTGCTCTCGTGGCACTGTCAACTCGCCAGACTGGCGAGTGGTCTTCATGAATCACTCGCCAAACGTAAAAAATACTCTCATTTGGCGAGTAAAGTGGCCTAATTTCCTCCCCTGCTGGTAGCGATAAAAGTAATCGATAGTCACGGAGGCATGCGATTCCCATCCCTATTTGTAATCCTGTCACCCAAGCTGGAGTAGTTATACCGTACCGTCTGGCTAATAGTAGGGAATATTTCAATTCCGAGACATTTAAAGTGCTCCACCATCATTAAGTGGAAGAAAAGCAGATTTTGGCCAGTTGATCTTAAAGGGGACCTGCATTGCTATTCCTAGCACTATTTGGGTAACTTTACACAATTCTAGAGTTGTTCCGATACCGATACCAGTAGCGGAAATGCCGCCGATACTGCCTAAAATGCTGGTATCGGTATCGGCGAGTACACGTAAATTCTAGCCTCCGATCCCATGACGTCATTTATCTCCTGCGGAGAGTGAGGATTATAAAATGAACGTATTTAAAGTGTGATGCTGTTTGTCATTTTAACAGCAGATACACTTTCTTAAATTCCATTGTCCCCGACAGAGCGTGTGACGGGGAGCTCGGACGAGATGTGTTTTGCTTGCTGGTGTTAACTTATGATAGCATTAGCTGAAAAGCTAGCTAGTTGGAACAACATCCGCCTGTTACATCAAATCAGATGTTCACCTGTCCTTTCTCCAGGACCTGACACTGTCCGTCTATCAACAATAATGCACCCACGGTGAATCGTATTTAAGTTAAGCAGCTACTGACTAGCGTTAGCTGACTAACGTTATCAAATGTCAATGCGGGGAAGACGAGCTAGGTCAGCTAGCTTAGTTTGATAGCGGTACCCTGGCTAAAGTTGGTGCTATTCATAATCCAGCAATAATGGCTGCAGACCTGCAAGCAAAGTACAGCAAGTTCCAAGTGCCAAAGGATAAGAGTCTGAGGCGGAGTCTCAAAAGAGAATGTTGAATATTTATTTTGCATCGAAAATCACAACATGAACGTTCTATCTGCTACTAGCTTACAGACTGGGTAGCGAGTGCAACACCGTCTAACGTCCGTGCGGATCATTGGAGTAGGGTATATCTGCAGTGCCGCAGCCCCATACTCATTGATTAATGATACTAATACTAATCTATACAATCAACTGTTGTTGAATAAATACCATTACTTTCTAGTTATTACTAAAAAACAGTATATATAAAACAGTATCTGTAAAAAAGATTTAAATATTAAATGTATGTAATATAGTTTTTTATTATTATTAATGTATGCACTGGTATCGGATAAGTATCGGACAGCTTAGGAATCGTATCGGGAAGGAAATTTTTTTATCGGAACATCTCTACACAATTCCTGTGAGTCTATGGAAGACATCTGTAAGGTTTATTTAAAAAAGAATTTGTAAACACAGCTGCGTGCGAGATACGCAGGTCCCCTTCTCTTTCTCGCTCTCCCTCTCCCGTTTGAGGAAGTCTTCCACTGTGCCGTTATGCTCCCGAATCGAGAGAGATAGAGAGGGAGAGAGAAAGAGACAGACCGAGAGACGACAGCGCGACGCGTGTCAGCGTTTCCGTTAGCCGGTAATTACCGGTTTTTGACCGGCAAAATCTGTTGAAGTCCGACATATTTAATCTCTCCGGTCATAATGTCCGGTGAAAATAATTCCCTCTAAACACAATTAGATTATTTGAATTGTATTAAAATAGGCTAAAATTAAATAGCCTATGCGATGAACGAAACAAACAATCATTAAGCAGCCGGTCTAATAATGACATTGTCTTGTCAGCGCGAGCTGGCTGCTGATATATTTGCGAGAAGCATCCATCTGCCGGCCGGCAGGGTGCAGTACTCCAATTCAGCCATTGGCAATTCAGCTGTTGGGTGGGGGCGCTGCTGAGCGGTTTCCAGACCGGACCTAAAAACACTGCTGCTCCATGCTTCACGTAAATATATCAGCAGCCAGCTCGCGCTGACAACAGAATGTCATTATTAGACCGGCTGCTTGGTGAAGCAACGATGAAACAAATGATTGTTTCGTTCATCGCATAGGCTATTTAATTTTAGCCTATTTTAATACAATTCAAATAATCAAATTGTGTTTAGAGGGAATTATTTTCACCGGACATTATGACCAGCACCAAGTCGTTGGGAGGTGGAGATATAAATCACGCAAACCCACGATAATGTTCAGTTCTTCGCTTGATATAATTAATATAAATGTCCAATATAACGGAATTCGTTAGCTCATAAAAATGTGATTATAACAGACTGCTGTTTATTAAGGTCGGGCAGACTGCCCACCGACACCTCAACGACACCTTGAAATCTACCGGACACTCAGACCTGCAAAAAAAAATTCTAACGGAAACCCTGACGCGTGTGTGTATGTGTGCTCTGTCGTGAGGGTCTATTTGATTCTCCCTCTCTCTCTCGCTCTCGCTCGTTCTCTGTCAAACCCCGTTTGGTGTGCTACAACCACAGAGCCAATCGGATCACTATCCGCTCCATCCTCGCCACGTGACGTCACCATGCGGGTCAAATCGGAACGACCTGATTAAAATGGACCAGGAAATGAATGACGGCAATCCGCCAATATGGTATTTAGAGACACCGACACATTGATACTAAGTCCTATTACTATAATACAATGCTAGACACTGAAAAAATACATTTATAATGCATGTCACCTTTAAAGCCGGATAGGCTGCCAAACTCATCTATCACATTGAGAAGATGAGGTAGAGAGACGGAGGGATTCTGTATAAACAGGAGTACATCATCTGTGTATAAGCTGAGATATAATTTGGGATTGTCTTATGTATTGAGCTAAAGGTTCGAGAGATAAGGCGAAAAGGCCGGGACTAAGAGGGGCAACCCTGTCTGGAAGAGCGCGAGACAGAGAAGAGTGGCGAGCAGAACTTTCCTATTAAGATCATGGCCGAAGGCCCTGTGTAGAGAACTTTGATCATATGAATAAAATCCTCCCAACCCCATCCTTCTAAGAACTGCCCACAAGTAAAACCACTCCAATCTGTCAAACGCCTTCATTGCGTCCAAGGACATGACCGCTGTAGGGACTGCCACATCCTTGCTGGCATCAATCACATGCAGTAACCGTCTGATCTTATCAGTAACCAGGCGGCCTCTTATGAAGCCGGTCTGATCAGGATGAACTAGGGACGTCATATGCTTTTGAAGTCGGGTGGCTAGAACCTTGGCATATAGCTTAAGATCGGCTCCGAGGAGACTTAGGGGCCTGTAGCTGCCACACTCGGTGGGGTCCTTATCTTTCTTGAGTAAAACAGATATAAGTGCCATATTGACATCTCTGGAAAAATTGCCCTCTTTGATTGAATGTAAAATTATTGAGAGTAATAAGGGACCGAGTACATCCCAGAATGCGAGATAGAGTTCCGGTGGGACGCTGTCCCATCCGGGAGCCTTGCCCCATTGCATATCCGCAATCGCCTCTCTAAGTTCAGCTAGCGTGATAGGTGCAGCTAACAGTTTAGCACTATCTTCCGAGATATGTGGTAAGTTGATTCGATCAAGGAAATCCTCCAGCTTGGTATGATCAAAGACCACCTCTGACTTGTACAGATTGGAATAGAAAGAGCGAAATGTATCATTAATCTTTTTGGGGTCATGATTATCTCCCCTTGCTGGTTCTTAATGGAAGGGATATCTGCAAATTGCTCACTGGCACGTATCTTCATAGCTAGAAGGTGACTAGGCCTGGAGCTGTGAAAGTAGTAGTGTTGTCTTGTTCTGTGCATCTGAAATTCAGATTGTTGTCTTAAAATGGAGTTAATCTCCTTTTTTACTACCTTAATTTGAAGCTCCAGTCGACTAGAGTAGTTGTGCTTCAATGAAGAGATCAACGTGGCATGAAGCTTTTCCAGTTCCACCAGCTTGGAGAGACGTCCCTTACGGAGATTAGATGCAAAGAGAGTAGTGTTATTTCTGATAAAACCCTTAACCGAATCCCATAAAATTCTGGGATCCTGTACCGAGCCCGTATTAAACTGCAGGAATAAACACGTGGCGAGGTAGTGTTAGCTAGGAGAGCTGGTTAGCCGGCATGCCTTGAGCATAGCGTAATTAGGCTAAGGCTTGTTAGCCCGATTCACGTAGATGGCTCCGCCAAGAGTGATCCTTCCCTCCCGACCGGCACGTTAGCATATAGCTTGTTTGAGTGAAAGTTATGAAGTACAGTTCGTCCAAATAGAAACTCGAAAAAAGATAGTATGCATAACAGTCAATGCGAAGTCCAGTTGCGAAGTTCAATGCTCTGACAATAAAAAGACTAGTGCGTCAAAAAGCACAAGTCGTCTGAATTATATTAGAAAATAGTCAATGTACACCCATTTCTGGAGATATATAGCGTAGATAATACCATAAATGTTACCGTTCTGTTGAATCGAAAGGCCGTGTTAGGAGAATGGAACGAAATCGTTGGTTGAAAGAGCCCGATAGCCAGCATAGCTTGCGCTAAGCTAACCAAGGCCCGAAGCTCTGCTACTCCCCGGTGCTCGTCGCCTGCCCCGCCGGGGGCGCCTCACCATCCTCGGACGGGGTAGACGTTGTCGTCATGTCGCGTCTGAAGAACCGCTCCGCTTCGGACGCCGATGTGAATAGGTGGTTGACGGACACAACTCCGCGGCCTACCTTGATTTTCAGAGTCGCAGGGTAAATTAGGAATGCTTCTATGCCCCTCTCACGAGCAATCCCCATGGCTTTCGAGAAGGCCCTGGCGGTATGGTCGCTGAAGTCGGCGGCGAATATCAGTGTATAGTTGCCCATTTTCGGGGGATGTTTTCTTGCTTCTCGTAAAATAGCCTGTCTTGTAGGGAACCGCAGGCAGCAAAAGATAAAAGTGCGTGAGTGTCCGGCTTTATCCAAGGGGCCATTTCTAAAATCCTATGCGCTCGCTCAATCTCCGGTGTTTTAATGGACGGAAACCATTGAGGAATCATCTTTTCTAGGTATGAAATCGGCGCGTCTTCTTCAATGCCCTCGGGCAAGCCATAAACTCTAATATTACATCTCCTGTTCCGGTCCTCCAGATCCGCGATCTTATTTTCGTAATAATGGAATGTCTCCCCGACCTCCGACAGTTCAGCGCTGTTGGTTTCAGTCAAGATTGCCACCTCCGCCGTCCTTTCCTCCACTTGGGTGATCCACGTGGTTGCGCTAGCTAGCTCCTCCCTGGAGTGAATCCAGTCTGCTGGTTAGCAAGAGCATGCTAGCGTCGAGCTCAGCGCGGAATAGAGTTCTGATAAAGTCACCATCCGCTTCATTCAATGTCCCCTTATTCGAAAATGTATTCGCCATCACTGTGAAGCAATATATTAATGTATGTCGTGAAATTAACGTCGTAATTGATATATATGTGGAGTGGTCACTGAGCTCGAAAAAATCACGTCGCCATCCGACCTGATCGCAAACCGGAAGTCTCAGGGAATTTATTCCCAGTGTCAGAAATATTGTGTCTTATTACTAGGCTTGTGTAAATTGTTATGAACCAAAGGAGAATATCAATTCAATTATATATATATTTCTTATCTTTGACTGTGAATAATAACACCATGCAAAAATTTACCAGACCTGAAAAATCTAAGCAAATGAATAAAGGGAAGATGATTAAACAGAAGGTTTTGTAGATACAGTACTGAATTCTTCCATCCGGACACATGCAATTTGAAATATGATTATAGAATATCAGGCCTATAAATGACCTTATTATGGCCAAGTCGCACATCTATGGATCCGGCCAAATCTCCCCTTTCCAATGGCAGAGTTCAATCTGGATTTAGTATCACAAGGCGTGATTCACAAGTAGGGATGCACCGATCTGACTTTTTCAGTCCCGATACCGATACCTGGGTTTGGGTATCGGCCAATACCGATACCTATCCGATACCCATTGTCAAATTTTTTTTTTTACAAAAAAGTTTTAAAATAATTCTTATCAACGTTTTTTTTTTTTATATTAAATAATTTTAGTTTTTAAGAATTGTAAAGGATCACAAGTGTGTTTTGATTTGTTGTAAACAAAGACAGAAAATAAACTTCATTCATTCAATTAATAAACTGTATGCCTCACTGTCACTGTGTGGAAGAGACTGGGATCATTCTTTTGTGCAAGGCAACATCAGGCTTTACTTAAAACAATACTTTCCTAACTTAGTGAAACTAGATGTAACAAATTAACACATGGATATAATTGTACTGAATGGTTATTTCTTATTTTATTTATTATAAGACATTTAAAAAATCTGATAAAAAGAAATGTCTCCACAATTTTTCATCAGATTGCAACGCTGTTTTTTTGCTAGGCGTTCACAGAAAGGTAAAGATTTATTTATTAAAATATTTTTTTTAACAAAAAATGTATGTTTATTTTGCAGCAATTCTTTGTCGTCTTTAGTGTTACAGCCCCTCACACTCCACTTCTCAGGCTGCAGCTGGTTTGAAAGCGAAAGTAAAGAGGCTTCTCTGCTGGCTGTGGCTCCAGGGGAATCTGCTCGTTTCTTTTCTATCTTTTGGCGCTTTTTTGGTGGACAAACCACCACACATGTGCACCGTGACTCGCGACTGGAGACTAGCTCTGCTAGCACACATAGCCTACTGTTAGATTTGACCATAATCAGCCAGTATCACCTCTTCATCTGTTGGCTCGTGTAGTTTCTGCGTTGTGTTTATCTCTTGATCTTCTCATACCGGCTGTACATCGTGGTCATTCCCCTTTAACACTTTGGATGCCAGCGACGCGTTTTGTCGTTAGTTCATGCCGACCTTTGAATGCCACCAACGCTATATAGCGTTTGTTTGTCGTTTTTTTTTTTTTTTTTTTTTATTTGAATTCAAATTTCATCAATCAAGCCTCAGGTTAGTGTTGCAGACTCTCTCTGAGCTCAATTGGGAAGATACCGCCCCCTATCGTCTCTCCCTGTGTAACTGCACCCCATTAGAGAGCTTCGTGGGGTGGAGCGACAGCAACCACCTCCAACTCAACACCAGTAAGACCAAGGAGCTGGTGGTGGACTTCCGGAGGGGCAAGAAGAGGCCCCCCCCGATTCCCATCTCCATCCGAGGGGTGGATGTGGAGATGGTGGACTCATACAAGTTCCTTGGGGTACACCTGAACAATAAACTGGACTGGTCGGACAACACAGAGGCCCTCTACAGGAAGGGACAGAGCAGGCTGTTTTTCCTGAGGAGACTCAGGTCCTTCAATGTGTGCAACAAACTGCTGCAGTCTTTTTACCAGTCTGTTGTGGCCAGCATCCTCTTCTATGCTGTGGCATGCTGGGGAGGCTACATCAACTCAAGGGACACCAACAAGCTCAACAAGCTGGTGAGGAAGGCTAGCTCCGTGGTGGGAGTCGAGCTACCTAGACTTGAGGTGATGGTAGAGAGGGGGATGATAAGGAAGCTGGATGCCATCATGGAGAACCCCTACCACCCCCTCTACGACGAGCTAGTCAAGATGAGAAGCTCGTTCAGCCACAGACTCATTCCCCCCCGACACTCAACTAACCGCCTCGGACAGTCCTTCATACCAGCGGCCATCAGGCTCCACAACAGTGGGCAGCGACTAGCAGCCTCCAGGCTCCACAACAGGGGGCAGCGACAGCGACTGCTACCAGACATTGACCTGGGACTTATAGGAACCCAAGGGGGACAACCTACACTACCCTGGTACTTTGATTAATGTATACTCAGTAGATAGTAAATTATAACACTACCTCATGCATACTGCACCTCATGTGACACTGTGAATAATAATGTGAATATTCCTCAGCTAGTCAGATAGTAAATTATATTGACCATATTGATCAAATTGTTTACACTGCCTGTGTTGTCTTTTACTACCTGTATACTGTGTTGTTTTACTACCTGTACCCCTCCCCCCTCCCCCCCATGCTGCTATGATGCCTGAATTTCCCCAAGGGGATCAATAAAGGAATATCTTATCTTATCTTAGTTTAGACTGATGGGGGGGGGGGGGGGGGGGGGCGGGCCAGCCTCCTCATGTTACTTTTCCGTCAAGCCAACTGAAGAGACCAAGTGATCGCCGGACCGGAAAACGCGTGTAATATATATTTACAGTACCCAATGCTGAATCAATAAACGCAATCGATATTTGGAATGGCGATCAGGAATTGAAATAATCTTTTTGGAGAACATCTGATCTGAGGTAAGGAATCTATTTTACCAGTCTTGGGATATTCCCGTCCCACTCTGCTATTTCCCTACTATCTCGCTTCCTCCCTAGCCCCTTCAACCTCCTCCTACCACTCTTGACACCACAATGTGCCTCATACCTATATCCACAATCTGCTCCTCAAGAACAGAATCAACCCATCCACGCCAGTTTGCTAGCAACCCGGCTAATCTCTCCTACCCTCCTACAGCCACTAATACACCTGTCACAGTACAGGGAGGCTTATGGAATTGTCAATCAGCAGTCAAGAAAGCTGACTTCATTACTGCCTACGCCCATAGTCTAAATCTGCAGCTCCTGGCTCTAACTGAGACCTGGATAACCCCCAATAACTCGTCAACACCTGCAGCATTATCTACAAACTATAACTTCACTCACACACCTCGACCCTCCAGACGGGGTGGAGGCACTGGCCTCATGACATCTCCTTCATGAGCTACAAACCTAACGCAACTCCCAGAACTGTCACTCTCCTCCCTCGAATATCATGCAGTATCTGTCTCTAATCCTTTCAATCTCACCATTGTTACACTCTATCGCCCTCCAGGTCCCCTCGATCACTTCACAGATGAGCTGGACATGCTTCTAAGCTCCTTACCGGAAGATGGTACCCCGCTCCTTCTATTGGGCGACTTCAACCTGCCTGACTCATCTCAGTCGGTCCCAGTGGTCTCCCTCCTACAACAATTTGACCTGACTCCCACTGCCATGCCTCCCACCCACAAAGCAGGCAACTCCTTGGATCTCATATTTTCCCGTAACTCCAGCATCATTAACACCACGGTAACTCCCCTACATGTATCTGACCATTCCTTCATATCCTTCTCACTAACTCTCATGCTTAACCGAAAAGTCTTCACCCCAACTCAAACCGTCTCACTCAGACGCAACCTGCCCTCCCTATCCCCCTCCACCCTCTCCTCTGACATAATATCCGCTCTACCTTTGAGTGACACCTTCTCTGCTCTCCCCACAGAGATGGCAACCTCCACCCTCCTCTCAGCCCTTGCAACCTCCTTCGACAAGCTCTGTCCCCTCGTTGAGAAACCTGCCCGCCGTTCCCCACCCAGTCCATGGCTGACGGATGCAGTGAGAGAACAAAGACAGGTCCTGAGAGCGGCTGAGAGGAAGTATAGAAAGTCACGCCTCACTGCTGACATCGACACATATCACAACCTCTTGTTAACATTCTCCAAAACCATTACTAATGCCAAAGCTTCTTTCTTTCACCATAGGATCGAGGCCTCTGCCAAGAATCTTCGCAAACTGCATGCTACCATGTCCTCCCTCCTCACTCCCCCCCCACCTCCTCCTCCCTCATCTTTTTCTGCCGAAGACTTTGCGATCTTCTTTGAGGAAAAAGTGGAGAACATCCGCAGCTCCTTCTCCCAACCCCCACCCATTCCAAACGCTGAATCGAGAACCTCATCCTTCACTCTGTCATCTTTCTCTCCCATTACAGAAGCCGAGACCCTGACACTGGTAACGTCGAACCGTCCGACTACATGCCAGCTGGACCAGCTACCCTCCCCACTCCTCCAGACCATAGCACCGGACATCCTCCCATTCCTAACTGCAACCATCAACTCCTCACTCAACTCGGGGGTGGTCCCCACCTCCCTAAAACAAGCCAGAGTCACGCCCCTCATAAAAAAACCAACCCTGAACCCCACCGTCATAGCCAACTATCGCCCTGTCTCTCTTCTCTCCTTCCTTTCTAAAACACTTGAACGTGCTGTATCCAACCAACTTACTGCTTATCTCTTACAGAATGACCTCCTAGACCCCAATCAGTCTGGCTTCCGGACTGGCCACTCCACAGAAACGGCCCTCATTGCGGTCACAGAGGCACTTCACTTAGCAAAAGCGAAAGGCCTCTCCTCTGTCCTGATTCTCCTAGATCTATCTGCAGCCTTCGACACAGTCAACCATCAGATCCTCCTCGCGGCCCTCGCAGGAATGGGAGTGGCTGGATCTGCGCTGACATGGCTGACATCATACCTCAATGACCGCTCCTACCAAGTGTCATGGAGAGGGACTCTGTCGGCCATCCGCCCCCTCCGGACGGGTGTCCCCCAGGGCTCGGTCCTAGGACCCCTTCTCTTCTCCCTCTACACTAAATCACTGGGTAACATTATCACATCTCATGGCTTCTCATATCATTGTTATGCCGATGATACTCAACTCTTCCTCTCCTTCCCTCCCTCAGATATCCACGTCTCTGAGCGGATCTCGGCCTGTCTGTCCGACATCTCCGCCTGGATGACGACCAACCACCTCAAACTGAACCTAAGCAAAACAGAATTGCTCCACCTGCCGGCCAAATCCTCCCCCCTGACCGACCTCTCCATCACAGTCGAGAATGCAGCTGTGACCGCGTCGCCGACCGCCAAGAACCTTGGTGTTGTCCTCGACGACCAGTTGAACTTCTCTGCTCACATCGCAGCGACAACCAGAACCTGCAGATTCCTCCTGAGCAACGTCAGAAGGATACGCCCCTTCCTGACAAAAGAAGCCACCCAACTCCTCGTCCAATCAACAGTCATCTCCCGCCTCGACTACTGCAACGCACTGCTAGCTGGCCTCCCGGCCACTGCCACCAAGCCTCTTCAACTCATTCAAAATGCAGCGGCCCGCCTGATCTCAAACCTACCGAAGTCAGCCCATGTCACCCCACTTCTTAGGGACCTGCACTGGCTCCCCATTGCTGCACGTATCCGCTTCAAGGCCCTCGACCTAGCATACCGTGCGGCAAAGGGAACCGCTCCCGCCTACCTCCGGTCAATGGTCTCTAACTACACACCCTCAAGACCCCTACGCTCTGCGTCTTCTGGCCGCCTCAGATCTACTCCTATCCAAGCTCCCGGAGGGTCATCAAAGAGAAGCCGCCTATTCTCAGTCCTTGCCCCACAATGGTGGAATGAACTACCCATCCCAGTTAGGACAGCCGAATCCCGTCCAATCTTTCGCCGTCGACTAAAGACTCACTTCTTCAACCATTATCTGAAATGATAAAAAAAAAAAAAAAAAAAAAAAAATCTAACCCCGACTAACCTTAATGTCATGCACTTGTCCTAATAAACTAACCTACACTGTAACACGCAACACTTTGATGAACATTGTTACTCAGCTGATAGAGTTATACCCTTCTTGCTGTCTTGTCGCACAGAACTTGTAAGTCGCTTTGGATAAAAGCGTCAGCTAAATGACTAAATGTAAATGTAAAATGTATAATCAGAGCTTTTTTCACAGATATATCAATGTGTCCCCAGGGCTCTACAGTGCGACCATATTGCTCGCATATGCCCCTAAAAATATTTGTGTGCGAATCTCAAAAGTCAATTAGGCGCACGGTGTGCGACTGCAGATTACAGCCTTCAGTCGTACTTTTTATTTCTCCGCTGAGAATCGTTAGAAAACTACAAGTCCCACATTGCACTCAAGCCAACGGTCCAATCACAGTAGAGTGAAGTGACTGGTTTCATGGGAAATAAAGCAAATGACCAATCGGAAGCTCTCATTTTGCTTGTTTACTTCCTGAAACTCCGCCATTGCGATCAGGGCTCTCGTTTTCCGAGACACTAACTTATTATATAGTATCTCTCTTACCAATAGCAATAGATTTTAGAACACCTAGATTTATCTATAGCAATAGTAATATAACGTTAATGCAACAAAACTAATGCCTTGCTTTGTTAATCATAACGTTGATGCAGTAGCATGTCGGTGTGTTGGCTGTAACGGACATGACAATAACATAACGTGTACACATTAAAACCAAGCGGTGTGATGTAATTGGCAGACTCGACTGTCAATCAATGGTCTACCTGACACGCAAACTCATAAACAATGTTTCTGTACTGGAGGTGTACAGTATTTCAATAGGCAACCCTGAAAGGATTATTTTTCTAGAAGAGCAACACAGCCAAAACATAGGCATTGTATGCATAAAAGGGGCTAAAGTTAAGTGACTGAACCTTTTGTAGCAGTAGTTTGATTTGATAGTTTATTTGATGGGGACAGCACATGTACATCAAGTACAAAATACAAAATGTAAACATGCAGGGTTGTAGCAAGAGCTAATTTACACACGCACGCACAGTACAAATATAAATAATTTTTAGAAAAAAAAAAAACTCTGTTACTTGAAATATTTTCACTGTGCTCCTAAATATTTTTGGGTGCTCCTAAATTTCTTTGTGTGCTCCTAATTTTTTTCATTTAGGAGCACATGTGCTCCTTGGGAAAAAGGTTAGCGTAGAGCCCTGGTCCCATATGTGTGTGTGCCGCTGATTAGGAAATGAGAGAATCGATATTTCAGCCCGCTTCTATAGCGTGGATAAGTACACATATACTATCGATAATCTAGCGTTTATTTGAAAACGATTCATAAATAGGCCGAAAAATTACAATGTTTTTGTGTATTCCAGAATATTCCAGTAAAGGGCGATTATCACAGAATCTATATATTTTCCTGAAAAACTAGGGCTTTTCAAAATGCTATAAAACTGAAATTAACAGATTAAAAAAAAAAATATATATATATATATATATCCGTTTCGACTGTTGACTGCAAACAAGTCATTGATAAATGACGGGCAGATTAGACACAGCCATAATCTAAGACAGAGATTATGCGTTCACAACGCTATCATTGAAGTGGGTGGTGGCATTTAACCACGTTTTACCATGTTCACCAGTGGTAATCAAAGTGTTAATGCAATCCGTAATCATAATAATTCACCACCATCAGACGTGTTACCTTACTTGGAAAACGTTTATTACATAAACAAAGCCTCTGTAATCAGATGGAAACCAATTCTGTAATTGTCCTTGACTAAAGTCATTATTCTATCGTCTCTTCTGCTTTTAGTCCAATGGTGGTTGAGGCCTCGTCGTTAGCCAAAACCCTTCTTTGTTAGCCGAAGCTAGCGTCCTCGAGGCATAGGGCGGACGGGGGGAGGCTACACCTCTAGTTAGTGCTCTGTCTCTCTCTCCACATCTGCTCGTATCAGCCTTGCGTCCTGTTCTAACTTACACCCGGAAGGAAACTCACATTATAATATTCTCGGCATAGCAACGACAGGCCCTCTTCTCGTCGCTATGTGATGCGCTGTCATGGCAACTGCTCTTCACCTTTAACCCACATTAAACGTCCGTTCTATTGATGTCAAACTCTCTCTGACCATTCTGCCTGCTCTCAATCCTTATCAGTTATGTGCTGAACGACCTCGGCATGCACACACCCTGCTCGCTGCTACCACACTGACTCTCTCTGACCGCCTCCACCACCACATCTACCTCTCTGACCTGGCTATAAGTAGATGCTGTCATCCACCAATAGTTAACACTATATACCTTGAAAAACCTATATTTCCTTCACTACTGTGTAAGTTGCAGGCAAGAAAGACCTGTCTGTCCACTGTCTCTGGTTTTAAAACGGGTCACAATTTTTTTGATATTTCTTTTTATTATCAATCAATATCGATTATTAAAATATATCGCGATAATTATCATTATCCTTTTATCGCCCAGCCCTACAGCCAGCTGCTATAAGAAAACCAAAAACAATCGGTATCGGCCGATATGGCTGATAGATGATCGGTGATCGGTGGCAAGAAACGTGATTGGGGCATCCCTAAGAGTATCGATATGAACCGATCTTTTTACGTTGCATCGATCCTATTGGATCATTGATAATTAGATCGATGTATCGATCTGGATCGGTGTATCGTCCCACCCCTGATACACACACAGCAATACTATGATTATGCAATATGTACTTATTTGTAATACGTACACATTGTACATTTTCAATACAATACGTAATTATATTACGTTATATGTAACTTATATAACACTTTATATAACAGAACGTACGTACATTATGTACCTTTTTCCCTGTGGTCAATTATTACTTTATTTACATATTTTAAGCAAGATCTTTCCCAGGAATGTCGCCACAGACACCTAGTTCATAATACTTGGTAATGCTGCATAGGCAAAGGCTTTCATCAATGGGCCATAGGCTCATTCACCATTGTGTTACCTCATTCAGTGAGAGATAGTGACTTAACTGACATTCATTTAAATGTCATGATTGGCACTTTAAGCATAAGTAACGTTCATGCAGTCATGTCACCTAAACAAATAACTAATCTGTAATGCTGAGTCCAACTCCGATAGTGATATCAAAACTTGATAATGTTAAGTGTAATGTTATAGCATTAACTCATTCAGCGCCGGGGATTAGACGGGTCCCGTTGTAGCTATGCCACACTTTAAAGATAGGAGTGCGTCACCTTGTTTGTAGAGCTATATCTTAGGGGTGGACGGTATGGTCTAAAATTTATATCACGGTATAATTTGAAGCATAGACGGTAACGGTATATATCACGGTATCATCGTTTTTGATAAAAAATTTTTTTTTAATTTTATATAATTTTTTTTTTTTTTATATAAAATATATATATTATATAATTAGACTTGTACTTGTATTATCTGCGAGACATCGCCACCACGCAACAAGCTCCACTGTCTGTGTGTACATTAGTAGCCTCCAGCTACGGCCAGTATTCTCCGGAGCTGCAGCTGGACCTATACTCGAGTAGCCTCGAGCTACGGCCAGGATTCACCGGCGCTGCAGCTGGGCCCTAGTATTGGTATAACGTTAAATCACATTCACAAGCCCTCAGCTCGAATACGCATCGAATCAGTGTTATAAGACATTGATATCAGGAGCTATCTGTAGCTACTGCTAGCCGGATATATAACGTTAATACAACGCCTCAGTGAATTATTTAGTTCAATGGGACATTTCGTTTTGAACGGTGAACCAACTTGCGTTAACGTGAGCTAACGGCTAACGGAGCTATCATACACGTCTACTCTCTACTAGACTTGATGGAGCGTTTGTTGATGTCAGGAGCTATCGGTAGCTGGCCGACTAGATACCGTTCGGTTAGACAATGCCTCATCATGTATTAAACTAAAAGTGAATAGTTGACTGGGTCATTTTGTAACGGTAGCTAAGCTAACGTTAGCTCAGGGAGACGTCCCGTCCCACTGTAGACCCGTGTTTACATGCGTGCGGGAGGGGCTGGCACGCCCACTGCGCGAAGCCTCCTAAATAACTTTTTCCAGTTCGCACATATCTATTATCTATGACTAATTCTATCTATTTTTAGGGGCAAATGCCAGTGAAATAGTCGCGCTGTGGTTACATGACGTCATTGCTATTTTAGAGCTGCACTACCGGTTACACGGTATAGGCAAAATCCATACCGTAGAGCAAATTCATACCGTTTATACCGTATACCGTTTATACCGTCCACCCCTACTATATCTATATTCTATATTATAGCTATGGGGACAATACTATGGTCATTTGACAGTGCCTTTCTTCCGTCCAAGATACAAAAAAGAAAAATTTTCCATGCATACTTTCGAGCATTATCCCGTGGTGAATATAAGTATAATTTCAGAGTGGTCTGGGGTAATTCCCGAAAGGCTGAGTTATAGCCTTATATGTGAATTCTACTATATGCTGTGGCGTTTCTTGCCTGGACAGGCTACTATTACCAAATCAAATGTATATAATAGGTATTATGTTTCATCATGAATGCATGAAAGGTGGGGGGGGTTGTTGTTTCTGATTCTTTTATTGCCAGTAAAGGCATTCGTATTGAACACTAAAATCGCTGATCAGCTGGATCGGTATAAAAACATTGCACGATCAAGCTAGAATTGACGTCAGATAGTCCTTACCTGTGATTGGGAGTATTCCAAAAATAATATTCCAATTGTTTGATCGCCATCTGGTCCATCCTATGTCCATCTGGTCCACGACATAACCTACCACAACATGTGGATCGGGGGCATTTGACGCGCTTCAATGCAATCGAGAGAACCGCTCGACTCGCCCGACCCAAAAACTGTGCCCGGAGACATTTCAGTGTAACACAGGGTCTGGAACAGGGTTTTACTGCACTCTCGATACTGCCACCTGGGAGATTCTGGCCGGTACTGCACCCTCGGGGTCGCAGTATGCCTTCTAACTAATATTGAATAGAATATTAAAATAGAAAAAAAAAGAAAAGCGATCAAATAACGTATATATACGTGGTTGGCGTTCAATGGTTGTCGGCCAAACATGTATATAAACGCTGTTGGCGGGGAATGCGTTGATACAAGGCACAAATCCAGACAGGAATTCGTCCCATTCAACTCCAAAAGCCAAGTTGTACCTGTCACAGTTCTGATCATATGTATTGTAGGGGTGCACCGATATATCGGTCGGGTATCGGTATCGGCCGATAAGTGCCTTGTTGACTGCTATCGGCCTATCGGCCGATAAGCTCAAATGTGCCGATAGCAGTCGCCGATAAATACCCATCAATTTGTGTAGCGTCAAAAGGCAAAAAAAAAAAAAGTTCACTCACACACACAACGCCTGCCGTCCCCCACACACACACACAATCTACTGCATCAAAGTAACTACTTATGATTAACAAGGCATTCGTTTTGTGGCATTAGCGTTATATAGTTAGTGTTACACGGACAATAACATCAGCATATTATTATTACCCATAGCAGCAAGGCATTACTCCGAGTCCGTTCATTAGCTCGGTTCCATTCCGTTGCTCATTCCGTACCCAACTACACATTCTGCAATCTGTTAATAAAGTTTTCAACCAGACAAATGTATAGAAAGGCTTTGTTTTATTATAACATTTGTTGCAGTAAAATCATTATGTCTCATTTGGTCATGCGTGGAGCGCCGGTCGGCGGGCCGGGCAGCTAACGTAGCTACGTTATTAGCTATTAGATGTAAGACTAACGTTACTGGTGAAAATGTGATTTGCGTTGGAATACTCCTTTGTCAACTTGCTGTACTTTGCTTGCAGGTCTGCAGTCATTATTGCTGCATTAAGAATAGCCCCAACTTTAGCCAAGGTAACGTTATGGCTAAACCTTTAACAATAGTTAACGCTAGCTTTCGGTTAGCTGTTCAATGCTATTAATAACACAACTCCCCGTCAACACCTTCTCTCGGGAAGATGGCATTTAAGAAAGTATCTGCTGTTAAAATGAAGTGTTACACGTTCAATAACAAGCATATTATTTACCCGAAGATAGCAGTAAACAAGGCATTACTCCGTTAGCCCGTTCATAGCTCGGTTCCATTCCGTTGCTCATTCCGTACCCAACTACACATTCTGCAATCTGTTAATAAAGTTTTCAACCAGACAAATGTATAGAAAGGCTTTGTTTTATTATAACATTTGTTGCAGTAAAATCATTATGTCTCATTTGGTCATGCGTGGAGCGCCGGTCGGCGGGCCGGGCAGCTAACGTAGCACTAGCTACGTTAAGTGTGTTCTGCTCTCGCATTCGCAAACAGAACAATGGCGGCATGCCCGGAAGTAGAAAAATTTATAAACGCTTGCCGATTGGTGGTAAGGACAGCAGGAGTGGCGTAGCGGTGTGGCGTAATTGGCCGAATCGACTGTCAATCAAAATGGGTCCATTGCATTGGTTGAAAGCTCTGGTTGAGAGAATAGTATCCCGCTGCAGGCCGCAAGAATGGTTCCATTGCATTGGTTGAAAGCTCTGGTTGAGAAAATAGTATCCCTCTGCAGGCCGCAAGACGATACTGGGAGAGAGATAGTGATACCATAAACATATTTCTTGATGTTTCCTTTTTTTAAGTAAGTAAAGAGGCCTACAAATACAAACATACACATACAAATACAGTAGTTTCATTAAAAAAAAAAAAAAAAAAAAAAAAGTACAAATACTTATATACAAATATACAAATATCGGTATCGGTATCGGCCGATAGTGTTAGTTGAACAATCGGTATCGGTATCGGCGGCCAATTTTCATATCGGTGCATCCCTAATGTATTGTATCATATTTTACAATCGCAGTAGTTCTGACTGTAGATGCCCAAATGTTCACAAAATCATCTGTTGGTCACCAAGACTTGTTCGCTAGTTAGTGTCTGGTACGGTATATCTTATGAACACTGCCTGAGGCTCTATTACGCATCACATGACATGAGTGTATCTTGCCCAGAATGAGGGCGCGAGGTGCAGAAAACACTTTTATAGGTCCCACCCTCTGGCATCTGAAGTTGCTAATGTCTTTTTTATTTGGCTTCACAGGGAGTGTAGTGTGAAACGGTGACCTGTCCCTTTGTTACTTTCAAAAGAAATGGTTACAACAAATTAAATTAAAATTATTTTATGCCCTTCTTTCTAGACTCCCTTGCCTTACAGGTGTTTATCTGTGAAGAGGAGGTTGCCCCTGAGCAGCAGGAGAGGAGCCCCAGTCTGGGCCAAGAGGAGTCGGAGCCCCTACAGATGAAAGAGGAAGAAGAGGAACTATTTCAAGATCTAGAGGAGGCCGATGGCTCCAAGATGACTTTACACCCTGTGAGATATGAACATGGTGGAGAGAATACTCTGTCCTCACAACTCAGCCAAACCCAGGACCCAGAGCTCCTACAGATTAAAGATGAACTACATCAATGGCTGGAAGAAGCTGGTGGCTCCGAGATCACAGGACACGCAGTGAAATGTGAAGATGGTCAAGAGAACGCTCAGTCCTTCCAGCCTCTTCAAACCCATAGAGAGAGAAACAGAGAAGCTTACTCTTTACCCAGCACCTCAACTGAACAGATGAAAAAGGAACCTGATGGAGAGGACTGTAGAGTATCAGAACCAGCCAGTAACTTAGATCCAGCTGGTGACTTAGAACCAACTAGAGATAGCCAGCCCCTTTCTTCAGACTGTTCTCTAATTGAGACTGAAGACAGTGATGATAAAAGTTCTGAAAATGAGACTGATGACAGTGATGATGAGAGTTATAGAACTGAGACTGATGACACTGATGATGAGGGTTCTGGAACTGAGCCTGATGACACTGATGAATGGAAGGAGAGTGGACTACGTTTGATGACTCAGAAACCAAAGAAGACACAGAAAATACGAAGTAGTCCTGGCTTCAGCAAGGAGGGAGAACTCATGATAACTCATACCGGAGAGAAACCATTTAGTTGTTCATTTTGTGGGAAAGGGTTCAGTACGAAGCAACATCTGAACAGACACATGAGAACTCATACCGGAGAGAAACCATTTAGTTGTTCAGTTTGTGGAAAAGGGTTCAGTATGAAGCAACATCTGAACTCACACATGATAACTCATACTGGAGAGAAACCCTATAGTTGTTCAGTTTGTGGGAAAGGGTTCAGTACGACTGGAAGTCTGAACATTCACATGAGAACTCATACCGGAGAAAAAACATTTAGTTGTTCAGTTTGTGGAAAAGGGTTCAATGAGAAAAGAGATTTGAAGAGACACATGATGACTCATACAGGAGAGAAACCATTTAGTTGTTCAGTTTGTGCAAAAGGGTTCAGTGAGAAAAGACATCTGAACAGACACATGAGAACTCATACAGGAGAGAAACCATTTAGTTGTTCAGTTTCCTATATTTGTTCAGTTTGTGGGAAAGGATTCAGTGGGAAGGCAGATCTGAACTCACACATGAGAACTCATACTGGAGAGAAACCCTATATTTGTTCAGTTTGTGGGAAAGGGTTCAGTACGAATGGAATTCTGAAGCTACACATGAGAACTCATACCGGAGAAAAACCATTTAGTTGTTCATTTTGTGGGAAAGGGTTCAGTACGAAGCAACATCTGAACAGACACATGAGAACTCATACCGGAGAGAAACCATTTAGTTGTTCAGTTTGTGGAAAAGGGTTCAGTATGAAGCAACATCTGAACTCACACATGATAACTCATACTGGAGAAAAACCCTATAGTTGTTCAGTTTGTGGGAAAGGGTTAAGTACGACTGGAAGTCTGAACATTCACATGAGAACTCATACCGGAGAAAAAACATTTAGTTGTTCAGTTTGTAGAAAAGGGTTCAATGAGAAAAGAGATTTGAAGAGACACATGATGACTCATTCAGGAGAGAAACCATTTAGTTGTTCAGTTTGTGCAAACGGGTTCAGTGAGAAAAGACATCTGAACAGACACATGAGAACTCATACAGGAGAGAAACCATTTAGTTGTTCAGTTTGTGGAAAAGGGTTCAGTGAGAAAGGAAGTTTGAAGACCCACATGATGACTCATAGGGGAGAGCAACCATTTAGTTGTTCAGTTTGTGGAAAAGGGTTCCCTTTCAAAAGTAAATTGAAGAGACACATGAGAACTCACAGGAGAGAAACCATTTAGTTGTTCAGTTTGTGCAAAAGGGTTCAGTGAGAAAAGACAGTTGAAGAGACGCATGATAACTCATACAGGAGAGAAACCCTGAAGTTTAAATTTGTGGAAATGGTTCAGTGATAAAGGGGTTCTGAAAAGACACATGTGAAGTCATACTGGAGAGAAACTCTGTAGTTGTTTAATTAGTTGGAACGGGTTCAGAGGTGAAGGGACAGTGAAAATGCACAAGAAGTCATATTGTAGACCATTTAGCTGTCCAGTTTGTGGCAAAATATTTATTCAGAAAGGTACATTTAAAATAACTTTGAGTGATCCCTGCTTGTGGTAACTATTTCCACATTGGTCACACCAATTACAATTTTCTTAGTCTTCTAGTTTATATCAGAAGTCTTTGGTTAAAAGCCCATGACTTGATGCAGTAACATCATTCTCCTACACAAGAGCAGAATATGTCAGGTAAACTGGCTCCCCCTTGTGGTTGATCCTTTATCTCAGATCTACAGTCGGTAGCCACTGGCCAGAGTATTGAAACAATTCCAGTCAGATATGGTCGTTATTGCTGGTGTGAGGTTGACTGTTTAATGTCTGAGATGAAAGAGATTACCCTTTTTCCCCCTCCTTTTTCCTCCGTTTTTCTCCCATCCCAATGTTAGTCGTTATGCCAATTCCCAATCCCCTTCCTGGTCGCTGCGCACCTACCCCCCACAGTCGGTCTGGGAGAGTGGAGGCTATTACGTGCTTCCTCCGACACACGTCTAGCCAATCAACCACTTCTTTTCACCTGGCAGCGCGGACTCTCACTGAGAGGGTGTAACGTGTGGATCACACTACCCCCCTTAGATCCTATCCTCGCTGAGCAGGCGCCCCGACCGAACTGTAGGAGTTTACAACGACCAGGACCCACCCATCAGCTTTCCCACCCCTAACACTGCCAATTGTGTTAGTATGAACGACCAGCCAAGCTGATAGCAATGTGGAGAGCTGGGCTCGAACCCAGCGTCTCCTGCATTGGTGGCGAGCGCCTTGCCCACTACACCACCTAGCCGCCCATAGGGTCCCTTCTTATTAATGATAGTGTGCACCCAATAAGTCATATTTCTTTGTAAACTGTACAGCCTTTCTCTTCTAGTGTTATTTAGGCAGTGCAAGACATTGATAAGAGGAGACATTTGATCCTTTATCTAAACAGGGTAGCCGGACCAGCACTCACAGGTTCAATGTTTTTTATTGGCAGCCTGAATCAAAAGCAGACATGTTTCGGACAATGTCCTTCATCAGTGGTATGGCTAGCACTGGAAATGCATTCAAGGTGATGGTTAAATACACCTGGCAGGTAAATGACACGGCAGGAAATGACATCACAACGCAGGTGTGCCTATGCAATATGACTAAATTAATGACCTATCAAATAGAGTCCAATCATAATTTATACATATGTATAGATATATCTATATCTATCATCAATAAATATTTATAAACAATACAATACAAAACGAAACAAAACAAAATTACCAGAAACTTGATATACATATAGCATGCCCTTTAATTTATAGGGCTAATTGAGCCACTTTACTTAATTGAATTAATTAATTTCAAATTATCCATTGGGCATCTTTGTGAATCATGCCTCTAGTTTGGCAACAAACAACATCTTTAATCAGACCAGAAATAACAATGTGGGAGTAAGGAGGTTAAAGGAAACAGGTTAAGACGTTTTCTTCATTCATTCCTTTAGGTTCGATACAATTGAACAGGTGGATATAATAACATTCACGTTGCAGCAGCAGCTTGTGTCTGTCTCCACCAGGGTTCGAAATTAACGGGGGCTTGGGGCATAATGCCCTTGAAAATGGACATAATGCCCTCGAAAATCAGTTAAGGGGGGCACAAAATGCCCCCGACAGTTTACTAATTATATATATATATTTATCCGGTAATGGCGCGTCTGTGTATCGTACCGTTCAGATGACGCGCAAATAAAAAAAAATTTATTTGGCGGAGGTGAGCACTGGCTGCTGCAGCACTGCAGCTGAGCCAGGTGCTAGTCTGTGCGTGCCATTTGATCTAAATCAATCTTCATTACGACTTTAAAAACATAGCCATTAACATTACATAGGCATACATGGATTTTGAAATGGTCGGATATGAACTCAACTATATGAACAGAAAAAATAAGAGTGGTGGAGGAGTGGCTGTGTATGTGGATAATAACTTGAATTATAAGATTGTAGAAAAAATGACAAATGTGATTGATAATTTATTAGAATGTATAACAATAGAAATATGTGTAGAAAAAAAGAAAAATATAATTGTGAGCTGTATATATAGAGCACCAGGTTCGAATATTGAAGTTTTCAAGGACTGGATGGAAGAAATGTATATAAACAATAATCAAAAGGCTATTTTCATCTGTGGGGATTTTAACATTGATCTTTTAAATCCAAACAAACATAAAATGACTGAGGAATTCATCAACACATTGTATAGTTTGAGCCTTTATCCAAAAATCACAAGACCCAGCCGAATCACATCCCATTGTGCCACTCTGATAGACAATATATTTACGAACATTATAGAAAACAATACAGTGAGTGGATTACTAATAAATGACATCAGCGACCATTTACCAGTTTTTACAGTTTATGACAACAACTACACAGAAAACAAGCAGGACAATAAACTACAATTTAAACGAGTAAGGACTGAAGAATCAATGAACGCTTTCAAAAATGATTTGCTACTACAAAATTGGGAGATAGTATATAAAGAGGATGACACTGATAAAGCATATGAAACATTCTTATCTATATTTAACTTACTATATCACAAACATTGTCCAATAAAAGAATATAGCAGTAAACATAAACACTCAGACAGCCCATGGATCACAAGGGGATTACAGAATGCATGTAAAAAGAAAAATACACTATATAGAGAATTTATAAAACATAGAACTAAAGAGGCAGAAAATAAATATAAGAAATATAAAAACAAGTTGACTAATATTATGAGAAGATGTAAGAAGGATCATTATAGTAGAATATTAGATAACAACAAATATAATATTAAAGGTGTTTGGAAGATATTAAATGGTATTATCAGGAATGGATCAAGACAAATAAACTATCCTCAGTATTTTATGGAAGAGGATCAAACTATTAGCAATATGGATGATGTGGTTAACAACTTTAATAAATCTTTTGTAAATATTGGACCAGAATTAGCGGGAAAAATCCCAGATCCAGTGACTCCTGAAGACATAAAAGACAATTACATTGAAAGAAATCCTAGTTCAATGTTTCTGGAAGCGGTAGATGAAAATGAAATTATAGAAACTACTAATAAATGTAAAAACAAGACATCTACAGACAGTAATGAAATAGATATGAAAATAGTAAAAAATGTCATTATTGGGATTTCAAAACCACTCACGCACATCTGCAATTTATCATTCAAAACTGGTCGATTTCCGAATAAAATGAAAATAGCAAAAGTCATACCTCTGTTCAAGACTGGAGATAAACACCACTTCACAAATTATAGGCCTGTTTCTCTACTTCCTCAGTTTTCAAAAATATTAGAAAAACTCTTCAACAACAGATTAGATAAATTCATTGATAAACATAATTTACTCACCGATAGCCAGTATGGATTCAGAACACACCGGTCAACATCACTAGCGTTAATAGAACTCATTGAAAAAATCACAAATTCCATAGATCAAAAAAAACATGTAGCTGGAGTATTCATTGACCTAAAAAAAGCATTTGATACTATTAATCATGATATATTAATCAGGAAATTGGAGAGATATGGGATCAGGGGGGTAGTATTGGACTGGGTAAGAAGCTATCTAAATAAAAGACAACAATTTGTGACAATGAGAGATTATAAATCTGAATGTTTGGACATTGCTTGTGGTGTCCCCCAGGGGTCAGTGTTGGGTCCAAAACTGTTCATCTTGTACATTAACGAGATATGTAAAGTATCCAATATATTTAAATGTATTTTATTTGCGGATGACACTAATCTTTTTTTTTCTGGTGAGAATGTCCAGCAGCTTTTAGAGGTCATCACATCTGAAATGAAGAAATTGAAGGAATGGTTTGATAGAAACAAATTATCATTGAACTTGAGCAAAACTAAAATTATGTTGTTTGGAAACTGTAGATTGGATACTCAGGTACAAGTTAAAATAAATGATGTGATTATTGAAAGAGTTTATGAAAATAAATTCCTAGGTGTAATAATAGACCATAAAATCTGTTGGAAACCTCACATAAAACATGTCCAATCTAAACTCTCACGAAGCATTTCAGTCATGAGTAAAGTAAAGCACTTCCTGGATAGAAAATCACTCTACATTCTCTACTGTTCACTAGTTTTACCATATTTAAATTACTGTGCTGAAGTCTGGGGAAACAATTATAAGTCTACACTACAACCACTTTTTATACTCCAAAAAAGGGCCATAAGGATAGTTCACATTGCAGGTTATCGTGATCACACTAACATATTGTTTCTGGAGTCAAAGACATTGAAGTTAAATGATCTTGTGGAATTTAAAACGGCACAATTAATGTATAAAGCAAAAAGTCATGCACTTCCAAGAAACATTCAAGAATTGTTCTTTGATAGGGAGGGGGGTTATAATCTGAGGGGAGAACACAATTTAAAGGTGCTAAACGTACGCACTAACATGAGAAAACACTGCATCTCAATATGTGGAGTGAAACTGTGGAACAGTCTTAATGTGGTGTTAAAGCAATGTCCAAACATGAGACAATTCAAACTGATGTATAAGGAAATTATGTTCACAAGGTACAGGGATGAAGAAGGGACTTGATATTCACAGGTGTTTACATTTTTATTTTGTTTCTATTTTATTTTATTTTATACATATATAGTTTTTGTTTTTTGTTTTGCATATATATATATATATCTTTTTTTTTTCTTTTCTTTTCTTTTCTTTTTTATGTTTAAAATAGTACACTCATTTGAGTAGTGGAAAAGGGGTAGGATTAAATAAGTGTATACTTCTTCCTACTCCTTTTCGAACATGCAGATTGAGTTGTTTTTCTTTTTTGTTATTGTTTGTTGTATTCATTGCATGTTCGAAATAAAGACTTCAAATCAAATCAAATCAAAATACACACATCTTGCCATAGCGTTAGCAGTTTGTACAAAACAACGCACGTTTTAACTATAGAATCAGCCCGCGAGGTAATACAGTCAACGAAATGTTACCGTAGCTACTAGCTAGCAGAGAAGGAAATGGGAGTCTGAGAGGCGGGGTGTTTAAAGACAATGATAGGCGTTTATTCAACATCCAAGAAGGCTAACATACAACTGTGTTTTACTAACTCCAACCGGGACTATTGCCGCTTTCCCACTGCATGCCATCACCTCCTAACATTACCGGAGCTACCGGAGCTGATAATAACATTGCCTGAGCTGAAGGTGCGTGACACTAAAATGTCCGTGGGGACCCGGCGCCAACCCATAGATAGTTCCAACTCACCGAATTACGTAATCCACCACAGTTGCACTCAATATTTAAATAATGTTAGTCTAAATAAATGTAGACAGATGCATAATAATTTCAAGCAGAACACGAATCTTTCCATTAAGAACTGACAATCAGGGAATTTAAACATGGTTGACGTTGTTTTTGTGTTTATATTAAAGAAAGGAAAGTCTAGTGCTGGCTGAGCATATTGTTTGTTTGCACTAAGTTAATACTACAAATGTAGCCTATATTTTTCAGTCAGTTCGGTCTTTGTGTGCCAAACATTATTTAAGGCTGTAAACACTAACACTGTAAACTTTTTTATTTATTTTTAATAAATGAGAAGCATGTTTAGATTTGAGTGTTACATTTTTTTTTATAAAAATTTACGTATATCGAACCGAACTGAAAACCGTGACCCCAAAACCGTGATACGAACCGAACCGTCCATTTTGTGAACCGTCCCACCCCTACCGTTTATCATAAAAATGCAGTGCCCCCGAAATAAAAAAAAAAGCCCCCGAAAATCAATTAAGGGGGCAAAAAAAGCCCTTGAAATTTTTTTTTAATTTCTAACCCTGGTCTCCACCTCGCGCTGGCCTGAGTACTAACTCTAGTCCCATATATTTGAGGTCGTTGACGGTATGCTTACACTTAGAGAAATGTCGAGCTACCGATGACTTGACATCTAAATTCCTCACAGCACATTTGTGTTCACTTATTGATTTAAAGGCTCTCGTTGTTTTGCCCACATAGGAAAAATTACAAGGACATTTTAGCAAATACACCAGATTGGACGAATTACACGTAATCCGTCCTTTGACTGGGATATTTTTCCCCGTTTTTGGATGTGCGAAAAAATTATCTTTAATCATACCCTGGCACTGAACACAGGATTGGCAGGGATGTTGGACATAAAATGAGAAGGTTTCTTTAAGGGCAAATCAGTTTTGACTAGGAGATTAGATAAATTCGCTTGTCTCTTGTAAAAATAGTTAGGCGAATGCTGAAACGCTGTCCCTATGAGAGGGTCGGACTGCAGAATATGCCAATGTTTATTGACAATACTCCGCGTTTCTCTCGTAATAGGGCTGTAAGTAGACACAAAAGATACTTTGTCAGGTTTATCTTCTTTCTGGGGGTAAACAACGTGGCCCTGTCGATATGCTTGGTTTTATTAAAGGCTTTTAGTGTCAAATCAGCACTATATCCTCTCTCGTGGAAACTGCCACGGAGTACCTTTGCTTGTGCAATAAATGTATCGTCAGTATCACATATTCTCTTATAGCGAAGTATTTGGCTATAAGGAAGACTGTTCTTCAAGGCTGGGGTGTGATAACTAGAATAATGCAAGAACGAGTTACGATCCGTCTCCTTTTTAAAAACCTCTGTGTAATGAGATGCCATCTGGGGCTTTCTTGATCAAAACATCGAGGAAGGGTAAATTATACATATCAAACTTTAATGTAAACTTTATCGTTCTTCTACAGGAGTTCAGGTACTCAAGGAAGGCAAAAAGTTCGGATGATGAACCAGACCAAATAAAAAACAGATCGTCAATATAGCGCATATACGATTTGACACATTTCTCAAACGGGTTATTATTAAAGATATGATCCACTTCATATTTGGACATATAAAGATTGGCTAGGTTCACAGCGGCTGGAGAGCCCATGCTGAGGCCTCTGTTTTGTAAATAGTATTTATCTTGGAATCTAAAATTATTTCTAGTTAGAACTAGATCGGTTAAACTAACCAGCGCTTCTGTAGGGGGGAGTAATACTTCCCTCGAGTTTAAATAAAAACTCAGCGCGTCCAGCGCATCTGCATGTGGAATGCTGGGGTAAAGGCTGACTACATCTATGGTAACTAGTAAGTCTGTAGGACTAATGTTGCAGGATGAGAGCCTGTTCAAAAAAGTAGTAGTATCCTTCAAGTAACCACGCTGAGAAGAGGCCAAATCCTTAATATGCGCATCAATGAACTGAGAGATTTTTTCTGTGGCAGAGCCAATACCGGAAACAATAGGTCTACCAGGAGGGTTAATCAGATCCTTATGGATTTTAGGTAAAGTGTAAATAATAGGAGTAACCGGGTACTCTACGAACATAAACTTAAATTCATTTTCTGTAATTGCCTCAGACAATCTCAGGCTTTTAAGGACCGTTTTGATTTCCGTAGAAAATCTGAACACAGGGTCTGAATTTAGAAGGGTATATACCTCTATCTCATTCAATTGTCTGTTTATCTCAGATATATACAAGCTCTTGTTTTGGAGCACAATACCAGACCCCTTGTCAGCTTTTCTAAAAATTAAATCATCCTTCTTCATGAGCTCCTTCAGTGCTGCAGACTCCGATTCAAGTAAATTTGGATAAAGATGGGCTTTGTGACTGGTCTCACATAACTTAAGGACATCATTTTGTACTAATCTGCAGAAAGTTTCAACTGAGGGAGGATTGAGATGGGGAGTAAACAGACTACGGGGTTTAAATACTTTTCTTTTAAAGGTGTCTGGCTCTATCTCAGGCCTAGCATCAGCATCATCATCATCACTTATCAACACATTTTCATTAGCATATTGAGTTCTCTTATCAAACCCTCTGGCATAAAATGCTTTCAACTTAATATTTCTAAAAAACTTAAATAGCTCTACCTTGGTAGTAAATGCATCCACCTTGCGGGCTGGTACAAAAGATAAACCTTTAGACAGGATATTATGGTGTGGGTCGCTCAATAATACATCTGAAATGTTGACAATGTTAGATGTAATGCTCATCACCGGAACCGTGGATTTTTTCCTCTGGCCCCGCCTCGTCTTCCTATGGGTTCTCTCTCCGGTCGGGGAGGAAGCGGAGCGTCCTGCTCGCCTCGAAAAACAGACTGGCTCCGGAGCGGGTATCTGCCTGGCTGAGAGGGCGCCTCGTCGGAGCTCACCGCTGTGGAGGAGGAGTCGGTATGTCGTTGCCTGTCTCTGGGCTGCCAATTCGGCCTGCGGTTCCTGGAAGGTGGATTGTGGAGCCATGGATACACCATAGGCATATGTGATGCGTAGTCTTGCACATCTCTTCTCCTCTTGGCTCTCTTGTGCAGTTCGATGTCCTGTTTATACTTATCAAGTTTCTGGTTCACTGACACGAGCAGTTCGGTCAGTTGGTCAGGGGTTAGAATAGTTTTAATTTCTTCCTCTAACAAGGAAAGATCCTCTCTGACTTTGGCTAATTTAGAGCCTTCATTATCTATGATTAAAAGCAGTAGATCCATGGAACACTTATCCAGGATCGAACACCACTTTTCACAGAACTCAGGTGAATCTCTTCCCAGCGTGGGTTCTTTGTTGATGCGAAGGCCCCTCGGTATAATGGCATCCTGCCAGTAATTGGTGAGGGTCGTACCGTGGAGTAGGGTACGTGTCTCTCTCTGCCTTAGACGTGAGAGCGACAAGGCCAGTGCTTCTCTTCCTTTGGGTGGAGCAGGTGCCGAACTCTCTGGCACTGGGAATAAGCTGCAGATTCTGTCGCTTTCCCCCTTGGAAAAAGCAAAGCCTCTTTTCTCCATGTTTAGCAGTGTGAGCTGCTGTCGTCCTCCAGGGAATTGGGTTCGTAGAAAAATACATTTATTGCACAAGCAAAGGTACTCCGTGGCAGTTTCCACGAGAGAGGATATAGTGCTGATTTGACACTAAAAGCTTTTAATAAAACCAAGCATATCGACAGGGCCACGTTGTTTACCCCCAGAAAGAAAGAAGATAAACCTGACAAAGTATCTTTCGTGTCTACTTACAGCCCTATTACGAGAGAAACGCGGAGTATTGTCAATAAACATTGGCATATTCTGCAGTCCGACCCTCTCATAGGGACAGCGTTTCAGCATTCGCCTAACTATTTTTACAAGAGACAAGCGAATTTATCTAATCTCCTAGTCAAAACTGATTTGCCCTTAAAGAAACCTTCTCATTTTATGTCCAACATCCCAGATGGAAATTTTCCCTGCCAATCCTGTGTTCAGTGCCAGGGTATGATTAAAGATAAATTTTTCGCACATCCAAAAACGGGGAAAAATATCCCAGTCAAAGGACGGATTACGTGTAATTCGTCCAATCTGGTGTATTTGCTAAAATGTCCTTGTAATTTTTCCTATGTGGGCAAAACATGGTGATCACACTCACCATCAACGACTCCACCATCACCCCCTCCCCCCTAGTCCGCAACCTTGGTGTCCTCCTTGACCCCACCCTCTCATTTGACCCCCACGTCCGCTCCATCGTGAAAACATCCTACTTTCACCTCCGCAACATCGCAAAAATCCGTCACTGCCTCTCCCCCCCCGCTGCTGAATCCCTCATTCACGCCTTCATCTCCTCCCGCCTGGACTACTGCAACTCCCTCCTCACTGGTATCACCTCCCGCTCCCTCCATAAACTGCAAATGGTCCAAAATTCAGCCGCCCGCCTCCTCACTAACACCCGGTCCCGCGAACACATCACTCCTGTCCTCCACTCCCTCCACTGGCTCCCGATCAAACACCGCATTAACTTTAAAACACTACTCCTCACCTTCAAAGCCCTCCACAGCCTGGCCCCCCCCTACCTGACTGATCTCCTTCTCCCCTACCGCCCAACCCGTTCCCTCCGGTCCTCCTCCACTGCCTCCCTCACTGTCCCGACATCCAAGCTTAAAAACTTCGGAGATCGGGCCTTCTCTCGCACTGCACCCCGACTCTGGAACTCCCTCCCCCAGTCCATCAGAGACTCCCCTACACTCTCCACCTTCAAAGCTCGCCTCAAAACCCACCTGTTCTCCCTTGCCTTCAACCCCCCCCACCCCTAAACCCCCCCCTCCCCTCCAACCTGATCGATATGTCTCTAGTCTTTTTTTTGTGCCATCAGGCTGTCTCCCCCGTTCCCCCCATGGTCTCATGTTCCTTTGTTTTTGTTTCTTTGTTGTTTTGTTTTGTTTCTTTGCTTTCGCCTCTTTGTTTGTACCCCTGCTCCCGACTACTGTCAGCGACTTCGGGTTATTGAGAAGCGCTATATAAATTAAATGAATTATTATTATTATTATTAAATCAAGAATAAGTGAACACAAATGTGCTGTGAGGAATTTAGATGTCAAGTCATCGGTAGCTCGACATTTCTCTAAGTGTAAGCATACCGTCAACGACCTCAAATATATGGGACTAGAGTTAGTACTCAGGCCAGCGCGAGGTGGAGACAGACACAAGCTGCTGCTGCAACGTGAATGTTATTATATCCACCTGTTCAATTGTATCGAACCTAAAGGAATGAATGAAGAAAACGTCTTAACCTGTTTCCTTTAACCTCCTTACTCCCACATTGTTATTTCTGGTCTGATTAAAGATGTTGTTTGTTGCCAAACTAGAGGCATGATTCACAAAGATGCCCAATGGATAATTTGAAATTAATTAATTCAATTAAGTAAAGTGGCTCAATTAGCCCTATAAATTAAAGGGCATGCTATATGTTATCAAGTTTCTGGTAATTTTGTTTTGTTTCGTTTTGTATTGTATTGTTTATAAATATTTATTGATGATAGATATATCTATACATATGTATAAATTATGATTGGACTCTATTTGATAGGTCATTAATTTAGTCATATTGCATAGGCACACCTGCGTTGTGATGTCATTTCCTGCCGTGTCATTTACCTGCCAGGTGTATTTAACCATCACCTTGAATGCATTTCCAGTGCTAGCCATACCACTGATGAAGGACATTGTCCGAAACATGTCTGCTTTTGATTCAGGCTGCCAATAAAAAACATTGAACCTGTGAGTGCTGGTCCGGCTACCCTGCTTAGATATACTGAACTTTATGGGATTACAGCACCCAGTGTGAGAACTTGTGAGCGCGGTCTAACTTGACTATATCCTTTATCTAAAGCCATCTGCTCCATTTATTACAGAGTAAATAACACCTATTTAATCTGGCATAGTTTGTAGGTTTTTGAAAGTCATGACTCATTCCTTTACATAATGGTGAAGATAGAAGTTATCTCAATAATTACAGACCCATTTCCAAACTATACTGTAACAAAAATCCTGTGATGAATAATCAACCCAATGCAGGGTTCGAAATTAACGGCGGCTTGCGTCAAAATGCCTGTGAAAATGGACAAAATGCCCTCGAAAATCAGTTAAGGGGGGCACAAAATGCCCCCGACAGTTTACTAATTATATATATTTATTCATATATATATGGAGAGGGTTTCCGTTGTCCGGTAATTACAGTTTTTTTACCGGGGAAAGCTGTTGAAGTCCGACATATTTAAATATCTCCGGTCTTAATGTCCTGTGAAAATAATTCCCTCGCGACCTGTGCTGGAGTAGCGAGAAGCATGCAACTGCAGAGCCGCAGAGCTCACAGTTGTGCCCGCACAGTGCAATACTCGAATTCAGCCATTGGCAATTCAGCCATTGGGTGGGTGGCGCTGCTGAGCGGTCCCCAGACCGGACCTGATAGCGCCGCTGGCTCTGCGGCTCTGCAGTTGCAATAATATGACTTCTACTGGTGTATCATTTGTACACAATTAATTTATCAATACATTCATTGATCAATAATCTAAGTATTATTACCATGCTACTTATGTTCATTATTATTAACGGGAACAATTAAAATAAATAACGTTAGTTGGAGAACTTAAGGTTTAGTGGCCGTTTGTCATTAACTAATAAATAAACAATGCGCCACGATGCACCTACTAGTGTTTTTATACTCGGGTAACAAAAGAAGTTGTGGGTGTTGACAGAGTTTAATGTCCAGGCTGCAGCTGATGTAGTTTATAAGGTTTATTGTCCAAAGAAAATTATGGTTGAGAACAGAAGTTTGCGTCTTCAGTGAAAAAAAACATTCTCTCTCACCAGGTGCATAATACTTGTACAATCAGTGGCAGTGAACATATTGTAGCGATCAGTCATGCAGTAATGTCGGGAAGAATGAGGAGATGTTGTATTCGTATTATATGGTGGTTTAATTCCAGCTCAATATGGGTTTTACAGGTTAGTATTCCCTCGTAAAGCACAACACAGCTACCTGCTAATACGCTAGCTTCACAACAAACTAACATCCGGTCCGTCCTCCTATATCTCCCTCCGGGGGGAAACAAGTAACCACACCCCCAGCTAGACAGAGCGACACATTATTATACCTGAACGGTCGGCTCTGGTGTGGGGGGCCAGGCGATTGTCGTTGAGCGACAGACGATCGCATCGCCAGGCGACGTCGGTCGCTCGCCGTGTGCAGATGCAGACCACTTTATGGCCCCCAAGATGCCTCATGCTCTTGATTTTATTTTATTTTATTTATTAATTATTTAAGGCTGTTACCTCTATGTTGTTCAGGCTGTTACCTCTCTGTTGTTCAGGCTGTTACATCTGTTTAATTTAATTTAACCTAATCTTTAAATTTCAGATTTTGACTTTTAACAAAAACAATTGATATGATCTCTATAATCAGCAAGCATGATGTACAACCCTTATAGCAATTTTTTTTGCAGTAGTATGCTTGTAGGTTGGTTTTATATGTATTCACAATATGAGCTGTGATGTGAATAAAATAATAAAATGAAGTTAACTGTTTGAGGTCATTAATTGAGTTGTATTAAATCAAATAAGGATGTTTAATAACTATCATAAAAATTCAGTGTCCCCGAAATAAAAAAAAAAGCCCCCGAAAATCAATTAAGGGGGGCAAAAAAAAAACTTGAATTTATTTTTTTTTAATTTCTAACACTGACCCAATGTATTCTGTATTGAGCTCTCAACAGTTAGTTTCAGAGTTAAGCACCATCTCTGTTGTTATTTAGTCTTAACCTGTTCTACCCCCCAGGGACGGTACCGACCCCTAAATGACATTATGATCATATATCCATATTTTTCAGTGATGCAAAAAAATTGCGATTTTAAAATCAAACGTATTCAAGTATTAACATCACTAACATGTCATAAAAGCATGTCGAATGTATATTATCATCAATACGTTAGTTTAGCAATAGGTTAAAAGTGCCATTAGATCGTTTTACCTTCTCGATTTGCTGAAGTATATTCCAAGACGGCGACCATTTTGAAAATGTTGAACCATGGGAATTGTAGTTTTTTTGCGGCCATTTTGTCGAACCATTGCATAGCTGTGGATCAGCGTTGGAATTTTTCCGAACTACATTTCCCTTCAAGTTCTATGGGGGTTCAAAGTTCAGAGTTGAATTATGAATATGTCAATAACTGGTATTATTCGCGATAATAAGCCACAAAAGGTAACGTGTTTGACAAATATTGAAACGCAGTTAGTTTCTCCTCCCTATTGTTAGCATGTAGGAACAATTGAATCTGAAATTAGTTTCAAAACTGTTGCACTGTGGGGGAAATAAAAAAGTACACTCGATTACAGTAGATATCATTATCTGTTATTATGCACGCCTGGTGATACTAAATCCAAATTGAACTCAGGCATTTAAAAGATAATATATGTATATATATATAAATGTGCAAATTGGCTATAATAAGGTAATGTATAAGCATCTATTCTATATTGTATAATAATATTTCAAATTGCATTGGTCCGGATGGGAGAATTCAGTACTGTATCTACAGAACCTTTGGTTTTATCATCTTCCCTTTATTAATTTCCTTAGATTTTTTGTACACATGATCTCAAGAGGGTACTGAACGAGGTCAGTGGTAGTTTTTTAAGTTTGGTCATTATTATCATGGTGTACATGATAATGTTTCATCACAATTTACTCAGCATATTACCAGACACAATATTTATAACACTGGGAATACATTCCCTGAGTTCCATAGATGTTCCTAGATACCAAGAACATGCAAATGGTCCTTGTAGAACTGGAGCAATCTTCGCTTTTACTTGGGTATGTACTTATAGGCAAATTTTCGATGGGGTGGAACAGGGGAACTATTTTACTATTTCACTATTTTGGCAATTTTACACAATTCCTGTGAGTTTATGGAACACATGTAAGGTTTATTTAAAAAAAAAAACATTTTCTTTCTAATCAAGTACTCAAAAACAGCATTTTTCTACCTCAACATTTTAAGACATTTTGAGGCTTGGCCACGCCTATACTCGGAATGCGATTTGAGTGAGAGAGAGACCCCCACCTGTAGCTCCGCCCATACTCATGCAAAAGTGAACTCATACACAAACAAATATGGCGCAAGCATACGTTTTTGATCCGGAGAGTGACCCCGACTACGAGGAAGACGAGATTGAGGGAGGGCTTCAAGTTGTTTCTGAGTTGTGGGTAATGTATACTGTCTAACAGCAGACAGTAACGTTAGTGTGGTGGGTAATGTATACTGTCTAACAGCAGACAGTAACGTTAGTGTGGTGGGTAATGTATACTGTCTAACAGCAGTTGGTAACGTTAGTGTGGTGGGTAATGTATACTGTCTAACAACAGTCAGTAACAGTAACGTTAGTGTGGTGGGTAATGTATACTGTCTAACAGCAGTCGGTAACGTTAGTGTGGTGGGTAATGTGTACTGTCTAACAACAGTCAGTAACAGTAACGCTAGTGTGGTGGGTAATGTATACTGTCTAACAGCAGTCAGTAACGTTAGTGTGGTGGGTAATGTATACTGTCTAACAACAGTCAGTAACAGTAATGTTAGTGTGGTGGGTAATGTATACTGTCTAACAACAGTCAGTAACAGGAATGGTAGTGTGGTGGGTAATGTATACTGTCTAACAACAGTCAGTAACAGTAACGTTAGTGTGGTGGGTAATGTATACTGTCTAACAACAGTCAGTAACAGTAACGTTAGTGTGGTGGGTAATGTATACGGTCTAACAGTCAGTAACAGTAACGTTAGTGTGGTGGGTAATGTATACTGTCTAACAACAGTCAGTAACAGTAACGTTAGTGTGGTGGGTAATGTATACTGTCTAACAACAGTCAGTAACCGTAACGTTAGTGTGGTGGGTAATGTATACTGTCTAACATCAGTCAGTAACGTTAGTGTGGTGGGTAATGTATACTGTCTAACAACAGTCAGTAACAGTAACGTTAGTGTGGTGGGTAATGTATACTGTCTAACAACAGTCAGTAACAGTAACGTTATATAATAATAATAATTATATAATAATAATGCAGGACCTGCTCAGAGGTCTTTAATTGGCATTGGCTATTATCCACAACACACACACCGGAACACACGCATGCATTGTCTGTAGGATCGCTGATGCGATTCGTCTCTGCGATTAACCCATCCCGTCGTCCTTCCCCCCAAGGGCAGCCGGGAGCAGACAGGCGTCAACGTGAGCCGCGCCAGGGGACCAATCCAAGTGCTCCTATCCGTCTTCGTCAAGGACGCCACAGCGTTAGCGATCTGTTGTTGTGCATGTTTTTCCATTGGGTTTATCTTATCGTGGGGGAAACCCTTGCGAGCACGGGGAGAACATGCAAACTCCACACAGAAAGGCCTGGGAGATACCCCAGGCCAGCAAGACCGACGGCTTCTCAGTTACAGTGGGTGACAATATTGTCACAAGGAAAGATGAAATTACCTACCTGGGTTCCATCCTAGAGGCTAATCTCTCCTGTGACAAAATGGCATCCAATGTAATAAAAAAAGTCAACCAACGAACTCGATTCTTGTACCGGATCTCCTCTCTGGTAAACAAGAACACCCTGAAGACTCTGGCAGGAGCACTCATTCAGGGGTACTACGACTATGCTTGCACCTCATGGTACCAAAGCACCTCAAAGGCGCTAAAAACAAAATTACAAACATCTCAAAACAAACTGGTCAGACTACTGCTTGACCTTACTCCTAGAACCCACCTCACCCCTGCCCACTTTGACAACCTAGGATGGCTTAGAGTAGACGACAGAGTACAACAACTTGCAATGGGCCTGGTCTACAAGATACACTACACGACCAAGGTACCCATGTACATGTCAAAATACTTCCCAAAGGTCAGTGAATACCACGATCACAACACCAGAGGGAGCTCCACAAATCATGTTAAACCCAGATTCGGCTCAAATAAGGGACTAAACACGTTTCGCAATTATGCCACATCAATGTGGAACGCCCTACCCAAAGCTGTAAAGGAATGTGGATCACTACCCACTTTCAAAACCTCTCTCAAGGGACACCTACGGGAGACTGCAATTCAACACTGGCCCCTGTAAATATCCTAACCCAACCCCCTCCAATGTACAGTCATTTACCTAGTATGGTTTTGTCAATAGTTCAATGTACAATTGTGTTTGTTTGTACAGTGTCTCCTCCCCCCCCCCCCCTCAATGTACAGTGTTACTTGTTTATACAGTGTGCCCCCCGGCCCCCCCCCCAACCACCTCCAATGTAAATTACCCAGTATGGTTGTCAATATCCCAATGTACCCAACCCCCCCCACCCAACCTCCTCCAATGTACAGTTTCTACGTCAAATGTATATACTCCCTTTCTTGACTCCTTCTGTATCACAAACAGTACTGTATTTGCAAATCTGGTATGTCATAAATGTATAGATGTAGCAGTACTGACTATCTGTATGTCATGTATGTCATATATGTCTATATGAATTGAAAATGGGGGACCCTGATGGAAACAAGACAAACGTCTTTCTCAGGTCTGCATCCCCTTAACAATTGTATGTATTGAGCCGTACTGTATTGTACCCATTCTGCAATCTGTTAAATAAAGTTTTCATTCATTCATTCATTTCATTCATTCATTCATTCATGGGTACCTGGCATCATGGAAACCTGGTCCCCAAGCGGGAATCGAACCCTGGACCTTCTTGCTGTGAGGCGACAGTGTTAACCACTACACCACTGTGCCACTTAGTGTGGTGGGTAATGTATACTGTCTAACAACAGTCAGTAACAGTAACATTAGTTAGTAGTAATTTATGACGTTATAGCGCGCTATGACTAGGGATGCACGATATTGATTTTTTGATACCGATAACGTTATGCTCCTCAAGCCGATAACCGATATCGATAACCGATATTTATTGTATTATAATTCTTTTTTTATGTATATATATATATATTTTGATACATTTTAATTTTTTTTGTATTTATAAGCTCCAACGTCATCTGTACTGCTATCTGTACTCGAGAAATTATGGAGTTTTTTTTTTGAGGAATTTAAACGTCGCAAACTAATCTTGTTGGCCGTTTTCTATAACGTTATCTCTCCTGCCTCGGTGTCTGCCTGCGCGAGGAGCGGGCTGTGCTCAGACACACACTCACTCACACACACACGGGTGCTGCCGAGTACAGACAGCTCTGCTCTCATCAGGGCGGACAGAACGAAACGTTCAAAAGTCTGGGTCTATTTTACTAAAGTCGATGCTGACAACGCTCGTTGCCACAAGCACAACAAGGCATTTGCCAGTAATGTATAAGCGCTGGTACTTGTCAATGTGGCTGGCGGGGACTCGGGGAGCTAACGTTATTAGCCTGAGCTCCGAGTAGAGTAATGGCTGACAATCCGGGGATAAATAAACGAACGAGAGCTTCTGATTGGTGGTAAGAAGAAGAGGTGGGTGCAAGCGGTGGGACGTAATTGGCAGATCGACTGTCTGCCTCCGAATGTAACGTGACTACGTCACAGCCAAGAAAGGGAGCGCTGGATTTGTGAAAAACTCCCTGTTCCTAAACCACACGCTATCAATCGTACCACAGTACTGGCAAAACGGGAGGAGGCTATAATAAAAACAAGCGCCCTTCATCCAAATCCACCCACATCGGATTTCTTTTAACCAAAAAATGTATTATATTATCGGAGCTATCAATAACGTTATCGGGTTTATCGGGATGACGTCATAATTGCTGATATCGGCCCGATAATTATCGTGCATCCCTAGCTTTAACGTTAGTTTTCTTTGGGTAAATTAGGTAGCATGCCCAACGAAAAGAGAAGCATAATGTTATATATTGCATCCACGTCTTACAAATACAGTAGGAATTGTGTTGAATCTGTTCACTTTACAGTATATGCACTTTCGTTTATGCAGGTGTATCTATGGCAATTGTGCCCCAATGCCCACTGCGGTGGAGAATCGTTGTTGCATGGAGGTACCTCAGGTACAGTCATCATCAATGTTACAAAAACATTCATCTGGCTAACAGTTACAGAAAACATGCATCTGGCTAATGGTCTGCCTAAACCCATATTCGCTGCAAATGGCAAACAATATCTACAGGGCAGATTATGGGCGTCTGCCAATCCGGGGCATAAACAACTATGTATAATATATAATGTAATAACAGTACAGCTGTATAATGTATTTGAATACTGTGTTGTGCATGAAGGAATGTCACTGTGTTGTACAGCACAAAACACAATTTATTTTACATTATAATACCAGCGAATATTACTTGTACATCATACAATTGTGTAATTGTAAATGAACAAAGTCAGTTGTGCAAATAGTGACAATTCAAGTATATACGATTAACTGAACTTGTTCTTTATCCAAATAATAAACATTGGATAACCAAGGAGCAGTTATCAATAAAAAGAAACTGGCCTATTGTACAGAGACGTACAGATGTAAGAGAAAAAGGCTGCTTCTAGAGAAGTCTGTATTGCTATTAAGAAGGTCAAACAAATGTATAAGGACAAGATAGAAGCTCAATATAGCAGTGGAGACCTCAGAGCCACATGGCAAGGTATAAAGAACATGGCTTCCATAAACACAAATACTAATACTGGGAGGAATAAATCTACTACTATTAGAGGATGGCACTGACTTGCCAAACACTTTTAATTATTATGTACTGTACACGGACAGCAGCAGCTTCTTTTTCTTTAGTCATTTCAGATATGTAGCTTATCGAAGCTTTGTCAGCTGGTGCTGGGGTTTTCTGGGCCGCCACGTGAGGGTCGTCATTCCCTCTTGTGTGGTCCTCCGCATCCATGCGGAATACCCAGACGAGGAGGGGGTATACACTGGCTTCAGACCGCCGCCCCTTGACTAAAGAAAATAAAAACATTAAAAAAAACTCTAAAACCTTTGTGTTACTACTGTATAATGAGTCTTGGTTGGTATGAGTGTGTATAATGAATATGAGTCTGGGTTGGTATGAGTGTATACTACTCATTGTTTTATGGTTGAAAATAAAATTTTCGAGATAAATAAAGAACATTACTGAATATGAGGGAGCAGGTTCATTGGACCAGTAGCCTGGTCTGGCTTCAGACCGCCCCTTCATTAAAGCTCATCCTCCATCGAAGGCCTGTCAAAATGTGCAGACAGATGTTCAGGGATGGGAATCTTAAGCACCTCCTCCATGTAACGTTCCGGTTCAATGATGACGCTGTCAAACAAGAGCTCCATGAGCTCGTTCACATAGTCTGTAAATAAAAAATGCCATGTCATGTTATAAATGTTATTTTAACTTATTTTTATTCTTATAACTTTGTTATTGCTGTTCAACTAAGTGCAGTTTTAGTCTTTCAATAATATAGTTTATGCATGTTAATAAATCTGGATGTTTTACTTACTGAATGTTGCAGCAGCCCTTATGGGTTTCAGAGTGTATCCCCCCTTCTTTGCCTTGGGAAAATGTAACTTGAAGGCAGGCTCTCCGGTGGAACTTGTAGCTTGTGGGCGTAACTGACTACAAAGTCAGCGCCCCCTCAATGGGGAGCGACGACGCCTCTCTCGTGGACAAACTCAACTCCTTCTACACACGGTTTGGTGCAAACAGTGGCGCCGCTAGCTCAACGGCTCAAGTCAAGTCAAGAGTTTTAATTGTCACGGCATACAGGTATACAATGAAATGCGGGTGGTCTTGCCCGCAACGATGTGCAATACAGTGGTACAACATATAATAGAATCAAAAAATGAAAAAACAACATTGTGCAGTAAACAGGTAACAGGTAACATGGAGTGACATCTCGGTATCTGTACATAGTTATTTACAGAGCATATGGGACATGCTAGTTAGCTTTTGTAGTGCAATACACTGTTCCTGTTATTCTAATTTAAAGTGTCCTTTCCTTTGGCCATAAGTGTGCGTGTGTGCGACATGAGTGTGTGCCCGCTCATGTTAAAGTGTTAAGTGGCTGCTCGTGTGTGAGCGTGCACAGCGTGCGTGTCGTGTGTGTGTTCTTGTGTGCTTGTGTGTGGATAGTTCAATGTTCATGGCTCTGATGGCCTGGGGGAAGAAGCTGAGCCTAAGCCGCTCTGTCCTAGTAGCTGGGGTTCGCAGGCGTCTGCCTGACCTCAGCAGCTGAAACAGGCTGTTATTGGGGTGGTGAGGGTCTTTCATTATCCTGCAGGCTCTGGATTTGCACCTCTTGTTATATAGAACCTGCAGGGGGGGTAGTGCAATACCCGTGGTACGCTCGGCTGAGCGCACCACTCTCTGTAGGGCCTTCTTGTCCTGTGCCGTGCTGTTTCCATACCAGGCAGTGATGTTTCCGGTCAGGATGCTCTCTACAGCTCCTGAGTAGAAGGACAGGAGTATCTTCCGCGATACTCTGAACTTCCTTAACTGTCTCAGGTGGTAGAGGCGCTGTTTCGCCTTCTTTACTACTGTGTCTATGTGTGTTGACCATGTCAGGTCCTCTGAGATGTGGACCCCCAGGTACTTAAAGCTGCTCACCCTGTCCACGGTAGCCCCGTTAATCATCAGTGGTGTGTGCGTCTCCTGCTGTCCTCTCCTATAATCCACGATCAGCTCCTTGGTTTTACCAATGTTCAGGAGCAGGCTGTTGTCCTGGCACCAGCGTTCCAGTACCTCAACCTCCTCCCGGTAGGCCTTCTCGTCGTTGTCCGAGATCAGCCCCACCACCACCGTGTCGTCTGCGAACTTCACTATGGAGTTGGAGCTGAACTTGGCCACACAGTCGTGTGTGTAGAGTGAGTACAGCAGGGGGCTTAGAACACAGCCCTGGGGGGACCCGATGCTCAGGGTGATGGTGTTGGAGGTCTGACCCCCCACCCTGACCGCCTGGGGTCTTTCACTCAGAAAGTCCAGTACCCAGGCGCTCAGGGCGGAGCTCAGACCCAGCTCGATCAGCTTGTCCACCAGTCTTGTGGGGACTATGGTGTTGAACGCTGAGCTGTAGTCAATGAACAACAGTCTCACATAGCCCCCCTTCTGACGGTCAAGGTGGGAGAGGGTGCTGTGCAGTACCTGGGAGACCGCGTCGTCAGTGGACCTGTTTGTCCTGTATGCAAATTGCATAGGGTCCATATCACTGGGGAGGGAGGCACAAATGTGGTCCTTGACCAGCCTCTCAAAACATTTCATGACCACAGAGGTGAGTGCCACCGGTCTGTAGTCATTTGGACATGTTGGGGAGGGTTTCTTCGGTACAGGGATGATGGTAGACATCTTGAAGCAGGCAGGGACCACCGACTCCGCCAGGGCTAGTGACGTCACTGGCGCGCCAGCTGTTGTGGAGGGGGGGGGGGGGGGGGGCGGACGCTCTCTCATTGACGGAGCACAGTGTGAGAAGAGCATTTATGCAGGTGAACACCAGAAAGGCTGCTGGCCCAGATGGAATAACAGGACGCATACTTAAGTCCTGTGCTAACCAGCTAGCCCCTGTGTTCACCACCATATTTAATCTATCCCTGGCGGAGTCAGTGGTCCCTGCCTGCTTCAAGATGTCTACCATTATCCCGGTACCAAAGAAATCCTATTGGGAGGTACGCTAAATGTACAGTCTCATCCCCATCATATGTATATACTCTCTTGCCATTATCTATGGGTAACAGTACTGTATATTTGCATATCATATATGTCACAAATGTAACAGTACAAATATACCTGTATGTCATGTATGTCCCTATGCCATAAATGTCATGATGTCATATATGTTGAGTATGTCTTAAATGTCAATATGAAATGAAAATGGGGGACCCTGATGTAAACAAGACAAACGTCTTTCTCTGGTCTGCATCCCCTTAACAATTGTGTGTATTGAGCCGTACTGTATTGTACCCATTCTGCAATCTGTTAAATAACATTTTCATTCATTCATTTATTCATTCAGTACAAGCCCCGAAGCCCCGCCCAGACGTTGGGCTTGCGGCTCTGCAGATATACCCTACTCGTACCTCCCGCAATTACAATGACTGCGCTTCGAGCGCCCTCTACTGACAGCATTAGAGTTGGTCAGTCCCCGCCCCAGCGGAAATTACGTCAGGCTCGCGCTCTTTGTGTACTGGAGACGGAGCTTAACCTCGTTGTCAATGGCTAATAAGCTAATGCTAATCTAATTCTCTGATCATATCTAGAACTATGGCTAATACGCTAATGCTAATCTAATTCTCTGATCATATCTAGAACTATAATGCAGAGATCGTGTAATGAATGGACTAACTGCAGCTGCAGAAGATATATGTGAAGTATTTGAACGGACTAAGGTGCAGCACCGTGGAGGAGGATGAACTAGAGGAGAGACTGATCGCCAGATTCTTCACCGTGAAACTACTGAATGTTTTGATGCTGAAACTGAGATGAAGAAACACAAAGCAGGTTTGTTAAATCCGAAGGTCCTTTGAACTTTAATGTCACCCTCTTGATCAATAGGCTCCCATTTGAGATGACGACATTGTACAACGTAAGGTTTTATTCTGCATATGACCAGCCGCTTGCAGTGGTTTCATAACCAGGCTGGGCCTTGTGTGCTGCAGACGCCATCATTGTACCCTAATGTTGCTGCACTGTTTCTGTCTTTATTACCTAACAGGCTGAACATAAATACACCACTAGTTTCAGTTAAAGATTAACCTGAATCTCTCTGTCTGTAAAAACACAACTAAACAGAGTCGTAGCAACGAGGGTCTGCTGAAGAGTAGAACTAGTCCGGCTCCACGAGCAGAACAAGAGAGAGGCAGCAAGGTAAGGTCCATCAGTTGTTCACATTAGGATCTAACATCCCAATAGGCCTCTCTGTTTACGCTTTCATTCAGTAATACACATATAAAATAGAATAGACAGAGTAAAAAATGTGATAAAATAGTTCAATAATTCAATAAAAATATACAATAACATTTACAACAGAGCATCACTCATAACACTTAATAGAACAACAGAGCAGTGCATCAACTTTGAGTTTCTTTACAAAGTTCAGTTTTATATTACAACAGAGCAGCGCTCTTAAAATTACAGTGCATAAGAGGTAGTGAGATAAAATTAGCATAGAACTCAACTGACACATGAATTTGATAGGAAGTGTATAAAAGTAGGCAGAATATGAATAGTGCAGGTAAAGTACAATTTGTGTCGGGATATCCCTGATGTTTCATTTAAATGCCTGAGCAAAGAGATAGGTTTTAACCTGTCTTTTGAAGATATCTAGTGAGTTGACTTCCCTGATGTTTTTGGGTAGTTTGTTCCATAGTTTTGGGGCGTAGTTGATAAAGGCTGCATCACCGATCCTCCTTTTACGGTTTCTGGGAGCCTCTAGTAGTCCAGCAGCGGATGATCGCAGTGTTCTTGCTGGCCTGCTGTAATATATTAGTGTTGGTGATGTAGCTAGGTCCCTCAGGGCTGTACGCTAAGCTTTTTCACTAGGGGCACACCTGCCTCTAAATGAGAAATTTAGGGGCACAGAATATTTTTTAGGGGCACATTTTTAAATAACAAGTTTACCATTATAGTGCAAAAAAATATGTTCCTCCTGCCTCATTACTGTGGTCCTTTTATTTAACATTTAAGTGCGTTTGTTTTCAGGTTTGTATCTTTACCAGTGTAAAGTAGCTGAGACTGGACTAATGTGCTCTCCTTTTGGTTCTAGTTAGCAGTTGGGCTGCAGAGTTTTGGATTAGCTGAAGCCTCTCTGTGGTCTTCTTAGGGAGACCTGTGAAAGGTGCATTACAGTAGCCTAACCCGGCTAGATATAAATGCATCAATTAGCTTCTCAGCATCGTTTTGATGAATAAATGGTCGTACTTTTGCTATGTTTCTGAGATGAAAGAACGATGTTTTGGTCACTTTGTTAATAAGAGAATTGAAGTTCAGTTCTGAATCTATGATAACCCAGAGACTTGTGACCTCAGATTTGATCCAAGGGGTTAGTCCTCCCAGGTTCTTTATTAACGTTTCTTTTTTTGTTGTGGGGCAGATAATTAGAATTTACTGTGTGGTTTAACATAGAACTTCCTCCCTCTGATGTATGTTTTAAACCAGCTTAGCACATAGTCTGAGAAACCGACAAGGTTTTCAAGACGATTGATATTGATTAGAATATCATGATCAATTGTATCGAATGCCACTGAGATCTAGCAAGATAAGGATGGATACCTTATTCTCATCAGAGTTTAGTCTCTGAGGTCACTGATTATTTTGGTGAGGGCAGTTTTAGTGCTATGATATTTTCTGAACCCCGATTGAAATTATTCTAATATGTTTTCGTCAAGAAAGGAATTCATTTGAACTGAAACTATCTTTTCAAGTACTTTTGTAGCGACTATCCTGATGTCCTGGTAGGCGCTCGGTTGGGTGTGGGAAATCCTCGTCTTTGACACACAATTAGAATAACGTAATGTCCAGTCTGTCACCTGCCGTCGTGGTGAAGTTCCCATTTAATTTAAGTATTTAACATAATACATGGTTGATGAACCAAACAATAGTTTCTGATTAATAAAAAAAAAAAAAAAAAATCTCTGCCTTTGATGGCTATAACACGTGCATTATGCAAAGACCAGCCCTGATCTGCCTCTGATTGGCTCTGATCATCACCCTGAGACTCGTCTTGGCTGAATGACAGGCTAAACAAAATAGCCATGTGAGCACCAACTTTCCGAATTGAAACGCCAAATAAGCACTTCGTCTCATACTGGTTTCATAATACAACGTTTCCGAATGGACGTTTGGATTAAACAAAGTGTATGCAGTGATGCTTTCCCAGCGGAACACAAGCTGCTTAACGTTACACAGGTATGTTATACACGTTAATTAAGCTATGTAACGTTAGAACGCAGCCCTTTAGCTTTAACTAACGTTAAGATAGCAGGAGCCGTCGGCCAACAAAGCTGTTTCAACAAATGTATTCACAAAATGGATTATCATTCAACCGTTATTCAAGCCTCCCGTGACCAGTAAGTATGTACGTCTACTACTCAACCGCAGCAATGTGCGCTATGTGCCTAAACTTTGCTAGTCAAGACTCGACAGTACGCTGGTTTGAGGCGCAGACGGAAGTGGCCATTTTTCAGAATAAAATACCCGAAAGACTATTAGTATAGGGAGGTGTAGTGGTTACATGATTGCTGTTTCTGGCCGGTCCACCATCTTGAAAACACAATGTATTTGCCCATTGCCCATTTCTAAATCGTCTCGTTTAAAACAAATAAAGCATCAACATTTGCATGGTGTACCTTTCTGTGCGTATTCATCCACAATCTATAGCTCAACATGAAAATATTTAGGGCTGACCTTCGATTTTCTTTTGGAATTCGAAGCTTCGGGGTCGAGATTCGATTTTAATTCGAAGCTTCGAAATGTTGTGGGAGTTGTACAGCACTTTGTTCAATTTGTCAGTGCTGTAAAGTTTAAACCTTTTTAAATCTTAGACAAACAAAACACTTTGCTTTCATGAAATATTGTAAGCCGTCATTTGAGGCTTTATAAAAGCAGCACAATGAACACAAATCTGTCAGTGCAGAGTCCGACCTCATCTTAAATATGGAATGGCAATCAGTAATTAAAATAATCTTTTTGGAGAACATCTGATCTGAGGTAAGGAATCTATTTGACCAGTCTTAGGATAATCGGATCTGTTTTCACAGAGATATCAGCGTTTGCCCTGTGTGTGTGTGTGCGCGCTGATCAGGAAATGAGAGCATAGATTTTTCAGCTCGCTTCTCTAGCGTGCATAAGTACACATATACTATCGATAATCTAGTTTATTTGAAAACTATTCATAAATAGGCCGAAAAATTACAACGTTTTTTGTGTATTCCAGAATATTCCAGTAAATGTCGTTTATCACGGAATCTTTATATTTTCCTGAAACTTTCAAGAAAACGAGGGCTTTTCAAAATGCTATAAAACGGAAATGAACAGATTAAAAAAAAAAAAAGGGAAAAAAATCCTTTTCGACAATGTTGACTGCAAACAAGTCATTGATAAGCGGCGGCCAGATTAGACACATAATTTAAGACATAGATTATGCGTTCACAACGCTATCATTGAAGTGGGTGCTGGCATTCAACCATGTTTTACCATGTTCACCAGTGGCATCCAAAGTGTTAATGTTAGCTTGCAAACTCAAATACTGTCTTGGTAAGCCTCATAATGAATGTGTATAGTGTATCGCCGAATGGTCAGAAAATATCGTGATATCATATTTAGGCCATATCGCCCAGCCCTAGTTTGAGGATATTTAAAAAATAAATAAATAAAGTATTAAAAAAAGAAGAAATTAATATATATTTTTTATTATTAAAAACGAAGGTTAGAACGTTCGTTCGAAAAACCCTGACGAAGTTCGAATCCCAAAAACAGGCTTCGGGGACAGCTAGGGGTGGGACGGTACGCATTCGAACCGTGTACCGTACGTTACGACCCCCACAGTTTGGGGCGTCTGTGTATCGTACGGTTCAGATGACTTGCAAATAAAAAAATTCATTTGGCGGAGCCGGGAGAGTTGAGCACTGGCTGCAGCACTGCAGCCAGGTGCTAGTCAGTTTGTGTAAAAATGGCAAGCACAATATAAATCAATCTTCATTACGACTTTTTAGCGTGTAAAATTACCGTCTTCGATACTAACTGGCTGCTATTATCAACATTTGACCCACATTAGATGATTGGTATAACGCTGCCCACGGAATTATAAACGCCCCCTAGCCCATCCGGTCAACATCAGATGACGTGTAGTAACTTCTAGAAGTACGTCTAGTTGGAATTTTTTATATCGCGCTGATTGCCATAAAACTGTATTGCATCATCAATATAATGTATTTGGGGCTATAGATCACGTTCTGGAGAAAGCTGCAGAAAGAGATGAAAACATACTTATACATTAGACCATACTTTACTATGAATATGTGAATGAAAAAGTTTAACGTTGCTACACAATGAACAATACATATAGGACTTTGAATGGGCCCTAATGGCAATGTAGCAATAGAATTTAAAAAGTTATAGCCCTGCAAAGAAGGGGACTTTCTCTATAGACAAATAGAGCCGGCAACCTACGGTTGATAATGAATTTAACCCATGGCACCCAAAGTGTTAACATTACATAGGCCTACACACATCTTGCCATAGCGTTAGAAGTTTGTACAACACCACGCACGTTTTAACTATAGTAGCCCGCTAGCTAATACAGTCAATGAAATGTTACCGTAGCTACTAGCTAGCAGAGGAGGAAATGGGAGTCTGAGAGGCGAGTGTTTAAAGACAATGATAGGCATTTATTCAACATCCAAGAAGGCTAACATACAACTGTTTTACTAACTCCAACCGGGACTATTGCCGCTTCCCACTGCATGCCATCACCTCCTAATGTTACTGGAGCTACCGGAGCTGATAACATTGCCTGACCTGTAGGTCCGTGACACTAAAATGTCCGTGGAGACCCGGCGCCAACCCATAGATAGTTCCAACTCACCGAATTACGTAATCCACCACAGTTGCACTCAATATAAATGTAGACAGATACATAATAATTTCAAGCAGAAAACGAATCTTTCCATTAAGAACTGACAATCAGGGAATTTAAACATGGTTGACATTGTTTTTTTGTGTTTATATTAAAGAAAGGAAAGTCTAGTGCTGGCTGAGCATATTGTTGTTTGCATTAAGTTAATACTTTGACAAATGTAGCCTATTCAGTTCGGTCTTTGTGTGCCAAACATTATTTAAGGCTGTAAACACTGTAAACGTTTTTTTAATAAATGGGAAGCATGTTTAGATTTGAGTGTTAAATTTTTTTTAAATTAAAATTTACGTATACCGAACCGAAAACCGTGACCCCAAAACCGTGATACGAACCGAACCGTCCATTTTGTGAACCGTCCCACCCCTAGGGACAGCCTTACTGCCCAGTGATCTTCGGGCCAGCTCTCCCGTTGAGCCGTGTGCTCAAACGTGTGCAGGAAAGCTTCCACGTCATCCGTGGCCGTTTGCTTTATGAGGAAGCACGCTGGGTATGCAAGGGGCGTTCTACTCCCCTCCTCTCGCTCCGGGCACGCTCCGCTGGTCACTCGTAATTCCTCCCGTAGTTCGTTTATTTGTTTGAACTGGGCGGTGCCGGTCATACTGTTCCAGGTTATATTGCTGTTGCTGCATGCACTGGGTATGACGCTGCTCCTGCTGTAGATTATTATTAATCAGCTGTGCAAGGAGCACGTCCATCCCGCTAAGGGTTGTCATAGTTACGTTGCTTCGGGTGACCAGGGCTTTGTCCCCGAATCTACCGGCAAGTTGCGTGTGTAAATTGTTAAATCCAATCAGAATACGATGCCCGCCACCTCCACCATATGTGACAGACTCTGGGGTGTTCTGAGTTGTCACTAGACTGGATTTAACTAAATACACACGGCACACAGCAGAATCAAGTTTAACAGCAGTTTTAATATTGTTTAGAGGGAAAGGAGGGGTTAGTGTAATCGTTAGCTAGTCCATAATCCTAGAGAAACGTCTTGGTCCGTTAGCGCGGTTCGGTCCACAGAGAGCAGTTCTCTTACGGGCGGGGTGTGATCCCGGAGAAGAGACGTCAGACAAGCAGGGGTCGATGCACAGGCAGGTTCTAATACAGTCAGGGGATATAGCACACAGCAGGGTCCTCCTTCCGAAAGCAGATAAACACAGCATGGGTCACACAGACGGCAATCTTTCCTCTTTTTCTCTTCTCTCTTACTCATGTTCGTACCGGTTTCACCTCAGCTACTCCAATTCATTCTGTCACTCTGTCTCCATTTTCTACCTTCCTCAGGGAACAAAATAACCACCCGCCAAGTGCCAATGGCCTGTAGATGAGAGGTCTGCCCGCCACCTGGTGGCTAACAAAATCCACTGCATCTACCTCGGCCGGCAGGTACCGGCTCGCGTGGCTGTGCTCGGCGTCAATATGATGCGGGGGTGGTGAGTTGAAACTGTGTGTGTGTCCGTTACAAACAATGTAGCAATTAAATGTAAATGAGATGCGCTCTGCTCACAAGGTCAAGTTTGTAACAGACGCACATGAGGTCTTACTTCACCCGTTCTTTAGCCTACAAGAAAACCCTGCAATCGCGTTTTTGATTGTGCTCTGATATTTTACTATTTCGCATTTGATTTTACCAAATATGTGGAGGCATATTCCCGGAGTAGCTCCCCCGGGTCCCCCCTCAAAATTAAGAAAAACAGGTGACAACAACTGAGTTAACATTGATCCGCTAACGTTAGCTAGCACCACCGATAACACTGCACCTGCTACTAGCGTCGGTTTAGCTAGGAAATTTACCCAGAGATGGTACATATCTGATTCCGGGAAACCACGAGAATGGCTTAAATTTGAGGGGGGGGGTAATGTTTTGTATACCATGTTGTGCCAAAGCAACGGATAAAAGAAAACGAAATTCTTTTGTCATTGGGACGTCAGTGATGAAACTGGAAGCCATCAAAAGCCACGAGATGTCACACTGTCACAGGGACTGCTCTGTTGTATACCAAGCACAGTCTACTCCGCTCCTGGCTGCTCCGACTGTACGACTGTTGACCAAGCTGTCAGAGTCGACTCTGGCTAAAATGCGGATACTATTCCGTAACGCCCACGCTATAGCGAAAAAATCAAGACCATACAGGGACTTCGCTTGGCTGTGCGAGTACGTTTATTGTGTTTTTTTTATAACGTTAGTCCAGCATGTTCATATAGGTGTGTCTGCTTTCACTTTCAGCTAATTATGGTTGTAATTAAAGGCTAACCAGTGGAATTGTTTACATAACAATCACCAAGACAAAAACATTTCTCAATTAAATGATCAGTGAATTAATTTAGAATGGTAATTCAAACTTGATATGAAAATGTTACAATTAACTATAATTTGAATATTTAATAAAGGCCAATGTATAATAATAATAATAATAATAATAGATTGAATTTTAAGAGAGAAGCGCCTTTCTCAGACTCAAGGACACTGTACAAGGAAAGGATGGAAAAAAAATAAAAGAAAAAATATAATAAAATACACAAAAGATCTGTGTATAGTAACAACAAGAAAAAACAAATAAGATAAGAGATAAAAAAGGAGGCAAGTTCTGTCCAATTGGATGAGTGGTTGAAATTAACAAACAAACAAACAACAAAACAAAACAACGGAATCTGTGGCTTAAAAAAAAGTCAGGGGTGGGCTGCTTGGGAGCGGGGCCGTGTTGCGTGAAGGCAAGTGTGAACAGGTGGGTTTTTACTGCTTGGTTTTGAAGAGGTTGATGGTGTCAGAGCCTCGGATGAGGGGGGAGAGGGAGTTCCACAGTCTGGGGGCAGCTGCAGCGAAAGCTCGGTCTCCCAGTGTGGAACGCCTGGTGCGGGGGATGGTGAGGAGGTCGGAGTTGGAGGATCGGAGGCCTCGTGCTGGAGTGTAGGGGTGGAGTAGGTTGGTCAGGTAGGAAGGGGCCAACCCGTGGAGGGATTTGTAGGTGAGGAGGAGGATCTTGTAGGGGATTCGGTAGTTGATGGGGAGCCAGTGGAGTTTTTGCAGGGTGGGGGTGATGTGCTGCCAGGGTTTGGTGCGCGTGAGGACCCTCGCAGCAGAGTTTTGGACGTACTGTAAGCGATCCAGAACCTTCTTGGAAGCACCAAGAAGGATTCCGTTACAGTAGTCGAGGCGGGAAGTGATGAAGGCGTGAATGAGTGTTTCCGCTGAGGTGTCGGAGAGTGAGGGGCGGAGGCGGGAGATGGTTCTGAGGTGGAAGAAGGCGGATCTGGTGACAGACTTGACGTGAGGGCAGGGACCGAAACTAGAGAGCGCCACCCGCCATTTGCGCTCAGTTTTTACGTTTGGCGCCTCCCACTGAGACGTCTGAGCGCCGTGTGACGGGCAATCAAATAGTCATGTGAAAACCGAAAATCATGATCCAATTCTTTAGCGGAGTTCTCACTCGCTGTCTCAGCAGACATGAAGCGCGCACCGCGCAGTGCTGCTGCTACCCCCTCCCCACCTGTTTCTGTATGCCTGCATGTAAACAGAGGCTATTGCCTCCGAGTCACCGTGACGTTAGTTAGCACTGCTGCTCCTACCCCTGTATGCCTGCATGTAAACAGAGGCTATTGCCTCACCGTGACGTTAGTCTAGTCAGTGTGGGACCTTCGTGAAATAACGTTAGCTACCGTTACAAAATGACCCAGTCAACTATTCACTTAGTTTAATACACGAGGCATTGTGTAACGTTATCCAGCCGGCTAGCTACGGATAGCTCCCGACATCAACAAATCCTCCAGCAATAGTCCAGTGCATAATACCTCCGTTGGCTAGGTAACTAGTCACTACGAAATGTCGAAGTAAACTAAATAGTTCACTGAGGCGTTGTCCCAACGCCATCCAGCAGTAGCTACAGATAGCTCTTGGCATCAATGTCCTACAACAACAACATGCGTATTCGAGTCCCTGGTTTACATCGCATGAGTGAGGGCTGCTGACTAGGGTCCAGGTGCAGCGCCGGAGAATTCTTTTGCATGCTGAATGTAGCGTTTAGGGTCCAGCTGCACCCCCGGAGAATCCTTGCTGGAGCTGGAGGCCACTCGAGTATACACACAGACAGTGGAGCTGTTTGCAGACAGCGAGGTGGCGATGTCTCGCAGATAACACAATCACAAGTATGATTATATAATATATATATTTTATTTAGAAAAAAATCTATATAAAATAATAATAAAAAAAATGTGTATCAAAAAAAAGTTGGCGGGTAAGAAATATGCTTGGCGGGTAGATTCTTCCCATCTACCCGCCACTGGCCGGTGAGTCAAAAAGTTAATTTCGCTCCCTGCGTGAGGGTGAAATGAGAGGGTGGAGTCCAGTATTACGCCCAGGTTCCTTACCTCTGTGGAGGGGCAGATGTATATTTGTATTTTAATATTGTTTTTTATTCTTTGCAGTTTGGATGAGAAGAAAGGGGTGGCTGTGGGACAGACCTACAGGAATGAAATTGAGTGTAGGGCGTTTGTTGGCTTTATTGCCAAAGTTGAGAGGCAGAGGACCAAGGAGCTTTTTGAGGGCTCCAAGTTCCTGTCTATCCTCACTGACGGCTCAACCGACAGTGCAGTGATGGAGGAGGAGCTTGTGTACGTCCAGCTGTGCAAATCAGGAAATGTGAGCGTCAGGTTTGTGGGGATAGATGCGGTTGAAAAGGCTGATGCAGCTAGGGCTGACCTTCGATTTTTTTTGGCAATCGAAGCTTCGGGCCCGAGCTTCGATTTTAATTCGAAGCTTCGAATTAAAAATAATTAATTAATAAAAAAAATATATTATAATTTTTTTTTTATCTTTGTGGGACTTGTACAGCATTTTGGTAAACTTTGTTGTTTTTAAATGTGCTCTATAAATAAAGTGGATTGGATTAATGAATTAAGTAGCCCCTTTCGTGACTGTGACGCAGCCAACACGGCTGTGTGATTTAATTCAAGGTGGATCGCTGTTGTCGTTTGAACAACTTCAGATTTCATGGGAACTACCAATCCCCCAAATCAAGAATGTTTAAGATGAATGAAGTAAGTGTGTGCCTGTGTAGACTAGGGCTGGGCGATATGACCAAAAACGTTATTGCGATAAAATTATAAAATTATTTTCATATAATTCGATATCGATAATTATCGTCGATATAATGTCTGTCAAGTTTAATTAACTTCTAATATGCTGCTGCGAATGTCTCAAGTCGAGTTGATGTCGTCATCAGTCCTCGCACGTTAGCAGTTAGCCGACAAGCGGAGTATCTCATGACAATAAATATGACACTAAAATACTCTCTTCCGCCACAATATATTGAAACGACGTCCACTCCCACACTATTATAAACGTGGCCTCAGAATTCAAAACACACACATACTCGGCACGTAAATATATAAAACAGTGCCGTGCAAGCTAGTTAACCTAGCCAGCCTGTTGCTTCTACACAGTGTATTCCATGACAATGTGCCAAATATCACACTAAAATACTCTCTTCCGCCACAATATATTGAAACGACTACCACTGTATACCCCCACTACTATAAACGTGGCCTCAGAATTCACCACACACACATACTCGGCACGTAAATATATAAAACAACGCCGTGCAAGCTAATTAGCCTAGCAAGCCTTGTTGTTGAGTGAGTCCTACCGCTCTGGGTCTCCTTCCGGGTCTCCGTCGATCTCGGCCATCTCCTTCACTGATTGGTTGTTAGCTGTTGTGCGTAGCACGTCATCACTTAAGGTTGGTTGTTGTTAGTGAGTGTGCTGAGCCGAGGCTGAACGGAGCCAAGCTTGGAAAATCGATATATCGAAACTTTGCGACCACGTTTCATGTTTATTTCGAGGAAATAATTTATCGCGATAGTTATCGTTATCGTTTTATCGCCCAGCCCTAGTGTAGACTAAACTATGCACAGAATTAGGGGTGGACGGCAGGGTTCGAAATTAACGGGGGCTTGGGGCAAAATGCCCTCGAAAATTGACCAAATGCCCTCGATAATCAGTTAAGGGGGGCAAAAAAAGCCCCTGACAGTTTACTAATTATATATATAATTATATATATGCTCTACAGTGCGAGCATTTCTTCGTATTTGCCCCTAATAATATGTGTGTGTGCGAACCGGAAAAATCAATTACTTGCAGTGTGCGAGACAGACGAGTGATTGTGAAGATTACAAAACAGCTCCGCTGTTAATAGTTCAGATTGAAACTGGACTGAAATTCAGTTTTTGGGTGGAATGTTTGTTCCAAGGAGGAGGGAGGCGGGGCCCGCTGCGTGTTACAGGGAGATGCTTCCAGGCACTTGAGAGGTGCTGCGAACACAGACAGAGCGCTCTGCTCTCATCAAGCATTACACTGCTATCTTAACGTTAGCAAGCTAAGCATCTGCATAGCGCGACCTGTGTAACGTTAAGTAACTTGTGTTCGGCGGGGAAAGACCGTTCCATTTGTAACACAACTCCAATTTGTAACATCCAAATCCGATCCCGATGCGCATTTCCTTCATTCCACAGCGCTGAGCGCGCAACGTATTTCATTGATCGATCTGGCCAGAGCCTATACTCACAAACGTTGCGTGTGTGGGGTTTTTCATCAATTTGAAACAAGCCTCTTGACTGTTGGAATTAGGGATGTTAAAAATCTAATAATATTATTCAATATTAGACATTCATTGATTCAGAGGCAACCGGTTATTCGTCTGCTATTTGTAGATATATCAAGACAACACAACTTGCCCTCAGGGACAATAATATTTAATCTATTTAGATAAGAGTATGTATGTATTATTTACAGATAATTGAAGGTACCTCAAAACATGAAACCAAGCCATGATGTCACACATCGTGTGTGTGTGTGTGTGTTACTTGAACAATTGTCACTGTGCTCCTAAATTTCTGTGTGCTCCTAAATTTGTATTTAGATTTTATTTATTAACATTTTATTTAGGAGCACATGTGCTCCTTGGGAAAAAGGTTAGCGTAGAGCCCTATATATGGAGACATTAACATTACGTTATCAAACATAGGGACGAAGACTGTAAAAAAAGTGTCAACAATGTTTTATAATCTTTATGTTAATTTTCATTATAAAAATGTTGTGCCCCCGAAATAAAAAAAAAAGCCCCCGAAAATCAATTAAGGGGGGCAAAAAAAGCCCTTGAAAAAAAATGTTAATTTCTAACCCTGGTGGACGGTATAAACGGTATACGGTATAAACGGTATGAATTTGCTCTACGGTATGGATTTTGACTATACCGTGTAACCGGTAGAGCAGCTCTAAAATAGCAATGACGTCGTCGTCATGTAACCACAGCGCGACTATTTCAATCGCATTTGCCCCTAAAAATAGATAGAATTAGTCATAGATAATAGATATGTGCAAACTGGAAAAAGTTATTTAGGAGGCTTCGCGCAGTGGGCGCACTGGGCGTGTCGACACGCAATTGTCATTTCATAATAAACACATATCACCGCGGCGCACAGCAAGTTTCAATTTCAGTTCCTGGCATTTTTAACCAGTGGAGAAAGGTAAGAGATCTTACCTATCGTTTTTCTTATATGAATTATTCTACGTTAATAAAACATACCTGGTGATCAACTACAGTTTGCTGTAAACATTATGATATGTGTGTAGTGTTATGATAACGACGGCTGCAGCGGGAGGAAGGCTGCAGCAGTGGATTTGCGAAATAGCATGCAGCTGCAGAGCCGCAGAGCCAGGGGCTCTTTCAGGTCTGGTCACAGGCCGCTCAACAGCACCCCCCACCCAACGGCTGAATTGCCCTGAATTGACCTGAAAGAGCCCCTGGCTCTGCGGCTCTGCAGCTACATATGCTTCTAGCTAAATCCAGCATCCAGCCCTGCTGTTTGCAATGGGAGCAGCACGGAGTCTCGACTCGGGACTTATTTTATTTGGAATATAATGACTTTATACGCAAAAGTAGCCTAGTTTTAAGTTAAAATATTATAAATCTACATGCCTTGAGGATGTCATTCTTTATATAGCCTGCCTATCAGGCAAAAAAAATTATTCTAACGGAAACACTGATACCGTGATATATACCGTTACCGTCTATGCTTCAAATTATACCGTGATATAAATTTTAGACCATACCGTCCACCCCTACACAGAATTATGTCAGTCTACAAGGTCCGGCAATGTAGACCTTGTAGACTCCACTACAGACCAATTATCAGTGAATGTTCATGCATATTTAAGAAGGGCTACTTCCACAAAAAAACAAAGAACTCACCAAAACATCTCAGTAGCACCTTATCTAAATGTTCTATTTCATATATGGAGATTCATATTTATTTATGTATTGCATGCATTTCTACATTTTATTTCCTATTTTGTTTATTCATCCCAGTATCTTTCTTTCTTATGTTCTGGAATTCTACAAGGCATTTACATTCACATTTACATTTAGTCATTTAGCTGACGCTTTTATCCAAAGCGACTTACAAGTTCTGTACGACAGGTCATCAGGAAGGATACAACTCTATCAGCTGAGTAACAATATTCATCAAACTGTTGCGTGTTACAGTGTAGGTTAGTTTATTAGGACAAGTGCATGACAGTAAGGTTAGTTAGGGTTAGATATTTTTTATTTAATTTTTTTAATTTTATTTCAGATAATGGTTGAAGAAGTGCGTCTTTAGTCGATGGCGAAAGATTGGACGGGATTCGGCTGTCCTAACTGGGGTGGGTAGTTCATTCCACCATTGTGGGGCAAGGACTGAGAATAGGCGTGTAGGTGGTGTATATGTGTTTGAGGATGATATCCTTCAAACAGGCAATAGTGATGATATAATTTGGGCAGTGCTGAGCTGGGTTACTTTCCTCCAGTGTATTTGTCCCCCGGCCCCACCCAATGGCCCCATGCACACACACACACACACACACACACACACACACACACACACACACACACACACACACACACACACACACACACACCGAAGTAAAAATAAAAAAATAATTTTTTTTTTAAAAACAAATCTTTTGAAAAAAAAAATTATATATATTTTAAACTTCGATTTTTTTTTTTAATGTTCGAAGCTTGTGCCATCGAACGAAGCTTCGAAGTATTTAAGACAGCCCTAGATGCAGCACACATCACAGCCGCCGTCACTGGGCTCATGAACACTGTTTCCCCTGGCTGGGAGGCCAAGCTGGTAGCCTGTGCCACTGACAGAGCAGCCGTGATGACCGGGGCCAGGAACGAAGTGGTCAGCAGGTTGCGGGGGGACAGGGCATATGTGGTCGGCGTTCACTGCATGGCCCACCGACTGGAGCTGGCGTTCCATGATTCTATTAAGACCAATACCATGTTCCAGAGCAGGGGTGGGCAACTTTGTATATGGTGAGGGCCAGACAATTTCCACAATCAATCTGGTGGGCCGCATTGTTTATCGGCAGTCCCGCCAGTAGTACCCCATCACTCAAATAGCCCATAATAGTCACAGATGTGATAAATAAGGTATATAAACAATTATAATTTGTTGTAACTTTGTTTTTATTCCATTTCAAATGCATTTAGTAATGCAATTTTAACTTTATGAATTTATAAACAGCTGAATTTAAAAGTATTGCTGTGTAACCCCAAATATATACAAAAATTATCAATTATAATTAAGGCTTCTAATAAAATAAATGTATGAACTTAAAGCCCACTGCTCAACAAACACAAAGCAGCATTCCTGCTGCATTTCACTACAACAGTAAATCAAAAGTGCAATAATAAATGATTTTGTTAAATGTATAAACTTGTATCCTGCTACTAAACATTATAACACTCAAATGCATGTTATGGATATGAAGCACTCAGGAATGTTTTGTTTAGTAGCAGGATAAAAGTTTATACATTTAACAAAATCATTTATTATTGCACTTTTGATTTACTGTTGTAGTGAAATGCAGCAGGAATGCTGCTTTGTGTTTGTGTTATTAGTGTTATCTGAACACTACAAAAGTAAACAAGTAAAGTGCAAGTAAAGTAAAGTGCAATACTACATGCCTCCCATTGACCCTTCATCAAATTGGCATGACATTCACCCTCGCCCCACAGTGGGTCAATAATGGTTATAATAATAATAATAATGGTCCCCTCTCTACACCTCTCCATCACCCCCCCCCCCTTCTCTACACCTCTTCATCATCCCCCCCCCCCTCTCTACACCTCTTCATCATCTCCTTCCCCCCCTCTACACCTCTTCATCATCTCCTCCCCCCCGTCTTTAATGAGACACTTGTGGTCTCTCTTGTTGGCGCACAATAGCAGGAATGTCAACGTCAATGTTTGTGCACGCGATCTGCATCAGATGAAATAATGTTTCATCTGACAGCCTGTTTCTCTCCTTTGACTTGATGTGCTTCATGTTTGAGAAATTGCTCTCACATATGTATGTGCTCCCAAACATACTGGCCATAGAGAGGGCAAAGTCCCTGAGGAGTGGGAAGCGGGGCTCAGGTAGCAGTTTCCAAAACGAAATTCCCCTCTCATTTCTCTTTGCTTGAAAAAAAAGGATCTGACTGTAGCTCGCACAGTTCAAGCTGCAACGGTGGGGGCTGCTCTGACACCGTAGCCGTGAGGGGGCCGGCAAACAGCGCTATCTGTGACTGCATGCCGTTGAAATCTTCAAACCGATCATTGAATTGCATTTGCAGTGTTTCAATGTCGCTCCTGTACTTTCCGAATGTGTCCTTATATTTGGGGTCAGCTGTGCGCATCTCTGTGCGCATTTCTTCACATGCAGAAAAGTGTGTGGACAAGTCCGGGTGGTCAGATAAAAGGCAATGTTTGAAAAGGGCAAGTTTCATCTTAAAGGCGTTCATGTGTGCATAGATATCCGATACCGTTTGATTTCTTCCCTGCAATTGCAAATTGAGGTGATTAAGGTGCGAAGTGATATCCGTGAGGAAGGCCATGTCACAGAGAAACGCTGTATCTGAGTTTAGTGCAGTATGCGCTTGTGTCGCTCGTCAGTTGCTCATCCAAGAATGTGGGGATTTCTTTACGCAGCGCAAAAAACCTCTCCAAGCACTTCCCACGGCTCAGCCATCGGATTTCTGTGTGTAGCTGCAAGTCGCCATAATCAGTGTCCATCTCTTCCAAAAAAGAGACAAACTTTCTATGGTTTAGTGACCTGGCCTCCACGAATTAGATTGGTAACCTTGGTAACCAAATCCATATCATGGCTGTAGTCGAGCTTCTTGGCACAGAGAGCCTCCTATATCAGATTAAAAAAAAAGAAAAACGATTTAACGACTCTCGCATATAATTTGACTACACTCGACTCGCATTGGTGACCCACAATAGATGGAAATTATGTTAGCGAACTTACCTGATGTATAATGCAGTGCAGCATTGGACACTCAACGCCACTCTGCCTTAGAAGCCCGGCGAATCCTGTGCGTTTTCCTTTCATTGCCGGTGCTCCATCGGTAACAACAGCCGACAGTTTATCAAAACCCCCATATTGCTGCGTGGCACTTTCAACAGCGTTGAATATGTCCACACTAGGGCTGACCCCTATTAGTCAAATAGTCGACTAATCGATCGAAAGGAGCCATAGTCGACTGCCAACTCTTCTTACTAAAAAAAAAATAGATTTTCTTTTTCTTTTTATAAATATTGGCCTGGGGCCGCATGGAGCGTCGGTGAGGGCCGCATGCGGCCCGCGGGCCGCCAGTTGCCCCTCCCTGTTCCAGAGGGTGGAGGACCTGCTTGCTGGCCTGTACATCTGAACAGGGCCAACTTGCTGGGCAGCTATGAGGCCCTCAACAAGACGCCCCTGATGCCCACCAGGATTGGGGGGACACGATGGGTTGGCCACCTCCTACGGGCATTGGACAACTTCCTAAGAGGATACGCGCCCATTCTACAGCACCTGGAACAGGTGATTTCCATAGAAATTAACATTGTGCCTGGTTGTTTATTATGATATATATGCTTGGTTATTATATATGCTATGATAATTAATGTCAAGGAATCAAGTGTCCTTCCATAGTTATAGCTTACAGCTTCATTGTTAATTTGTTTTGTTTTGTGTATATATTTTTTGTGTGTGTATATATTTCAGATTCAATCGCCTGATGTCCAGGGTGTCCGTGGGGTCCAGCAGGCAAAAGCAAAGAAATTCTTCAGCTCTGCCAGGGACAGCTCTCTGGTGAAATTATGTGGGTTCCTGCACGACACGATTGGCCACTTGAGCAGCCTCTCTGCATCGCTCCAGAAGGCTACAATAACTGTTGCAGAGACACACAGCTCCCTTGTAGCCACCAAGACTGCTTGAGAAGTACAGAACCAGGTAGTCATTATTTTGCTCTCTGTAATTAATAGGCTAAATCTACTGTGGATGGCTAAAAGTATTCAGTCATTGGTATACATTTTATTATGTATAATTTATACATAGTAAAATAATTATAAAGGTTGAGGAGACTTATTTTTATTTAACATTTTAAAATAATAAAATGTCTACTTTTTATGATTAGAGAAGGACTCATGACGAAGGTCACCAGTGGCTTGACCTATGAGGGAGTGGAGTTAGCCAGAAGTGACAGAGCAGTCAAGTCCTCTCAGGACCGCATGCTGGCTAACCTAATCAGTAGCCTGGATGATGGGTTTAAGGACTTCAGTGCTGGAGTTCTGCATGCCACAAAACTGTCCAGTTTCAAGAATTGGGCAGAGCCAGCAAATGCAGCAGGTTTGTTCAGGATGTCAGTCAGAATCAGAATAAGGTCACATGTTTAGGCCTACATTACACAGAATGAATTAGTAAATTCATAAGCTTAAAGCTTCAAATAGAAAGATTTAGGGCCTGCTGGATAGTTGCAGTTTGATTGATTGCAAATTTTATTAACAGATTGCAGAATGGGTACAAAATAAATACAATACAGTAAGGTACGGCTCAATACACACAATTGTTAACACTTTCAGTGCCACCAGGTGGCGCCAGAATTAGTGCTTGAATGCCATCATCCACTTCAATGTTAACGTTTATCGCCTAATCTATGTTTTAAATTATGGCTATGTGTCTAATCTGCCCGTCGCTTATCAAAGAATCATTTTCCAGTCAGTGCTGTCAAGGCAGATTGGTTTTTTATCGCTTCATTTCCGTTTGAGAGCATTTTGAAAAGCACCCGTTTTGAGGTAAAAAAACAGCCCATTCTGGGCCATTCTGTGATAATCGTCTTTTACTGGAATATTCCAGAACGTTGATATTTGTCGGCCTATTTATGAAACGTTTTCAAATAAACGCTAGATGATCAATATTATACGTACACGCACGCCCATTCGAGCCGCGCGCTTATAATAGCCGTTTCCATTTCCTCATGGATTTTACAGTGAAACAGCTGGAGCACATTTCACAAAACGGCTTATATCTTCATCAAAATGAGTCTGATTATCCTAACACTGATAACATAGATTCCTTACCTGACATCAGATGGTATCCAACTGGTATATTCCAATTCCTGATCACCATTCGAAAAAATCGATAAGTGTATAGATCTAACGTGTATACAGTAGAACTCATGATCCGCGGCGCTCAGAGGATCCATAATGAACTCTGGTAACCCCGGCTGCATCAGTGGACTGGAAAATGTGGAGTACAGGATTTTTTTCCCCATCCATTTTCATTGAGTCCATTCCAAAATCCCTGATGTCATCTGGGAGACGATAGGGGGGCGCTTTTTTCCACATCTGATCGCCGGCGGCTCTTGGGTATACTAGGGTAGGCTCGCGTGATGCAATATGATTTCAGATCGCTAAAAAAAAAATCAGAGAAATCTCGTGAGTGGCCTTCAACGTAACTTTTAATAAATCCGTGAAAACTCGTGAGTGGCAATCAAAGTGTTAAGGGGATGCATCATGCAGACCAGAGAAAGACGTTTGTCTTGTTTACATCAGGGTCCCCCATTTTCAATTCATGATAAAGCAGTGGGTGTTCAAATGAGATAATATGCCATCATATTACACTAGCAGTAGTTAACACTTTCCGTGCCACTCACGAGATATCTCGTGTTTTTTTATAGGTGGTTGAAAGCCACTCACGAGATTTTTCGGATTTTTTTTTTAGCAATCTGAAATCATATTGCATCACCCGAGCCTACCCGAGTATAGCCGAGCGGCGCCGGCGATCATTGTGGAAAAAAGCGCCCCCTGTCGTCTCCCAGATGACATAAGTGATTTTGGAATGGACTCAATGAAAATGAATGGGGAAAAAAATCCGGTACTCCACATTTTCCAGTCCACTGATCCAGCCGGGGTTACCACAGTTCATTCTGGAACCTCAGATCCCCGCTGATCATGGAGTTCTACTGTATCGCGTTGGATCCCCACACTTATCGATTTTTTCGAATGGTGATCAGGAATTGGAATATACCAGTTGGATACCATCTGATGTCAGGTAAGGACTATGTTATCAGTGTTAGGATAATCAGAGTAAGTTTGATGAAGTTATAAGCTCTTTTGTGAAATGTCCGCTTTCGGTTTCACTGTAAAAGTCCGAGAGGAAATCAACGGGGCGATTATCCGTGCGCGGCTCGAATGTGCTTGCGTGCACGTATAATATTGATCATCTAGCGTTTATTTGAAAACGATTCATAAAAAGGCAGACGAATATCAACGTTGTGGAATATTCCAGTAAAAGGCGATTTTCATAGAATGCTCCAGAATGGGCTGTTTTTTATCTGAAAACGGGTGCTTTTCTAAATGCTCTGAAACGGAAATGCCGCGATAAAAAAACAATCTGCCTTGACAGCACTGACTGGAAAATAGTCTTTGATAATGCGATGGGCAGATTAGACACATAGCCATAATTTAAAACATAGATTAGGCGATATTAACATTAACATGGCGCCGATGGTGGCATTCAGCCGGTAAAAAGGAAAACCCGGCGTGGCGCTCAAAGTGTTAATATGCACTATACCAAGCTTGGAAACAGAGCTATGAAGTTTGATATTAGTTGGGTTGGCTTGGCTAACTGAGGGTCTTTAATGAGATAAAAATGCACTCTGACTCATGAAATTTATTCCATGTCATCTTCCAGATTTTGGTGACAGAGGTTGAGGCCCTTTGTCATCATTTCAAAGAAGTCCTGAACTCTGCCGGTGTCTGTGAGGTTAAAATACCTGACCAGTGGACCATCCTAAAAACAAAACTATACCAAGAGGGGAAATGTGGTAAACCTGTCCTGGTCTGAAGTGAACAGGCTCCACAAAGACCTGTGCCCTGATGTGCTCCATCTGATGGACCTCGTCCTGTCCATCCCAGCATCCACAGCTGCCTGTGAACGAGGCTTTAGTGCCATGACGCAGGTGAAGACTTGCACACTGCACACGTTACCATTAAGCTCTCTGTGAGTGCCAAGAAAATATGCGTTCACTCACTGCCATTTCCCCCCTGTTTTTTTGTTGTTTGTATTTAGGTTAAGTCTGATTGGAGGTCCAAGCTGACCCCTGCCTCCCCATCAGATCTCCTCACAGTGCAGCTGACCTCGGAAGACATCAAGGCGTTCGACCCCAACCCCGCTATTGACCTGTGGTGCACAGATGGAGTGCGTATCAGAAGGCCAGGCTCCATGGCGGACCGTGTTGAGGAACTGTCTGAGGAAGAGGACTATGAACTAAATTAGGGCTGACCGCCAGAACAATTAGAATATTCGTTCCATTCCATTGGTATTCTATTACTATTATTATTCCATACAAGGCTGGATGCATTACAGACTCCGCTAACATCCCTTGTAGGTGGCAAGTATGGATTTGTTTATCTTGTCTGAAGTTGTTTTAATATGTTCTTTTGCTTCCATATTGTAAATAAATTCGCAATAAATTATTTGCATTTAAAACTATTAACGCTGACTCATTCCTTCAGTCCACTCAAAATTATGCTAATATTCCTTATGTTGTTTATGATATTAATTGAAAATAGCATATGAGAGTATTATATAGTAATAATAACACATGGCGATATACTAAAAAGCTATTTATAATTTTTGGCTGGTAAAAAATCTGCCTGGCTGGTAGTTTTTTAAATCTACCAGCCAAATGGCTGGTAAGTCAAAAAGTTAAGTTTGTTCCCTGAGTTCCCTGATGGTGTGGTGATTGCGCTCACCTGTCTCAGGCGCGTCTGGCACAGGTGCGCTTCATCTGTGCTGATGCGCTCTGATCTGCCTGGAGTTTCTCCCGAACTTCTAATATGGGCATTATACAGGGCTGTAAACTTTTTTTGCACATAGCACTGGTGCTACAGAGGTTCATAGTTTTGTAGCACAGACCAAAATTAGGGGTGCACCGATATATCGGTCGCGTATCAGTATCGGCCGATAAGTGCCTTGTTGACTACATTTGGTCTATCGGCCGTTAAGCTCAAATTTACCGATCGCAGTGGTCGATAATTATCTCTGACGTTCTGCAAACAAGCATTCTGGCACTCGCTGAATCTGAATTTGATTATTCGTTCTACTACTTACATGTAACGTTAACGCTAGCGTGTTGTCCAGTCCACATGTTCAAACTTTGAAAACAACATTTCAGTAGTGTACCATGGGGTTTCAGTCAAGCGAACTGCAGAACCCCCCCCCCCCCCCTCCCACACACACACACGCTACCTCATCAACGTTATGATTAACAAAGGCATTCGTTTTGTGGCATTAACGTTACCACAGGCGATACCGGAGTCTCATGGCAAGCACAGAGAGACTCAGAAGAAGCTTCTATCCCCAGGCCATCAGGATGCTCAACGAACAATAACACTATGTAACAACCATCAAATGCACTCACAGCACACACATCCACACGCACACACTCACTTTAAACATACAACTCACTGCAGCACCCACTTTAACCACTTTAGTACACCTAAGCACACTTTATATTTATCGGTAAAGAATTTGCACTACAACCCATACCTCATTACACCTTACTGTAAATTATATTGTACCTAAATTGTACCTCATCCCACTCTGCTTTGCACTGTATAGTATATTGTATGGTAACTCAGTTACTTCTACTCTACATAGAGCATTGTATGTATGTATATACTGAACATTTTTGTCTACGTACTTGACTTCTATTTTATACTTGCTATACTTATTTTATTATCTATCTTTGCCTAGCACAGTCTCTGGAGCGAAACAGAAAGAAGCATTTTGTATAAAAGTATTGTGTACTTCTGTATGACCACTAATAAAGAAACTTGAACATATAGTTACACGTTCAATAACATCAGCATATTTACCCGACCATAGCAAGCGTTGGTCTCTTCATATGTCTCAGTTCCTTCCTTTGCTCAGAGAGCCCATACTGAATTGTACCCATTCTGCAATCTGTTAATAAAGTTTTCAATCAATCAGACAAATGTATAGAAAAGCTTTTATTAGAGTTGTTCCAATACCGATACCAGTATCGGAAATGCCTCCGATACAGCCTAAAATGCTGGTATCGGTATCTGCGAGTACACGTCCAAGTCTACCCTCCGATCCCATATGACGTAATTTATCAACAACACGTGCGGTATCCTCCTGCTGAGAGTGAGCATTATAAAACAAATGTGTTTTTAATCGACCATGAATTAAAGTGTCAATGCTGTTTGTCATTTTAACAGCAGATAATTTCTTAAATGCCATCATCCCGACAGAGCGGTGTTGACGGGGAGCTCTGATGTATTCGCTTGCTGGTGTTATTAGCATTAGCTGAAGCGCTAGCTGAAAAGCTAGTTTTAGCTTAACGTTACCTTGGCTAAAGTTGGGGCTATTCATAATCCAGCAATAATGGCTGTAGACCTGCAAGCAAAGTACAGCAAGTTGGCAAAGGAGTATTCCAAGGTAAATCACTTTTTCACCAGTAAGTTACTGGCACTAACGTTACATTATTTCCATCTAGCTCACGTTAACGTGGCTAACGTGTCGTCGCTGATCGACCTCTCACACGCAATTAATGACATCTTGCGGACAGCCATACCGGTGACAATGTTTAGCTTTTAGTGCCAAAGGATAAGAGTCTGAGGCGGAGTCTCAAAAGAGAATGTTGAATATTTATTTTGCATCGAAAATCACAACATACACGCTACTACTAGGCAGAGCCTCTGCAGACTGGATAGCAAGTGCAACAACGTATAACGTCCGTGCGGAACCAATGTTCCAACAACCTTAGCGGCACGGTGGTGTAGTGGTTAACACTATCGCCTCACAGCAAGAAGGTCCAGGGTTCGATTCCCGCTTGGGGACCAGGTTTCCATGATGCCAGTTACCCAGGTGGGGTATCTCCCAGGCCTTTCTGTGTGGAGTTTGCATGTTCTCCCCGTGCTCGCAAGGGTTCCCCCCCCCCCCCCCCCCCCCCCCCCCCGATAAGATAAACCCAATGGAAAAACATGCACAACAATAGATAGCTAACGCTGTGGCGTCCTTGACGAAGACTGACAGGAGCACTTGGATTGGTCCCCTGGCGCGGCTCACGTTGACGCCTGTCTGCTCCCGGCTGCCCTTGGGGGGGAAGGACGACGGGATGGGTTAATCGCAGATACGAATTGCATGCATGCATCGCATGTGTGCCGATTGATGACCTCTGAGCAGGTCCTAAATTATTATTATTATTATTACCTTTCCGTGGGTGAACTCATTGAGCATAGTTGTCAATTAATGATACTAATACTAATCTATACAATCACCTGTTGAATAAATACCATTACTTTCTAGTTATTACTAAAAAACAGTATATATAAAACAGTATCTGTAGCTGTAAAAAAAAAGTATAATTTATATAATAATATATAATATTCTTTTTTAAAATGTATGCACTGTATCGGATCAGTATCGGTATCGGCAGATACCCAAAGCTTAGGTATCGGAATCGGATCGGGATGGAAAAAATGGTATCGGAACATCTCTAGCTTTTATTATAACGTTCTTTGCAGTAAAATCATCATGCCTCGTTTGGTCCTCCTGCGGAGCGCTGGTACTCGTGGGCGGCGGGGAGCTAACGTTATTAGCGCAAGCTCCGGTAGTTTTGTTTTGATAATCTCTCGTGTAGCCTAATGGCGGACTTTCCGGAAGTAAAAAAATGAATAAGCACTTGCCGATTGGTGGTAAGAACAGCAGAGGTGGTTGCAAGCGGTGTGACGTAATTGGAAGAATCGACTGTCAATCAAAATTGTTCTTTGTTTGAGAGAGATACAGTGATGTCTCTTCCTGAACAGATATTATGGAAACACTGGAGAACATGGGGCTTTGGTTGAGAGAGATACAGTGCTGTCTCTTAAAACTAGAGATGTTCCGATACCTTTTTTTCCTTCCCGATCCGATTCCGATACCTAAGCTTTGGGTATCGGCCGATACCGATACTGATCCGATACTAGTGCATACATTTAAAAAAAAAAATAAGAAAACAAATTATTATATAAATTATTAAACCTTTTTTTTTTAAATATTTTTTTCAACTACTGTTTTATATATACTGTTTTTTTTAGTAATAACTATAAAGTAATGGTATTTATTCAACAACAGGTGATTGTATAGATTAGTATCATTAATTGGATGCTCAATGAGTTCACCCACGGAAAGGTTGTTGGGACATTGATTCCGCACGGACGTTATATGTTGTTGCACTCCAGAAGGCTCCGGTAACTTCAGTTAGCTAGTAGTAGAGGCTCTGTTGTGATTTTTGCACAATAAATATTCAACATTCTCTTTTGAGACTCCGCCTCAGACTCTTATAATTTCGCACTAAAAGCTAAACATTGTCACCGGTATGGCTGTCCGCAACATGTCATTAATTGTGTGCGAGAGGTTACTTAGATCAGTGACGACGTTAGCGTGAGCTAACGTTAGATGGAAACAAGACAATAGGGCTGTCCCCGACTAAGGACTTGGATGGTCGACTATGATTGGCCAAAATGTGCCGTTAGTCGACTATTGGTCGACAAAAAAAAATAAAAAGTATATATTTTTTTTATAATTTTTTTTACTTATAATTTTTTTTATTCCATTTGGGCTGTGGGGGGTGCTTAATGTCTGACGGAGTCGACTGAAGGCTTCTTGTCCTCTGCAAAAGCATGCAATTTGTCCACTGATGGATAATTTTTTATTTTTTTATTATTATCTTTTCCCCCCTCCTTTTTCCTCCGTTTTTCTCCCATCCCAATGTTAGTCGTTATGCCAATTCCCAATCCCCTTCCTGGTCGCTGCGTACCTACCCCCCACAGTCGGTCTGGGAGAGTAGAGGCTATCACGTGCTTCCTCCGACACACGTGTAGCCAATCAACCGCTTCTTTTCACCTGGCAGCGCGGACTCTCACTGAGAGGGTGTAACGTGTGGAAGGATCACACTACCCCCCTTAGATCCTATCCTCGCTGAGCAGGCGCCCCGACCGAACTGTAGGAGTCGCTGTTTACAACGACCAGGACCCACCCACCAGCTTTCCCACCCCTAACACTGCCAATTGTGTTAGTATGAACGACCAGCCAAGCTGATAACAATGCAGAGAGCTGGGCTCGAACCCAGCGTCTCCTGCATTGGTGGCGAGCGCCTTGCCCACTACACCACCTAGCCGCCCTGATGGATACATCTTGATATTTGTCTAGTCTAGTGTGTTCATTAGATCGGTGAAATCCTCTTTCAGTGCCTCTGTGCCTGTTTTCGTAGGCAGTTAGCCTCTCTGGTATGCAATCCATTAGCATTAGCCACACTTCTAGGCCTCTTTTATTTTGGAAAGAATGATAAAAAAAACATTATAATAATATTTTTTTTATTTTTTACTATTCGACTAAGAGGTTGGTTAGTCGACTACGGCTCCTTTCGACCGATTAGTCGACCATCAGAGCTCCATGTCAACACTGCTCTGTCGGGACGATGGCATTTAAGAAAGTATCTGCTGTTAAAATGACAAACAGCATTGACACTTTAATTCACGGTCGATTAAAAACACGTTTATTTTATAATGCTCACTCTAGTCTCAGTAGGAGGATACTAGGGCTGCACGATTAATTGTTTTTTTAATCGAAATCGCGATTTGGAATGATGCAATTATCAAATCGCCAAGCCTGCAATTTAAAACAAAAAAGAAAAAAGAAAAAAATTATTTAACCAGGAAGTCCCATTGAGATACAAGATCTCCTTTGCAAGGTAGACCTGGCCAAGATGACAGCAATAACATTTGCAATACATCACACAGCAATAAAATGTGCGATACATCACACAAGAACATAATAAATGTGCATGTATACAATACATCACATGTAAACACAAAGCAGAATAGTCTACATGATAGTAAAAGTGTATAATACAGGGTAATACAGTAATTTTGCAGTTGGGACCCGCCTACAGAAAGCAGCAACATTCTTCTTGTAAATTTTTTTTTAAATATGTTATAATCGCATCGCAAATCGCAATATCTGTCAGAATAATCGCAATTAGATTATTTCCCAAAATCGTGCAGCCCTAGAGGATACCGCACGTGTTGTTGATCAATTACGTCATATGGGATCGGAGGCTAGCCTTTCGGCGTACTTACCGATACCAGCATTTTAGGCAGTATCGGAGGCATTTCCGATACTGGTATCGGTATCGGAACAACTCTACTTAAAACTCATAAACAAGTATTGAGCAAGACAAGTTAGTCTGTTAGGTTATGAAAGCCAGTGATTATTGTATGACTCAGACTTCAGCAATAATCATGAGCATTATAAAATAAAACACACATGGCATGGTGGAATACCATAAACATATTTCTTGATGTTTCCTTTTTTTAAGTAAGTAAAGAGGCCTAGGTTCATATCGGTGAGCCCAATTTGTAACACAAAAAGAGACGTGTAGCCTATTTATTTATTTAATATTTTATTTGTTCATATTATTATTTTATTTGTTGCCATGCCTAAAATAATAGTCAAGCATAGGGCTAAAACATTTTCTTAAACAATATAAGAATGTTATAATAAAAGCTTTTCTATACATTTGTCTGATTGATTGATTGAAAACGTTATTAACAGATTGCAGAATGGGTATTGGGTACAATACAGTACAGCTCAATAGAACAACTGCTAAGACTGGAGGATGAAGACCAGAAAAAGGCTTTCGGCTTGTTTACATAAGTGTCCTCCATTTTCAATTCATCAAAACATTTAGAGACATACAAATATACAGTACTTTCATAAAAAAAAAATGTCTTTGCCAGTTCACAAGTATCGGTATCGGTGTATTTTCATATTGGTGCATCCCTAACCAAAATCTTGTAGCACGAGTATAAAATGTCTCTAAAATCTCTAAGTAGTGCAGTTCATCAATTAAATAGGTATGTGACTGGCAAAGGACATGAATCTTGCATACAGGGCGCACAAAATCCAAACCGTAGCCAGAAATGTTTTCAGACAAAAAAAATGTCTGCCCATACTGGTAAATTGCAGGGACATAACTGTATACAAGACATCAATATGTTACACTTCAAATTAGCAATGCAAATCTGTTTAAATTTGTCATACAATATTTTTTTATTGAGTGTAAATCACTAATAGAACAAAAACAACAAACTGTGTGTGTGTGCGCTTGTAGTACTCCTTGAATGAGATCATCTCACACACACACACTCCATTGCATTAATCAGAAGTACAAGGAACTCTGCATACCTTTGTTTCACAATGAAATGTGCTTTATAAATTAAATGAATTATTATTGTAAATAACCCCATGAACGGTTTATTATTTTTATGGGTAATTACCTGCTTCATATCTGTGATGTTACTGTAGTGGTTTCAGTGTGTGCCTAAAGTTATATATGTGTTGGGTTGGGCGGTTTATAGAGATCTATGCCAATGTATATCCGGGACTTTTATTAGAAGAATTGATAGAGGCCTAGTACGGTATGTGTATATGTGACCTTTATTTTGAAAACCGTGTCGCCGTCTTGCGAGGCAACCGTGTTTACGTTTGTGCTTTTGACAGTGAAATGTTCTGTTCAACTTAGCTTGAAGGTAAGACGCTAATCAAAGAGGTTTAATGGACCCGTATGAGGCCATAGCTCTTACGGTGGCACTTTGATTGTTTCTAGAAGAGGAATGTAATACTTCCCAGTGATGGCTTACTATGTGCGTGTGTGTGTATGTGCGTGTGCAAACGGGAACGGGACACACATCTGTGCAATAGCACACACCCGTCACACCACCAAAGTCACTGGCTGGCCCACAGTGTGCGTGTATGTGCATGTGTTAACTTCGCTAACGTTATCCGCCTCAGTAACATTAGCTGCCTCGCCGGATTCCTCTTTCTCGTCTCTTTTGCTCAAAATAAAAATGAATGGGCTTCATGGCTGGCTGAATCTTTAGCGTTGTCTGATTCTGAATGTATAACTTGCCTATGCCGGTAGCCCGGTACCGTGACTTTCTGTTCCAGCGCGTACTGTGTTTATCGTTTCATTTATCTCGTAAAATTAGCCGCGTCACCGCAGGAAACTCTACTGTGATTGGACGTTTATGCGCCTTGTGGAATGTGGGACTTGTAGTTTCTGAACTATTAACAGCGGAGCTTGTAATCTTCACTCGCACACTGCGAGTAAATGATTTTTCCGGTTCGCACACACACATATTATTAGGGGCAAATACGAGTGAAATGCTCGCACTGTAGAGCATATATATAATTATAATATATATATAATTAGTAAACTGTCTGGGGCTTTTCTTGCCCCCCTTAACTGATTTTCGAGGGCATTTGGTGAATTTTCTAGTGCATTTTGCCCCAAGCCCCCGTTAATTTCGAACCCTGCTAATATGCAAAACGAGAAATAAATAGTCATTTTAACAGCAGTAAGTTGCCAGCCACTTTCATATATGGGGATCCGTGACAATTATTATTATTACCTTATTTGCATATTGTCTCGTTATTAGATAGATATGAGGTGGCTAACCCGCGGCTCGCGAGCAGCATGTGCCCCTATGCCCGTCAATGTGTGGCTCCTCCCTCCATAATTTTTTTTTAAAAAGAATTATGTATATTCAAATCAAATCAAATTTATTTATAGGGCCCGACAACACACGTTAATGTCCCCATGGGCCGTACAGGTCTTCTTTAAACAAGTCAAGAAGACAACATAACAATAAGTCAAGAACAGAACAAGAACACCATAAGGTCCAAACATTTTTAGATGAATGCAAATAAATGAAAGAATGCAAGCACTCCCAGACATACCCCACGTGAAGGTAAAGAAAAACTCACTAAAACCTAACAATAGGGAAAAAAGCTCCACAGGCAGTGTGGAGGAGAGAAACCTTAGAAGGGCCATTCAAGGGGGGATCTCCCTTCTTAGATGTTGGTGATAGTAGTGTTGCAGACGGACAGTTGGTAAGCATGCACTCATGTGTGTGGTGAAACACAGATGAGTGCATGCAATAGCAACTGTACATTTTGAAAAATTAACGATAGAGCTAATAGCGATAGCAACTGAAAATTTTGAAAGATCAAAGACAGAGCCGACAGCGGATCCACCCGAGGCACAGGGGCGGCGCAAAGAGGGTCACGTCCTCCCCGTCTCAGTCACGGGACATTAAACACTCCGGTCGTTGCTCAGGGACAGCCGGAGACAGGGAGATAGGGGGTGGCGCAGAGAGGGTCGCGAACTCCCCGACATCATCGCGGGACATCCGGCACTCCGGTCACCACTACGAGACCTCCGGAGACAGGGGGGCACGCAGAGGGGGTCGCAATCTCCCGGCCTTCGTCACGGGACGTCCAACACTCCGGTCAACACTCCAGGACAGCAAGTCATAGGAAGACAGGGAGACGGGACAGGCATTAAGACAGCTCATGAGATTGTAGTAGGCGGACATAGCAATAGATACAAGTGGTAGGCATATATGTGAATGGAGTAGATATATGAAGTAAGCGTATTATGTGAATAGAATAGAAGTACTTAACCCAGCAATGAAACCGCGTTGACTGTTAATCTGTTAACAGTCTGTTAATACTGTTAATCAGTTGACAGGACCACGGACAGACGGCGGTGAATAACTGATCCAAGGCCTCGGAGGTGCATGTAGAGCAGTCACTACAATCTTGGCCAAGACCCCGAGGCATCCATCACCTTAGTCAGCGCCAGGAGACGGGCACTCAGAGAGAAGGGGGAGGGGGGGAGGGAGGGGGGGAGAGGGGGGGGGGAAGAGTTAGAGAGTTCCCATGTTCGTGGTGCTGCAAAGGAGCAGACATGTAGTACCCTGTAGTACCATGTAGTACCCCGTAGTGCCATGTAGTACCCTATAGTACCCCGTAGTGCCATGTAGTACCCCGTAGTATCCTGTAGTACCCTGTAGTGCCATGTAGTACCCTGTGGTGCCTTGTGGTACCATGTAGTACCCCATAGTGCCATGTAGTGCCATGTAGAGCTATTTAAGCCATGTAGTACCCTGTAGTGCCATGCAGTACCATGTAGTACTCTGTGGTACCATGTAGTACCCTGTACCCTAACTAAACTACCCTATAGTAAACTACCCAGTGGTACCATGTAGTACCCTGTACCATAACTAAACTACACAGATTAATCTTCTTTTTTTTATGTCATTCATTCCATAAGACGTAGAATAAACATCGACTTTTCTTTTTTTTATGGTTCATTTGCATGTTCTTGGTATCTGATTCTAGGGACATATGGATCTCAGGGAATGTATTCCTTTTTTTGTGATCAAATTATTTTATTTTCAAACATGAAACAACACAGTTCACAACTTCACAACATAATAACAATAATACAATCCATACAATAATACATAAAAAGACACCAAAAACATCGACTCAACACTACAATGACTAAACAATAAATCAAATAGATTGTACAATTCCCCTCCCTCACCACCCATCACAGCCACGATCCCCAACCCTCGAGAGCCCCAAGTCCGGTACCCCGGCGAGCCAGAGCATCATGCCTCTTTAACACCCCGACTCGCCGAGCGCCCGAACCAAGGGCCCCCCCCACCCCTAGCCTGTGACACTCCGACACAATCAAAAGGGGCCCATAACACAAACATAATGGGTTTCCTGAGCCCCCTCCATCTACAGGCCCGGCAGCTGCGAACCCCGACCCCGGGGGATCCGCAGTCTGGTGCCCCCACGAGCCAAAGCATCACGCCTCTTTAATGCCCGACCCGCAGAGACCCCGAACCACGGCCCCCCCCAGTCCGAGCCCACAACCACCAGACCCACATCTAAAGGGGGCCCAGAATATATACATAATTAAAAATACAATAAAAACAAAAGGAAAAAACAAGTGGACAATGGTCTTCGCTCGCTCTTCACCCCCCACACTCACCCCAGGACCCCAATGTGAGTTAAATACATAATATATGGTAGATTATCTAGCAATTGATCGTTATATGCGCTCTTTAAGTTTTGCAACCGCTGCCAACCAGATAGCAATATTCGCTTCGTTAACCCCTAAAACTCGTGCAGCGGATATCTCCAGATATATCACATCAAGGTAGGTAAAAATCCATACCTTCGGGCATAGCTTGTCTGGGTGTATCCACTGTGAGGCAATCAATTTCTTTGCGGCTGTGAGGCCGGCTAAAATGAGTCTCTTCACATGTGTAGAGGTCGGTAATTGGGAAACCTCCTTCAGTAATAATACTGAAGGCAGGACGGGTATAGTCAGAGAAAATATCTGATAGCTGGGTGGTAATCTCTTCCTAGAAAAGCTCAACAGGAGGACATTCCCAGTACATATGCATAAATGTTCCGATGGCCCCGTTTGGACATAAGGTACATCGAGAGTCAGGTCTGAGACCCATTAGATTCAGTCGTCTAGGGGTCAAATAAGTCCTATGAATCTGTTGGTGATCAGGGTTGCGTGAGGATAGCCGAACATTTTCCCAGACTGCATCCCAATCAAAATCTACATCCAACTCCGGGACATCCTTTCTCCAAATCGTATCCAGGGGGAGGTCTTTATACGAGGACATAAGTAAATGGCGAGAAAAGTCACAAACGAAGCCTCTGGATGTCTCTGTCATAAAATAATTTGTGAAAACGGTGACGCTCTAGTGGAACATCCCATGGAACGCCATGAGCCCTCAGGGCTGCTCTTATTTGTAAATGAAAGAAAAAGGAGGTTCTGGGGAGATCATATCCATTGGATAGATCTTGGAAAGATCGGAGACCAGAGTTATCGAAGATGTCCCCCAACGTATGGATACCTTTCTTTTCCCATCTAGGGTACCTAATAGGTTGTTGTCCAATAAGGAGTAAATTGTTATTAAATAGAGGGGAATGTGTGTGCCATTTATGGCGGTTAGTACATGCTTTCTGGGTATCGTGCCACGTCTGAATCACATGTGTGATAAGCGGGCCAAATCATAATTTGCATTGCTTAATTGAAATGTTGGTATACACAATATCTTGAAGTCTGTGTGGGGACACCATCTTCTCCTCCAATGGTCGCCAAGACACAGCTGCTTGAGTGTCAAACCAAGTGATCAGAGGTCTCAGAGAGAAAGCTTGAAAATAATATTTAAAGTCTGGAAATGCTAAGCCTCCATCGAGTTTACCTCTTTGGGGAGTTGATCTCTTCAAGCGTGGGCGTTTATTATTCCAAACGAATTTATATGAGGCAGAATGCAACTTCTGCCAGTAACCAGCAGGAGGAGGCAGTGGGAGCATCGAGCTGATAAAATAAATTCTGGGTAAAATATACATTTTAATCATTGACGCACAGGCCTGTAATGATTTTTTTTATTTTGACCATCTGTTGAAGTCATTTGTAATTAGGGATGGGAATTGATAAGATTTTATCGATACAATTCCATTATCGATTCTGGTTATCGATCCGATTCTTTATCGCTTCCCTTATCGATCCCTGATAAATTTATAATTTAAATAAATAAATTGGAAATGCAACAGAACTAAGCTGGTTGGAATAACAACATGCAACTTGACATTTCTGATTGTCATTGTTGAGCCCCCATGTCAGAAAAATACAAAAACTGTAAAAAAATATTTAATTTTTTTTATTCTTAAACTAATTTAATCTATTGAATAACGACCTGTTGAATGTAACTACAGTTCAATATCTTAAACCAGGGCTATTCAACTGGCGGCATGATTCTGACCGGCCCACCAAAGATTACATGATAATAAAAAAAAATACAATTTTTTTTTCTTTTTTTTTTTTTTTTACTTTTTTCTTTTCATGTCAACGTTAACACGCACAATTGAGCCAAAAGTCACTCAATTAATGACAGATGTCCAGAGAATTGATGCATTTTGTGAGCAACCCATTTGCCAATGTAGCTGCTATTTCCACAAAAGGACAAGAGTTCCTTGCATCACTTCACATTGATGAAGGTCTCCTGCAACTTGAAATAATTGACATGCAAGCATCATCTGCTCTGAAGCAGGCACTTGAGAATGAATCCACCACAACATTTTGGATAAAGTGTATTCATGTCAAGACATTCCCCAAAATAAAAATGCTGGCAATATCTGTGCTAACAATGTTTGGCTCAACATACACCTGTGAATCCAGTTTCTCTCACATGAATGCCATTAAAACAAGCAACCATGCCTCCTTGACAAATGAGCATTTTCATCACTGTTTGCGGGTAGCCCTCACTTCCTATGAACCCTCTTTCTCTGCCATTGCCCAGTCAAAGAAGTGCAATCGCTCTCATTAGATGTGTGTATGTAGGCTAGGCCTGTCTGCCCCCCACCCCCCTGATGTTTGAGAGTTAAGAGTCGACAATAAGTGCTAATAAGATGCTGTGATTTGCTGTTGTTGCACAGACATGAAGCACTTTTTCATAAGCTCAGCTGCACTATAATGTGTTTTTTGTTCAAGTGTTGATGTTAGAATGTTCAGATGCACATCATGCACTTGTTTGTTTTTTATTTTATTTTTATATTGAAATGTTGAAGAGGAGATGTTGCAGTTGTTGCACAGTCATAAATGAAGCACTTTTTGCAGGAGATGTTGCAGATGTGGCACATAAACGAAGCACTTTTTTTGAAAAGTATACTACTTTTGCAATGTAGTTAAATAAAAGTTGTGAAAATGTGGTTGCGTGTTGTGTTAAGTGTACATATATTCATAGCACGGGGAGGCGCCGTGGCAGTCCGGCCCCTGGCCCCTTGGGTTTCTGACAATGTGGCCCCCTGAACAATTTAGTTGAATAGCCCTGTCTTAAACTAATTGAATCTATCTCTCAGTCTCTTATTATATGTGAACTAAAGAGTACAAGGTTTACACAACAGCCCCCACCCCTTTTATTTTTTATTTGTACCTGTACTACCTGCTGTCAGCTGTTATCTCTCTCTGTGTCTGTATGAGCTTGGTTAGTTAGCGTTAGCTAGCGTTAGCTCTGTGGCTGTTAGATTGCCCCGAATTAAATGAATGACTCGGTTCTAAAGCATTCGAGTAGTTTTCAATCACTGCACTTAGAAACAGTCAAACAGCGGGAGCATTTCAGGAGCATATGACCAAAACCCAGGCAATTTCGAGCCCTTAAGGAATCAAATAGTCTGCCATGGCTACATGCGTGGCGCTAGCGTTATTGTTTTGAAATGCCCTAACTGTCAGAAAAACCTGGCAGCGATAAGAGGAATCAATAGTCACGGAGGCATGCGATTCCAGGAATCTGACAATTAGGAACCGGCTCCCAACGGGAACCGGTTTTCGATTCCCATCCCTATTTGTAATCCTGTCACCCAAGCTGGAGTAGTTATACCGTACCGTCTGGCTAATAGTAGGGAATATTTCAATTCCGAGACATTTAAAGTGCTCCACCATAAGTATGTTTGCAGGCAGAATGGTAGCCTTCGCAGGCTCATTAAGTGGAAGAAAAGCAGATTTTGGCCAGTTGATCTTAAAGGGGACCTGCATTGCTATTCCTAGCACTATTTGGGTAACTTTACACTTAGGGGTGCACCGATATATCGGTCGGGTATCGGTATCGGCCGATAAGTGCCTTGTTGACTGCTATCGGCCTATCGGCCGATAAGCTCAAATGTGCCGATAGCAGTCGCCGATAAATAACCATCAATTTGTGTCGTCAAAAGGCAAAATAAAAAAAAGTTCACTCGCGACCTACCTGCACAACGCCCGCCGTCCCCCACACACACACACAAGCTACTGCATCACAGTTACTACTTATGATTAACAAGGCATTCGTTTTGTGGCATTAACGTTATATAGTTAGTGTTACACGGACAATAACATCAGCATATTATTTAGCACCATCCAGGCATCAACGTGAGCTCCCGGTACGGTAGCTAGTTAGTTAGCACCATCCATGCATCAACGTGAGCTCCCGGTACGGTAGCTAGTTAGTTAATAACGTTATATAGTTAGTGTTACACGTTCAATATAACATCAGCATATTATTTACCCGAACACAGCAAGTAAGCAAGGCATTATTCCGTTCATAGCAGTTCCATTCCGTTGCTCATTCCGTACCAAACTACCCATTCTGCAATCTGTTAATAAAGTTTTCAACCAGACAAATGTATAGAAAGGCTTTGTTTTATTATAACATTTGTTGCAGTAAAATCATTATGTCTCATTTGGTCATGCTGTGGAGCGCTGGTCGCAGTGGTCGGCGGGCCGGGCAGCTAAGGTATTAGCTACGTTAAGTTTGTTGTGATGTGCTCTCGAGTGAGTCGCAAGCAGATCAATGGCGGCATGCCCGAAAGTAGAAAATGAATAAACGCTTGCCGATTGGTGGTAAGAACAGCAGGAGGTGGGTGCTAGCGGTGTGGCGTAATTGGCCGAATCGACTGTCAATCAAAATGGTTCCATTGCATTGGTTGAAAGCTCTGGTTGAGAGAATAGTATCCCGCTGCAGGCCGCCAGAATGGTTCCATTGCATTGGTTGAAAGCTCTGGTTGAGAAAATAGTATCCCTCTGCAGGCCGCCAGACGATACTGGGAAAGAGATAGTGATACCATAAACATATTTCTTGATGTTTCCTTTTTTTAAGTAAGTAAAGAGGCCTACAAATACAAACATACACATACAAATATACAGTAGTTTCATAAAAAAAAGAAAAAATTTAAAAAAAGATTTAAAAAAAATTAAAAATTTCCAAAAATGTGTTAACAAAAATGACAACATAGCTTTAATATAAAAATTTATTTTTTTCTTTCAAGAGGGTCTCATCATACTTCCACAGTGACCAGTTAACCTTTTACACAAACATTAAATAACAGACCTTATAACAGACCTTTCATTAACAATACTATATATAGCCACTGCCAGAATATTGACACACGTATCGTGTGTGGTGAGCACACGCATTCATGCACAACGAAGACAAGATTGCGTTGTCTCAATCATTTTAACTATAAATTTATGAGCTCAAAGTATGAGCTCACTGACTGAAATGTCCAACAAAAAGCATCAATTGTCAAATAATATTGATCACATTAACTATACTAGATGTTTTTGAGGAAATTAGAACGGGAACAACAACTTAACCCTTGTGTCTGATCAGATTCTTATTTGTTTGATAACTTTGCAATGATTATGTTTGTAGTCAATATAATATGTGGCATAATCTTTTAATTATCTTGTATTTTTTTTTTACTCTCTTTCATAAATTGTTTATTCAACTTCAGCCCGATCATAACCACCACATATTGTTTTTTTGTCATATTTAACAACTCTTTTCAGAAAAGTGGGAGTATTTCATTACAAAAAAAATATAAAAAATGGTTATGATCAGGGCTGAAGTTGAATAAAATATTTATGGAAAAGAAAGTGGGAAATTATTTCAACATAATCTTTTTATGGAGTTTTTCAATTTAGTCCCCTAATAAGAGTATAATACTTGAGTTTTCAGACACAAGGGTTAAATAACAATGGCAGAGGATTTGAATTTAAACACAGTGGAGCTCAGATGATCTACAGTTGTCCACGACTTATCCTCCAAGGCATCTGCTATATAATAATCTTCAGATTTACTTAAGTGTTATTAGTAGGTTACAGCAGTAAGCATTAGTTTGCTCAGTCAATTATGGCCAATTCGTTTTATATTGTTTAATACAGTTAAATAAATAGATAAATGAAAAGCTATTTTTTTTGTATCCCCCCCACTGTACCGAAAATAATACCGAACCGTGACTTCAAAACCGAGGTACGTACCGAACCATGGATTTTGTGTACCGTTACACCCCTAATGTTTCTATAACTCTCTCCCATATAACTCTCTCCCATACCCTTAACACCAACCGCTGAAGTGCCCTTGAGCAAGGCACTAAACCCCCAACTGCTCCAGTGTAGTTGCTCAGTGGCCAACAGTGTCAGACTGTGGTTGTACTGGGCAGCTCCCAGGTGTGAATGGAACTCTGTGAATGTGAAGCAGGGCGTAGCTGAAAAAGAGCATCCGTGCTCAGCGAACCTACCTTGGGTAAATAAAGGTTAAAATAAAATAAAAACACTGCAAGAACAGGCTGAAGCAGCAAGTCATTCAAGTAGATGCCGTCCATGGAAGAACAGTGTCCATGAGGGTAATTCCTTGTACTGTATGAACCAGGGAAACAGTGTGTGCTGGGGTACCCTAAGTTTGACTCTGGTTCGCTTGACTTAAGTTTGGGTCACTTCGGTTCCAAGAACAGGCTGAAGCAGCAAGTCATTCAAGTAGATGCTGTCCATGGAAGAACAGTGTCCATGAGGGTAATTCCTTGTACTGTATGAACCAGGGAAACAGTGTGTGCTGGGGTACCCTAAGTTTGACTCTGGTTCGCTTGACTTAAGTTTGGGTCACTTCGGTTCCTTGAGATGCCTCCCTCCCGGTCTGGCACATAACGAAGCCACTTCTTGACAGTTTCGCTGTAGTCCTGGTCGGTCAGCTTGGGGTCAAACTGTCGAGCAGCAGCTGATAGACACAAAAATAAAAAAGTGAGGAAGAGAGGTGAGATGATGTACGATGATAAGAGCACCCCTCACTTCACACGAGTGTGATTTTTTTTTCACTCAATTACTCACTCTGTAGGTCTACAGTAACAAGCTACAGTCAGCATCCAGTTAGACTGGACAGGAAAGAGAAGCAATCGCCTAGCCTGACACCATCTAGGCAATACAATGTGTATCCATGCACCTCTAGATCTATCAGTGTTTAGAGGGTCTATCACACCCTCTAAACACTGATAGACCCTCTAAACACTGTGACAGACCCTCTAAACACTGTGACAGACCCGACAAACACTGTGACAGACCCGACAAACACTGTGACACCTCTAAACACTGATAGATCTATCAGTGTTTAGAGGGTGTGATAGTATCACAGTGTTTGTCGGGTCTATCACAGTCTTTAGAGGGTCTATCAGTGTTTAGAGGGTCTGGCACAGTGTTTAGAGGGTCTATCACAGTGTTTAGAGGGTCTATCAGTGTTTAGAGGGTCTATCACAGTGTTTAGAGGGTCTATCACACCCTCTAAACACTGATAGACCCTCTAAACACTGACAGACCCTCTAAACACTGACAGACCCTCTAAACACTGACAGACCCTCTAAACACTGATAGACCCTCTAAACACTGATAGACCATCTAAAGACTGTGATAGACCCTCTAAACACTGATAGACCCTCTAAACACTGACAGACCCTCTAAACACTGATAGACCCTCTAAACACTGATAGACCCTCTAAACACTGATAGACCATCTAAAGACTGTGATAGACCCTCTAAACACTGATATACCCTCTAAACACTGACAGACCCTCTAAACACTGATAGACCCTCTAAACACTGTGATAGACCCTCTAAACACTGATAGACCCTCTAAACACTGTGATAGGCCCGACAAACACGGTGATAGATCTATCACAGTGTTTGTCGGGTCTATCACAGTGTTTGTCGGGTCTATCACAGTGTTTGTCGGGTCTATCACAGTGTTTGTCGGGTCTATCACAGTGTTTAGAGGGTCTGTCACAGTGTTTAGAGGGTCTGTCAGTGTTTAGAGGGTCTGTCACAGTGTTTAGAGGGTATCAGTGTTTAGAGGGTCTATCACAGTGTTTAGAGGGTCTATCAGTGTTTAGAGTGTCTGTCACAGTGTTTAGAGGGTCTGTCCCAGTGTTTAGAGCGTCTATCAGTGTTTAGAGGGTGTGATAGACCCTCTAAACACTGTAATAAACGCTACAAACACTGTGATAGACCCTACAAACACTGTGATAGACCCTCTAAACACTGATAGACCCTCTAAACACTGATAGACCCGACAAACACTGTGATAGACCCGACAAACACTGTGATAGATCTATCACAGTGTTTACAGTGTTTGTCGGGTCTATCACAGTGTTTAGAGGGTCTATCTAGGGCTGGGCGATATGACGATATTATATAAATATCGGGTACAGTTCATTAACGATACACTTTTTAAACGTATCGTGGATATCGTGATGTTTTGACCAAGAGGCTTGTGTCGCGTCAATCTGGTCCACACGTTGACACTTTTGAACAGCGCCGCCCCACACACACACTACTGCATCAAAAGTTGCTACTTATGATAACAAAGGCAATCGTTTTGTGGCATTAACGTTATATAGTTACACTTTCAATAACATCAGCGTATTTACATAGCAACGACCGAGGTTGACCTAGATATAGCAAGCGTTAGTCGTTCATATCTCAGCCCGTGCTGACTCAGTTGTGCCCATTCTGCGGTCTGTTAATAAAGTTTTCAATCAGACAGATGTATGGAAAGGCTTTTATTATAACATCCGTTGCAGTAAAATCATTATGCCTCCAGTCGTTTAGTCCTTCTGCGGAGCTAAAAGCTAAACGTCGGCCGCGGCGAGCTGCCATTGTTATTGTCATTGAGCTCTCCAATGGCGGAAGTAAAAAATGAATACGCGCTTGCCGATTGGTGCTAAGAACAGCAGGGCGGGTGCAAGCGATGTGACGTAATTGGCAGACGCGACTGTCAATCAAAATGATTCTGTTTGCCGACTGAATGAATGAGAACGTTATTAACAGATTGCAGCATGGGTACAATACAGTACAGCTCAATACAACAACAGTCAACAGTGGACTGGAGGATGCAGACCAGAGAAAGACTTTCGTCTTTTTTACATCAGGGTCCCCCATTTTCAATTCATCATATTTCATATCTAAATCATATAATATCTCATTGCTAAATATATGCAATATATAATCTAATAATCCAATAATCTAAATCTAATAGGGATGCCCCGATCGATCGGCCACCGATCGTTATCGGCCGATAATCAGTATAAATATGCGATCGGGGAATTCCGATAATGAGTCATATTCGCCGATCGCGGAAACTGATCAAGTGGATATCTCACTCGCTTGTCTCAGACGCACAGGACCTGCAAACTGCTCCTCCTCCCTAGCCCCGCCCGCCCCCGTGTAGAGTTTGTAAACAAAGAGGTGCGGCTCCTCTGCTCGAGTCTGTAGTGCATTCGACCTGCGCTAACGTTAGCTACCTAGCTATTGTTACTGTTTAAACAAAATTACCCAGTCAACTATTCACGTTTAGTAGGCATTGTCTAACGGTATTTAGCCGGCTAGCTACCGATAGCTCCTGATATCAACAAATGATCCAGAAAATCTAGTAGTCCATGTTCATACCTCCGGTAGCTTGCGTTAGCTTGCGTTAGCTGACGTTAGTTTACTGTTCAAAACGAAATGTCCCATTGAACTAAAGTTCTGTCTTAACGTCATCTAGCTGGCTAGCAGTAGCTACAGATAGCTCTTGATATCAATGTCTTATAACATTGATTTAATGCGTATTCGAGCTGAGGGCTTGCTGAATGTGAAATGACCAAAGCATAACGTTACCAATAGGGTCCCGCTGCAGCGCCGGAGAATCCTTTTTGGAGCTGGAGGCTACTAGAGTACACACAGACAGTGGAGCTGTTTGCAGATAGCGAGCATTTTGACTTGTTGCGTGGTGGCGATGTCTCGCAGATAATACAAGTACAAGTCTAATTATATAATATATATATTTTATTAAAGAAAAATTATATAAAATAATTTTTAATTTCTTTTTAATCAAAAACGATCGGATTGGTATCGGCCGATATGGCTCACGACGATCGGTGATCGGTATCGGTGGCAAAAAACGTGATCGGGGCATCCCTAAAATCTAATATATAATATAAAAATGCTAAATGCATGGGTATTTTATTTTGTCTTTAATGTTAGCTTGCAAACTCAAATACTGTCTTGGTAAGCCTCATAATGAATTGTTTGGGGGAAAAAAGAAAAACATCGTGATGCGTATCGTGTATCGCCGAAAGGTCAGAAAATATCGTGATATCATATTTAGGCCATATCGCCCAGCCCTAGGTCTATCACAGTGTTTGTAGGGTTTGTAATCACTCGTTTAGCATTTCAAATATTTTAATATTTAAATAAATAAAACTTACATCAACTCCGAGCAGCAGTTTCTCCGTAGGCTCCTTGAAGTACACCATAAGGAGTACTTCAAGGACCTTCACCATAAGAATGACTATTCTGGGGGAGCTCCAGTAGCTCACCGCGCACCTCGAACGCTATTTTGGCGTCGGGGACAACCGTGCGCGTCACGGATCTGGGGTAGCGAGTTCGACTCCCGGACAAGCCGTACTTTCTCAGAGTGTCTTTCCCCCCATCTGTACCCCCATTCAACCTGTTTCTGTCGGTCATACTTGACCAGAGAAAAAGCGATAAACGCAAAAAGAACCAGCGGAATGGTCAAAGTTTAAAAAAAAAAAGAATTACTATTCTGACACAGGTTCCCCTCAACTACAGTATAGACTGTTAATAGATGACGGGACCTAAGATGGGTTTACACACTGTACCAGGAGAACTGTAGACCAGGAGTTGTGTTACAAGAGAAGTGATTCAAAACTAAAACTTTGTTTGTAATGACAGCTTCAAGGATGCTTTCTGTATGATCACCCGCAGTATTCAGGTGTGATTTTGGCCCATCAGTATCCTTCTGACTCCCTGATCAGAAATGTTGCGAGGAGCACCAGTGCGTGGCCGGTTGATGATGGAGTGATGTTGCTTCCACTTATGGATAATGCCCCCAATGGTGCTTACTGGAAGATTCTGAAGTTGTGAAATACGTCTTTAGCCAATTCTATTTTCATGATTTGCAACAATCTGTTTGTGAAGGTCTTGAGAGGCTAGCCCTTTGCTTTTACCCATCAGTTGATGTTTCTTGTGTGGCACCTTGGTAACAAACAAAAAAACATTTTATAGCCCATTAATATATTCTAACCCAGTTGACATTATTAGCACAGATAGGAGGTAGAGTTGCCTCCTAATTCGTTTTGGTTTTCAGCTAGTTCCTTGCCTTTCCTTGCTGTGGTGTACTGCTTTTTCTTAGTCTGTCCAATAATTTTTTCCTGTTTCATTCCACTTGATTACACATAACTTTATTTACATATGGACTTTAATGTTTAGATTTCTTGAGTTAATACAAACGTCTGGTGCAAATTTCGCTTGAATACGCTAATTGGAAATACATTTACTGAACAATACTTATTTCCCCCATTGTACACTATAAGAAGTGCTTCTACTTTATTCACCTGCACTGCAGAGTATCACGTTAACAATCAAATGGCTAGCAAGCTCACCTGTGACATACTGTACAGTGCAAAATACAAGAGTACAATCTTAGTCAACTTTTATGAAAACAATACACAAGTTGGAACAGTTTGAACGTTTTATTAGTTTATTTACTGTCTTTCGAGTTTCAATGCATAATCCAGACAGTTGCATTCCAGATGAAAAACATAACGTTACTGAAATTAATAAGGAATGCAATGTTCGCTAGCTTACCAACGTATTTCATTCCCTGTAGCTGAGTACTGAGGCGGAAGTGACAATCTTTCAAAGTAAAAGAAAACAGCTTTTTGCGCGACGGATAAATGCAATTTCACGGAGAGAATATGTCTGGTGGCCATATAATACTGTATTATAGCTTACTTGAATGAACAATCTCCCTCCCCACTTTACCAGCGCATTTTAAATGCACAATAAAGTCTCTCTCAGTCTCGCGCCGTCCCAACGTTGACAGTGGCTCGTGTTATCGACACAAAGGCACAGTGATGAATGAGGAAGTCAATACTCAATAGACCGCCGCCGGTCGACTTTGCGCCTCCTGGCGGCATAAAACAGAAAAGCAGCCTGGGTTCCTAATTAATTAAAACGACGTGATATAACCGTGCGCGCGTCGCGGCAAAGTGTCCATGAAAACTAAAGGCTTCATCTGTAACTAACTGTACAAATCGATGTGATTGGCTGAGACTGTATTTTGTACGGTTGGCTGCCTGGCTGTTGTGGATTTGGGTAGCCAGCTAGCAGCTAACATCAACTCAATGTCAACACTATGTTGACACTCTGAGCGAGTTTGCCGACAGCAATGTAACAAACAATATGGTCCGTGCGGAACCATTATCCCCAACACATAGTTATTAGCTAACGTCAGCATAATAACGATAATGGAAGGAGTAAGCCGGCCACTAAAAAGAAAACACACGCAGTGTTCTCAGACGAAAGGGATGAGCGGCACCACCCAACAAAAGAAAGTTACGAGAGGATGGAAGTTTGAAGATAGCAGTGTTTCAAGAGACTGGCTAGGCTACAGTATGATGCAGGGGCTGTAGACTGTGGTGAGTTGTTAACTTGTTCCGTGTTCCGCAACTATGTCAAAAAGAAAAACGGAAACAACACATTTGTCATTGTCGTGTTACTTCACAGTACAAATATGTGAGTCCTCTGCTGTGGTTGTGAGTATCCTTTATTAGCTTAACTCCGTAGCAACATCACACAGGTGTATCTGTAGACGGTCTCCTCCCCACTGTATATTCTCTCCCCACCGTATGTATCTTTTTTCTCCCACCCACCCTAATGTACAGTCTCCTCCCCATCATAATGTATATAATCTCTGTTAGGATCTATGGGTAACAGTACTGTATATTTGCATATCGTATATGTCACAAATGTAACATTACTATATACCTGTCCTGTAGTATGTCATGTATGTCCGTCCCTATGCCATAAATGTTGTGTCCCTATGCCATAATTGTTGTTTATGTCATAAATGTCACTATGAATTGAAAATGGGGGACCCTGATGTATTCAGATTCAGACAACTTTATTGGTCCCGCGTGGGGCAATTCATATTTGCAGCTTACAAGCAACAAAGACAAACAAACAACAAAACATCTCAACGACAGCACGGCAAATAAAAAGAGAAACACTCCATGTGATACAATCCAGCAATAAAAGTAAAAGTAAAAACAGACAACCAAGTGCAAAAGGCTACTTAAAATGACTACTGTCTGTGTTTAAAAGTCTGATAGCCGAGGGGACAAAAGATTTGGCGTAGCGGTTGGTCCTACTTGGTGGGACGTCATAACGGCGGCCAGAAGGCAACAGTGAAAACCGCTGAGACAGAGCATGGAGGGGTTGATTTGTGATGCTCGTCCCCTTCTTGACCACCTGGTCCGTCCAGAGAGAACATATGTCTCTCTGTTTTACTCCAATTATTTTGGAGCACACTTTCACAATATACTGTAGGCTGTTCCTATCTTTGATAGACAGGCCACTGAACCAGTAGATAAAAGAAAAAGTTAGGAGGCTTTCAGTAAAAGAACTATAAAAAGTGCTCAGGATCTTCGCACTAACATTAAAAGAGTTCAGCTTTCTCAGTAGGTAGATCCTCTGCTGACCTTTTTTAACAATAGACTCTGTATTTAGGTTGAATTTCAGTTTACAATCAAACACAGTTCCCAGGTATTTGTACGATTCAACAGTCTGGACGTCCTCATCGTGAATTACACTAGCTACACTGGCTTGATGATCGGGGTTGTGTCTGAAGTCAATTATCATGTCCTTAGTCTTAGAGACATTGAGGTCCAAGTAATTCTCATCACACCAATTCACAAAGTCGTGAAGTACAGGTCCATGATCAGTTTCGGAGCGCTGCAGTAGAGATACCAGGACAGTGTCATCTGAGAACTTAACCAGATGCCTTTGGTCATGAAGCGATCTGCAGCTGTCCGTGTACATAATAAATAAAAGGGGAGACAAAACGCAACCTTGGGGGGAGCCAGTGTTGGAAATTGACATGTTGGACATCTGCCCATTGACAAAGACCTGCTGGACCCTCTCAGTGAGGAAATTTAAAATCAGCATGAGAAGCTGGTGTGGGAGACTAAAATGAGAGTCAAGCCTCTCAATTAAAATGTGGGGCTGCATTTTATTAAAAGCAGAGGAGAAATCTGCAAATAAAAGTCTAGCATGAGCTCCAGGTGTTTCCAGGTGTTTATACACAATGTCCAAGATGAAGAGCATAGCATCCTCCACCCCTTTACCTGGCTGATATGCGAATTGAAGGGGATCTAATTTACCCTCAATAAAAGACATGGTAGTGTTTTTTAAAAACTTCTCAAAAACCTTCATTGCTAATGAGGTAAGCGCCACTGGTCTAAAGTCCTTCAATTCTTTTGAATCTTTTGACTTAGGGATGGGTATGATGGTTGACGTCTTCCATAATGTGGGGATCTGACCTAGATCTACACACATCTGGAAGAGTCTAGAAAACACCCAACCAAGCTGATCAGCACAGTGGTGCAGGGTGCGCCCGCATATCGAGTCTGGGCCAGCAGCTTTTCTTGGTTTAACCTTTTTAAATGATACTGTGACCCAATCTTGGGAAATAACCATTTCGTTTTGGGGTTCCAGGGACTCCATGCATGCAGAGATTTTCTCTAAAAAGTCAGAACTTTCAAAGCGGGAGAAGAAGGAATTAAAAGTGTTTGGCAAGTCAGTGCTATTTACTCCTCTAATAGTAGTGGATTTATTCCTCCCAGTATTAGTATTTGTATTTATGGAAGCCATGTTCTTTATACCTTGCCATGCGGCTCTGAGGTCTCCACTGCTATATTGAGCTTCTATCTTGTCCTTATACATTTGTTTGGCTTTCTTAATAGCAATACAAACTTCTCTAGAAGCAGCCTTTTTCTCTAGGGCATTACTCGTACAATAGGCCAGTTTCTTTTTATTGATAACTGCTTTTAACTCCTTGGTTATCCAAGGTTTATTATTTGGATAAATAACAACCACTTTACTCAGGATAATGGAATCTACACAAAATGTGATGTACGAGGAGATGGTGTCACAAAGTTCATTAATGTTATCGCCGCATGCGGCAAAGAAACAGTCCCAGTCTGTACATTCGAAGCAGGCCTGAAGGGAAACAAGACAAACGCCTTTCTCTGGTCTGCATCCCCTTAACAATTGTGTGTATTGAGCCGTACTGTATTGTACCCATTCTGCAATCTGTTAAATATTGATTGATTGTTATAACATATTGCAGAATCGGTACAATACAGTACATCTCAATACACACAATTGTTAAGGGGTTGCAGTTGCAGACCAGAGAGACTTTCCTCTTGTTTACATCAGGGTCCCCCATTTTCAATTCATCATAACATATATGACATACTTGACATACAGATAGATAATACTGCTACATCTATACATTTATGACATACCAGATTTACAAATACAGTATTGTTTGTGATACAATAAGAGTCTAAAAAAGAGAGTATATACATTTGACGAAGAAACTGTACATTGGAGGAGGTTGGGGGGAGGGGGGGGGGGACTGTACATTGGAGGTGGTTGGGGGGGGGGGGGGGTTGGGTAGGCGGGGTGGGGGGGTAACTGTACATTGGATTATCGACGAAACCGAAACAAGTAGGCTCCCTTAAAACGCCAACGCTATTAAAAAGAAATACAGTGGAGGTTAAAATAAGAATATGACTTGGCCTGAAAAAAAGTTCAGTCAGGAGATTTTTTTTGCTTTAATCCCTGCATCCCTAAGAGTATCGATATGAACCGATCTTTTTACATTGCATCGATCCTATTGGATCATTGATAATTAGATCGATGTATCGATCTGGATCGGTGTATCGTCCCACCCCTGATACACACACAGCAATACTATGATTATGCAATATTTACTTATTTGTAATACGTACACATTGTACATTTTCAATACAATACGTAATTATATTACGTTATATGTAACTTATATAACACTTTATATAACAGAACGTACGTACATTATGTACCTTTTTCCCTGTGGTCAATTATTACTTTATTTACATATTTTAAGCAAGATCTTTCCCAGGAATGTCGCCACAGACACCTAGTTCATAATACTTGGTAATGCTGCATAGGCAAAGGCTTTCATCAATGGGCCATAGGCTCATTCACCATTGTGTTACCTCATTCAGTGAGAGATAGTGACTTAACTGACATTCATTTAAATGTCAAGATTGGCACTTTAAGCATGAGTAACGTTCATGCAGTCATGTCACCTAAACAAATAACTAATCTGTAATGCTGAGTCCAACTCCGATAGTGATATCAAAACTTGATAATGTTAAGTGTAATGTTATAGCATTAACTCATTCAGCGCCGGGGATTAGACGGGTCCCGTTGTAGCTATGCCACACTTTAAAGATAGGAGTGCGTCACCTTGTTTGTAGAGCTATATCTATATTCTATATTATAGCTATGGGGACAATACTATGGTCATTTGACAGTGCCTTTCTTCCGTCCAAGATACAAAAAAGAAAATGTTTCCATGCATACTTTCGAGCATTATCCCGTGGTGAATATAAGTATAATTTCAGAGTGGTCTGGGGTAATTCCCGAAAGGCTGAGTTATAGCCTTATATGTGAATTCTACTATATGCTGTGGCGTTTCTTGCCTGGACAGGCTACTATTACCAAATCAAATGTATATAATAGGTATTATGTTTCATCATGAATGCATGAAAGGTGGGGGGGGTTGTTGTTTCTGATTCTTTTATTGCCAGTAAAGGCATTCGTATTGAACACTAAAATCGCTGATCAGCTGGATCGGTATAAAAACATTGCACGATCAAGCTAGAATTGACGTCAGATAGTCCTTACCTATGATTGGGAGTATTCCAAAAATAATATTCCAATTGTTTGATCGCCATCTGGTCCATCCTATGTCCATCTGGTCCACGACATAACCTACCACAACATGTGGATCGGGGGCATTTGACGCGCTTCAATGCAATCGAGAGAACCGCTCGACTCGCCCGACCCAGAAACTGCGCCCAGAGACATTTCAGTGTAACACAGGGTCTGGAACAGGGTTTACTGCACTCTCGATACTGCCACCTGGGAGGATCTGGCCGGTACTGCATCCTCGGAGTCGCAGTATGCCTTCTAACTAATATTGAATAGAATATTAAAATAGGAAAAAAAAGAAAAACGATCAAATAACGTATATACGTGGTTGGCGTTCAATGGTTGTCGGCCAAACATGTATATAAACGCTGTTGGCGGGGAATGCGTTGATACAAGGCACAACTCCAGACAGGAATTCGTCCCATTCAACTCCAAAAGCCAAGTTGTACCTGTCACAGTTCTGATCATATGTATTGTATCATATTTTACAATGGCAGTAGTTCTGACTGTAGATGCCCAAATGTTCACAAAAGCATCTGTTGATCACCAAGACTTGTTCGCTAGTTAGTGTCTGGTACGGTATATCTTATGAACACTGCCTGAGGCTCTATTACGCATCACATGACATGAGTGTATCTTGCCCAGAATGAGGGCGCGAGGTGCAGAAAACACTTTTATAGGTCCCACCCTCTGGCATCTGAAGTTGCTAATGTCTTTTTTATTTGGCTTCACAGGGAGTGTAGTGTGAAACGGTGACCTGTCCCTTTGTTACTTTCAAAAGAAATGGTTACAACAAATTAAATTAAAATTATTTTATGCCCTTCTTTCTAGACTCCCTTGCCTTACAGGTGTTTATCTGTGAAGAGGAGGTTGCCCCTGAGCAGCAGGAGAGGAGCCCCAGTCTGGGCCAAGAGGAGTCGGAGCCCCTACAGATGAAAGAGGAAGAAGAGGAACTATTTCAAGATCTAGAGGAGGCTGATGGCTCCAAGATGACTTTACACCCTGTGAGATATGAACATGGTGGAGCGAGTACTCTGTCCTCACAACTCAGCCAAACCCAGGACCCAGAGCTCCTACAGATTAAAGATGAACTACATCAATGGCTGGAAGAAGCTGGTGGCTCCGAGATCACAGGACACGCAGTGAAATGTGAAGATGGTCAAGAGAACGCTCAGTCCTTCCAGCCTCTTCAAACCCGTAGAGAGAGAAACAGAGAAGCTTACTCTTTACCCAGCACCTCAACTGAACAGATGAAAAAGGAACCTGATGGAGAGGACTGTAGAGTATCAGAACCAGCCAGTAACTTAGATCCAGCTGGTGACTTAGAACCAACTAGAGATAGCCAGCCCCTTTCTTCAGACTGTTCTCTAATTGAGACTGAAGACAGTGATGATAAAAGTTCTGAAAATGAGACTGATGACAGTGATGATGAGAGTTATAGAACTGAGACTGATGACACTGATGATGAGGGTTCTGGAACTGAGCCTGATGACACTGATGAATGGAAGGAGAGTGTAGGACTACGGTTGATGACTCAGAAACCAAAGAAGACACAGAAAATACGAAGTAGTCCTGGCTTCAGCAAGGAGGGACATCTGAAGATACACATGAGAACTCATACTGGAGAGAAACCCTATATTTGTTCAGTTTGTGGGAAAGGGTACAATACGACTGGAAGTCTGAACATTCACATGAGAACTCATACCGGAGAAAAACCATTTAGTTGTTCAGTTTGTGGGAAAAGGTTCAGTGAGAAAGGAAGTCTGAAGATACACATGATGACTCATACAGGAGAGAAACCATTTAGTTGTTCAGTTTGTGGGAAAGGGTTCAGTAGCAAGGGACATCTGAACAGACACATGAGAACTCATACAGGAGAGAAACGTTCAGTTTCCTATATTTGTTCAGTTTGTGGGAAAGGATTCAGTGGGAAGGCAGATCTGAACTCACACATGAGAACTCATACTGGAGAGAAACCCTATATTTGTTCAGTTTGTGGGAAAGGGTTCAGTACGAATGGAATTCTGAAGCTACACATGAGTACTCATACCGGAGAAAAACCATTTAGTTGTTCAGTTTGTGGAAAAGGGTTCAGGGATAAAGGAAGTCTGAAGCTACACATGAGAACTCATACTGGAGAATACCCCTATAGTTGTTTAGTTTGTCGAAAAGGGTCCAGGGATAAAGGAAGTCTGAAGCTACACATGAGAACTCATACTGGAGAGAAACCATTTAGTTGTTCAGTTTGTGCAAAAGGGTTCAGACAGAAAGTACATTTGACGATCCACATGATGACTCATACAGGAGAGAAACCATTTAGTTGTTCAGTTTGTGCAAAAGGGTTCAGTGAGAAAAGAGATTTGAAGAGACACATGATGACTCATACAGGAGAGAAACCATTTAGTTGTTCAGTTTGTGCAAAAGGGTTCAGTGAGAAAAGACATCTGAACAGACACATGAGAACTCATACAGGAGAGAAACCATTTAGTTGTTCAGTTTGTGGAAAAGGGTTCCGTGTGAAAGGAAATTTGATGACCCACATGATGACTCATAGGGGAGAGCAACCATTTAGTTGTTCAGTTTGTGGAAAAGGGTTCCCTTTCAAAAGTAAATTGAAGAGACACATGAGAACTCACAGGAGAGAAACCATTTAGTTGTTCAGTTTGTGCAAAAGGGTTCAGTGAGAAAAGACAGTTGAAGAGACGCATGATAACTCATACAGGAGAGAAACCCTGACGTTTAAATTTGTGGAAATGGTTCAGTGATAAAGGGGTTCTGAAAAGACACATGGGAAGTCATACTGGAGAGAAACTCTGTAGTTGTTTAATTAGTTGGAACGGGTTCAGAGATGAAGGGACTGTGAAAATGCACAAGAAGTCATACTGTAGACCATTTAGCTGTCCAGTTTGTGGCAAAATATTTATTCAGAAAGGTACATTTAAAATAACTTTTTGAGTGATCCCTGCTTGTGGTAACTATTTCCACATTGGTCACACCAATTACAATTTTCTTAGTCTTCTAGTTTATATCAGAAGTATTTGGTTAAAAGCCCATGACTTGATGCAGTAACATCATTCTCCTACACAAGAGCAGAATATGTCAGATAAACTGGCTCCCCCTTGTGGTTGATCCTTTATCTCAGATCTACAGTCGGTAGCCACTAGCCAGAGTATTGAAACAATTCCAGTCAGATATGGTCGTTATTGCTGGTGTGAGGTTGACTGTTTAATGTCTGAGATGAAAGAGATTACCCTTTTTCCCCCTCCTTTTTCCTCCGTTTTTCTCTCATCCCAATGTTAGTCGTTATGCCAATTCCCAATCCCCTTCCTGGTCGCTGCGCACCTACCCCCCACAGTCGGTCTGGGAGAGTGGAGGCTATTACGTGCTTCCTCCGACACATGTCTAGCCAATCAACCGCTTCTTTTCACCTGGCAGCGCGGACTCTCACTGAGAGGGTGTAACGTGTGGATCACACTACCCCCCTTAGATCCTATCCTCGCTGAGCAGGCGCCCCGACCGAACTGTAGGAGTCGCTGTTTACAACGACCAGGACCCACCCATCAGCTTTCCCACCCCTAACACTGCCAATTGTGTTAGTATGAACGACCAGCCAAGCTGATAGCAATGTGGAGAGCTGGGCTCGAACCCAGCGTCTCCTGCATTGGTGGCGAGCGCCTTGCCCACTACACCACCTAGCCGCCCATAGGGTCCCTTCTTATTAATGATAGTGTGCACCCAATAAGTCATATTTCTTTGTAAACTGTACAGCCTTTCTCTTCTAGTGTTATTTAGGCAGTGCAAGACATTGATAAGAGGAGACATTTGATCCTTTATCTAAAGCCATCTGCTCCATTTATTACAGAGTAAATAACACCTATTTAATCATTATATTTAATCTGGCATAGTTTGTAGGTTTTTGAAAGTCATGACTCATTCCTTTACATAATGGTGAAGATAGAAGTTATCTCAATAATTACAGACCCATTTCCAAACTATACTGTAACAAAAATCCTGTGATGAATAATCAACCCAATGCAGGGTTCGAAATTAACGGGGGCTTGCGGCAAAATGCCTGTGAAAATGGACTAAATGAGTTAAGGGGGGCACAAAATGCCCCCGACAGTTTACTAATTATATATATATATTTATATATATATGGAGAGGGTTTCCGTTGTCCGGTAATTACCGTTTTTTTTACCGGGGAAATCTGTTGAAGTCCGACATATTTAAATATCTCCGGTCTTAATGTCCTGTGAAAATAATTCCCTCGCGACCTGTGCTGGAGTAGCGAGAAGCATGCAACTGCAGAGCCGCAGAGCTCACAGTTGTGCCCGCACAGTGCAATACTCCAATTCAGCCATTGGCAATTCAGCCATTGGGTGGGTGGCGCTGCTGAGCGGTCCCCAGACCGGACCTGATAGCGCCGCTGGCTCTGCGGCTCTGCAGTTGCAATAATATGACTTCTACTGGTGTATCATTTGTACACCATTAATTTTTCAATACATTCATTGATCAATAATCTAAGTATTATTACCATGCTACTTATGTTCATTATTATTAACAGGAACAATTTAAATAAATAACGTTAGTTGGAGAACTTAAGGTTTAGTGGCCGTTTGTCATTAACTAATAAATAAACAATGCGCCACAATGCACCTACTAGTGTTTTTATACTCGGGTAACAAAAGAAGTTGTGGGTGTTGACAGAGTTTAATGTCCAGGCTGCAGCTGATGTAGTTTATAAGGTTTATTGAATTTGTGCTATCAGGCTGTCTCCCCTGTTCCCCCCATGGTCTCATGTTCCTTTTGTTTTTGTTTCTTTGTTGTTTTTGTTTTTGTTTCTTTGCTTTAATTTCTTTGTTTGTACCCCTGCTCCCGACTACTGTCAGCGACTTCGGGTTATTGAGAAGCGCTATATAAATTAAATGAATTATTATTATTATTATTGTCCAAAGAAAATTATGGTTGAGAACAGAAGTTTGAGTCTTCAGTGAAAAAAACATTCTCTCTCAGCAGGTGCATAATACTTGTCCAATCAGTGGCAGTGAACGTATTGTAGCGATCAGTCATGCAGTAATGTCGGGAAGAATGAGGAGATGTTGTATTCGTATTATATGGTGGTTTAATTCCAGCTCAATATGGGTTTTACAGGTTAGTATTCCCTCGTAAAGCACAACACAGCTACCTGCTAATACGCTAGCTTCACAACAAACTAACATCCGGTCCGTCCTCCTATATCTCCCTCCGGGGGGAAACAAGTAACCACACCCCCAGCTAGACAGAGCGACACATTATTATATCTGAACGGTCGGCTCTGGTGTGGGGGGCCAGGCGATTGTCGTTGAGCGACAGACGATCGCATCGCCAGGCGACGTCGGTCGCTCGCCGTGTGCAGACCACTTTATGGCCCCCAAGATGCCTCATGCTCTTTAATTTAATTTTATTTTATTTATTAATTATTTAAGGCTGTTACCTCTATGTTGTTCAGGCTGTTACCTCTCTGTTGTTCAGGCTGTTACATCTGTTTAATTTAATTTAACCAAATCTTTAAATTTCAGATTTTGACTTTTAACAAAAACAATTGATATGATCTCTATAATCAGCAAGCATGATGTACAACCCTTATAGCAATTTTTTTTGCAGTAGTATGCTTGTAGGTTGGTTTTATATGTATTCACAATATGAGCTGTGATGTGAATAAAATAATAAAATGAAGTTAACTGTTTGAGGTCATTAATTGAGTTGTATTAAATCAAATAAGGATGTTTAATAACTGTTTATCATAAAAATGCAGTGTCCCCGAAATACAAAAAAGCCGCCGAAAATCAATTAAGGGGGGCAAAAAAGCCAGTGAATTTTTTTTTTTTTTTCTAACACTGACCCAATGTATTCTGTATTGAGCTCTCAACAGTTAGTTTCAGAGTTAAGCACCATCTCTGTTGTTATTTAGTCTTAACCTGTTCCACCCCCCAGGGTCAGTACCGACCCCTAAATGACATTATGATCATATATCCATATTTTTCAGAGTGATGCAAAAAGATTGCGATTTTAAAATCAAACGTATTCAAGTATTAACATCACTAACATGTCATAAAAGCATGTAGAATGTATATTATCATCAATACGTTAGTTTAGCAATAGGTTAAAAGTGCCATTAGATCGTTTTACCTTCTCGATTTGCTGAAGTATATTCCAAGACAGCGACCATTTTGAAAATGTTGAACCATGGGAATTGTAGTTTTTTTGCGGCCATTTTGTCGAACCATTGCATAGCTGTGGATCAGTGTTGGAATTTTTCCGAACTACATTTCCCTTCAAGTTCTATGGGGGTTCAAAGTTCAGAGTTGAATTATGATTATGTCAATAACTGGTATTATTCGCGATAAGCCACAAAAGGTAACGTTTTTGACAAATATTGAAACGCAGTTAGTTTCTCCTCCCTATTGTTAGCATGTAGGAACAATTGGATCTGAAATTAGTTTCAAAACTGTTGCACTGTGGGGGAAATAAAAAAGTACAGTCGATTACAGTAGATATCATTATCTGTTATTATGCACGCCTGGTGATACTAAATCCAAATTGAACTCAGGCATTTGAAAGATAATATATGTATATATATAAATGTGCAAATTGGCTATAATAAGGTAATGTATAAGCATCTATTCTATATTCTATAATAATGTTTCAAATTGCATTGGTCCGGATGGGAGAATTCAGTACTGTATCTACAGAACCTTCGGTTTTATCATCTTCCCTTTATTAATTTCCTTAGATTTTTTGTACACATGATCTCAAGAGGGTACTGAACGAGGTCAGTGGCAGTTTTTTAAGTTTGGTCATTATTATCATGGTGTACATGATAATGTTTCATCACAATTTACTCAGCATATTACCAGACACAATATTTATAACACTGGGAATACATTCCCTGAGTTCCATAGATGTTCCTAGATACCAAGAACATGCAAATGGTCCTTGTAGAACTGGAGCAATCTTCCCTTTTACTTGGGTATATTATAGGCAAATTTTCGATGGGGTGGAACAGGGGAACTATTTTACTATTTCACTATTTTGGCAATTTTACACAATTCCTGTGAGTTTATGGAACACATGTAAGGTTTATTTAAAAAAAAAAAAATCTCTCTTTCTAATTAAGTACTCAAAAACAGCATTTTTCTACCTCAACATTTTAAGACATTTTGAGGCTTGGCCACGCCTATACTCGGAATGCGATTTGAGTGAGAGAGAGACCCCCACCTGTAGCTCCGCCCATACTCGTGCAAAAGTGAACTCATACACAAACAAATATGGCGCAAGCATACGTTTTTGATCCGGAGAGTGACCCCGACTACGAGGAAGACGAGATTGAGGGAGGGCTTCAAGTTGTTTCTGAGTTGTGGGTAATGTATACTGTCTAACAGCAGACAGTAACGTTAGTGTGGTGGGTAATGTATACTGTCTAACAGCAGACAGTAACGTTAGTGTGGTGGGTAATGTATACTGTCTAACAGCAGACAGTAACTTTAGTGGTGGGTAATGTATACTGTCTAACAACAGTCAGTAACAGTAAAGTTAGTGTGGTGGGTAATGTATACTGTCTAACAGCAGTCAGTAACGTTAGTGTGGTGGGTAATGTATACTGTCTAACAACAGTCAGTAACAGTAACGTTAGTGTGGTGGGTAATGTATACTGTCTAACAACAGTCAGTAACAGTAACGTTAGTGTGGTGGGTAATGTATACTGTCTAACTAACAACAGACAGTAACGTTAGTGTGGTGGGTAATGTATACTGTCTAACATCAGTCAGTAACGTTAGTGTGGTGGGTAATGTATACTGTCTAACAACAGTCAGTAACAGTAACGTTAGTGTGGTGGGTAATGTATACTGTCTAACAACAGTCAGTAACAGTAACATTAGTTAGTAGTAATTTATGACGTTATAGCGCGCTGCGGTGGAGAATCGTTGTTGCATGGAGGTACCTCAGGTACAGTCATCATCAATGTTACAAAAACATTCATCTGGCTAACAGTTACAGAAAACATGCATCTGGCTAATGGTCTGCCTAAACCCATATTCGCTGCAAATGGCAAACAATATCTACAGGGCAGATTATGGGCGTCTGCCAATCCGGGGCATAAACAACTATGTATAATGTAATAACAGTACAGCTGTATAATGTATTTGAATACTGTGTTGTGCATGAAGGAATGTCACTGTGTTGTACAGCACAAAACACAATTTATTTTACATTATAATACCAGCGAATATTACTTGTACATCATACAATTGTGTAATTGTAAATGAACAAAGTCAGTTGTGCAAATAGTGACAATTCAAGTATATACGATTAACTGAACTTGTTCTTTATCCAAATAATAAACATTGGATAACCAAGGAGCAGTTATCAATAAAAAGAAACTGGCCTATTGTACAGAGATGTACAGATGTAAGAGAAAAAGGCTGCTTCTAGAGAAGTCTGTATTGCTATTAAGAAGGTCAAACAAATGTATAAGGACAAGATAGAAGCTCAATATAGCAGTGGAGACCTCAGAGCCACATGGCAAGGTATAAAGAACATGGCTTCCATAAACACAAATACTAATGCTGGGAGGAATAAATCCACTACTATTAGAGGATGGCACTGACTTGCCAAACACTTTTAATTAGGGATGTCCGATATTATCGGCCGACCGATATTATCGGCCGATATCGGTAGTAAAATGTGATATCGGAAAATATCGGTATCAAAAAAAAAAAAAAAAAAAATGTACATTTATTTAACCTTTATTTACCCAGGCAAGCAAGTAAGAACCAATTCTTATTTTATTTATTGTCAAAAGTATGCATGTTGGTTTAATTCAACAACAAGAGATATGTAATGTTAATTTTTACTTTTTTAATTATCATATTTTGCACAGATAATGCTTACATTTAGAAAGCCTTTTGAATGCATCCAGTGAAATTATTAATTACCTGAAATTATTCAGTTTTTTTGGGGGGAAACCCTGCATATATCGGTATCGGTATCGAAATTAAGAGTTGGACAATATCGGAATATCGGTATCGGTAAAAAAGCCAATATCGAGCATCCCTACTTTTAATTATTATGTACACGGACAGCTGCAGATCGCTTCATGACCAAAGGCATCTGGTTAAGTTTTCAGATGACACTGTCCTTGTATCCCTACTGCAGCGCTCCGAAACTGATCATGGACCTTTTCATAAATAAAATACTTCTTCTTTTTCTTTAGTCATTTCAGATATGTAGCTTATCGAAGCTTTGTCAGCTGGTGCTGGGGTTTTCTGGGCCGCCACGTGAGGGTCGTCATTCCCTCTTGTGTGGTCCTCCGCATCCATGCGGAATACCCAGACGAGGAGGGGGTATACACTGGCTTCAGACCGCCGCCCCTTGACTAAAGAAAATAAAAACATTAAAAAAAAACTCTAAAACCGTTGTGTTACTACTGTATAATGAGTCTTGGTTGGTATGAGTGTGTATAATGAATATAAGTATGGGTTGGTAATAGTGTGTATAATGAATATGAGTCTGGGTTGGTATGAGTGTATACTACTCATTGTTTTATGGTTGAAATGTTCGAGATAAATAAAGAACATTACTGAATATGAGGGAGCAGGTTCATTGGACCAGTAGCCTGGTCTGGCTTCAGACCGCCCCTTCATTAAAGCTCATCCTCCATTGAAGGCCTGTCAAAATGCGCAGACAGATGTTCAGGGATGGGAATCTTAAGCACCTCCTCCATGTAACGTTCCGGTTCAATGATGACGCTGTCAAACAAGAGCTCCATGAGCTCGTTCACATAGTCTGTAAATAAAAAATGCTGTCATGTTATAAATGTTATTTTAACTTATTTTTATTCTTATAACTTTGTTATTGCTGTTCAACTGTAAGTGCAGTTTTAGTCTTTCAATAATATAGTTTATGCATGTTAATAAATCTGGATGTTTTACTTACTGAATGTTGCAGCAGCCCTTATGGGTTTCAGAGTGTATCCCCCCTTCTTTGCCTTGGGAAAATGTAACTTGACTACAAAGTCAGCGCCCCCTCAATGGGGAGCGACGACGCCTCTCTCGCGGACAAACTCAACTCCTTCTACGCACGGTTTGGTGCAAACAGTGGCGCCGCTAGCTCAACGGCTAGTGACGTCACTGGCGCGCCGGCTGTTGTGGAGGGGGGGGGGGGGGGCTCTCTCATTGACGGAGCACAGTGTGAGAAGAGCATTTATGCAGGTGAACACCAGAAAGGCTGCTGGCCCAGATGGAATAACAGGACGCATACTTAAGTCCTGTGTTAACCAGCTAGCCCCTGTGTTCACCACCATATTTAATCTATCCCTGGCGGAGTCAGTGGTCCCTGCCTGCTTCAAGATGTCTACCATTATCCCGGTACCAAAGAAATCCTCCCCAACAGGTCTCAATGACTACAGACCGGTGGCACTCACCTCTGTGGCCATGAAATGTTTTGAGAGGCTGGTCAAGGATCACATTTGTGCCTCCCTCCCCAGTGATATGGACCCTATGCAATTTGCATACAGGCCAAACAGGTCCACTGATGATGCGGTCTCCCAAGTACTGCACAGCACCCTCTCTCACCTAGACCGCCAGACTAGTGACAATGTGAGACTGTTGTTAATTGACTAGAGCTCAGCGTTCAACACCATAGTCCCCACCAGACTGGTGGACAAGCTGATCGAGCTGGGTCTGAGCTCCGCTCTGAGCGCCTGGATACTGGACTTTCTGAGTGAAAGGCCCCAGGCGGTCAGGGTGGGGGGTCAGACCTCCAACACCATCACCCTGAGCATCGGGTCCCCCCAGGGCTGTGTTCTGAGCCCCCTGCTGTACTCACTATACACACATGACTGTGTGGCCAAGTTCAGCTCCAACTCCATAGTGAAGTTTGCGGACACAGTGGTGGTGGGGCTGATCTCGGACAATGACGAGAAGGCCTACCGGGAGAAGGTTGAGGTACTGGAACGCTGGTGCCAGGACAACAGCCTGCTCCTGAACATTGGTAAAACCAAGGAGCTGATCGTAGATTTTAGGAGAACACAGCAGGGGACACACACACCACTGAGGATAAACGGGGCTACCGTGGACAGGGTGAGCAGCTTCAAGTACCTGGGGGTCCACATCTCAGAGGACCTGACATGGACAACACACATAGACTCAGTCGTAAAGAAGGCGAAGCAGCTGTCATGGTCGGGGCTCGGGCCTTCCTCTGTCCCCATCATGCCGCGCCCATATATGGGCAGCTTCCTGCGGCAGCGTTCCCACGCTGCCAGACGAGCATCAATCAGCGCGGCTGTGAGGGATTCCCTCATCAGCAGCCGCTATATCACCTGACGGATCCTGTCGTCCCTCATCGCAGTGTTAAACTGCCTACCTAGGTACGACGCCTCAGTCCGAAGACCTGCTAGACACTCTCGTATTATTATTCCCTGTTCTAACCTTCCTTCTCTTGTGCCCAAGGACCTCCGTTCCAGCGAGCCCGTCTGGACCCCTGGAGCTTGACGAAGGAGTTCCTGCTCTCACCCCCGACACAGCCGGTGTCTACCTTCTCCCGTACTGCACAAGGAGTGCACCTGTCCTAAAAGAACATTCTCCCGTACTGCACAAGGAGTGCACCTGTCCTAAAGAACATTCTCCCGTACTGCACAAGGAGTAGGGTTGGGCACCGAAAACCGGTTCTAATAGGAACCGGTTCCTAACTTCCGGTTCTGGAACCGGAAGTAACATATTTGAATTTCGATTCTAAATTTCGATTTTTTTTTTTTTTTTTTTTTCTTTTTTTTTTTACTTTGTTAATTAATACCCTAGTTACAGTACAGCAACCAAATTAAACTGTATCAAGTCAACTGAAAATGTGAATAGTATGATTTTCTTTTTGAAATTTTCAACAAAAAAAAAAATCTCCTTCGAAATAAGCTGTGACCTGTTTTGACCTGCACCTCAAAGAATCGGAATCGAGAATCGTTTAGAACAGGAATCGATATGGAGAATCGGAATCGGAACCGGAATCGTTCAAATCCAAACGATGCCCAACCCTAACAAGGAGTGCACCTGTACTAACCCCAAGAACATTCATTCCTGTCTGTTGTACATTTCTGGATGTAATTTCTGTCTGCTTGGGGAGAACGATTAAAACACCCTAAACCGCTCCATTCTCTCTCCTCCTGTGTTTGCTATTGGGCTCCGCAAAAACCCCCTCCTCACAGAACACTGCGACCAGATGTTGGACCCAGCAACACAGGAGGTCGGGGAATGGAGCAACAATATCCAGGCCGCCGAGAAACGCAACATTGAAACGTGGAATGCAATCTGGGAGTGTGCCAGTGACCAGTGCGCTTCGGTGGGCATTGAAATGCAGCGACCGCAGGTGAGGAGTAAAGCACAGCCGACTCGCCACCTGCAGGGGTTCGTGGTGAACTGCACACACACAGACACACACACACTGGAATGTCGGGTCGCTGTGCCCATTTGACTACTGCTCTCATGGCTGGTACCGTGAATGGTGCATGTCAGAAATGTAGTCATATTATTATAGGCTATGCAGCAAGCAGGAGAAAAAACAACCAGGTGCTCAAAAGGGAGAACTTGGTTAGCTCAGTTCAATAGAGGTTAAGGTGCTCTTGGATCACCGGGAATGCAGAGTTCAGAGAAGAGAGTCGATCCAGGCACTCAAAAAGATGTAAAATCCAGAGGGAAGAAGGTTAAAAAGCCTTTATTAAAAGTGTCTAATTCATTTAAAATCTAATCAACATGTTTCGACCATAGCGGTCTTCATCAGGATTGGAGTAAAATGTACAAACACATCACCCCCTTAAATACCCACAGGTGAGAGTCAGGTGAAACAATAAAGCAATAAACACCAAATGATTGAAACGAGTGATGATTTGAAGGCACACGCAAGGGCGGAGCCATCAATCAGTGACAGTGTAGAAAAATAAAAAATATATATCAAACAGGCTATAAGTATAAGCATAGATAAATAATCAGTAAGCAATATACAGAAAAATATAATAACCTAAGTAGCCTATGTAAGGTACAAAGAATACACACAATACAATGGCAATAAACATATAGGATAGAAATCAAAGATAACACATGAAGTCAATATCCTCATTTAGCCCAGGGGCATTAAGAGCGTCAAGGCTATGAATCCAGAATGTGTCCCTCTGATTGAGTTTGCGGATGCGGTCTCCGCCCCTAATAAGAGGTTTGATATGTTCAATGCCCACAATTTTCAGTATAGAATCGTTATTATTGTGTACTTCTGTGAAATGTCTGGCTATGGGATAAACATGATTTTTGGTTCTGATGGCGTATTTGTGTTCAGCTAAACGATCCCGCAGACGCCGCTTGGTACGACCTACATAGAAGATGCCAGGACAGTACATGACAAGCGATAAATGACATGAGTGGTATTACAGTTAATAAAGTCATTAATCTTGTATGATCGCTGAGATTTAAAGTCAGTGAATGTCTTGGTTTGTATGACGTTGACACAGTGTGGACAATTCATACATTTGTAGGTTCCAATAGGTCTCCTAAGCCAAGACTCCTTAGTCGCGGGAGGAAGGTAGCTATGAACTAATTTGTCTCTTAATGTTGGAGCACGTCTGAAAGAAAAAACTGGAGGTTGAGGGAACACTTGTCTGAGAGTGGGGTCACTATCAATAATGGGCCAGTTCGCATTAATGATGCGCTTAACGTGTCCCGCTGCTGTGCTATATTGGGTCACAAAGAAGGGGCGGGACTGAGACTCGTTCCGTCGTCTACTTTTCTTGAGCAAATCAGACCTATTAAGTGTCTGTGCCTTATTACGTGCCCTTGCCACTACATCTGGATTATATGATCGATTTTCAAATCTGGTAGTCATATCGGCAGCCTGTTGATGAAACTCACTATCACTATCACAAATACGACGTAAACGTTGAAATTGACCAAAAGGAATGTTGTCGATCATGTGAAGGGGATGGAAAGAGTCAGCTCTCAAGAGGGTGTTACGTGAAGTTTTCTTTCTAAAAATGGTGGTGTGTAATTTACCAAATATATCTTTTGAGATAGTAAGATCTAGAAAGTCAATAGTTGTTAAAGAATATTCTATGGACAGACGGATATTGTTATTTAAAGAGTTGAGATAACTATGAAAAGCTAACAGTTCAGATTCATTGCCATCAAAAATAAATAATAGATCGTCGATATACCGGCCATACCAGGTGATATTGTGATACCAAGGATTGATAGGGTTGAGCACATACAACTTTTCCCAAAGGCCTAAAAAGAGACAAGCATAATTAGGAGAAAAACAAGAGCCCATAGGGACACCCATAACTTGTTTGTAAAACCCATCTGTGAACATAAACACATTGTTATGGATAATCCATCTGGTCAAGTCAACAAGAAATTTGGTAGGGGGCAAAGCATCTCCTCTATCAGATAAAAAGTGTGTCAATGCTGTAAGACCTTCCTCATGATCTATGTTCGTATACAGACTTTCAACATCCATAGTTACTAAATAATGAGATTCTAATTTGGTAAGGTTAGCTAACCTATTGAGAACATCCGTAGTATCTTCAATAAAAGAAGGGAGTTGCTTAACATACGGCAGGGCTATTCAACTGGCGGCCCGTGGGCCAGATCCGGCCCGCGGGATGATTCTGACCGGCCCGCCAAAGATTACATGATAATAAAAAAAAAAAAATTTAAATAATTTTTTTTTATATATATATATATATATATATATATATATATATTTTTTTACTTTTTTCTTTTCATGTCAACGTTAACACGCACAATTGAGCCAAAAGTCACTCAATTAATGACAGATTTCATTGATAAATTGAGGGAAAACTTTGCAAGTCGATTTGATGAATTTGACATGTCCAGAGAATTGATGCATTTTGTGAGCAACCCATTTGCCAATGTAGCTGCTATTTCCACAAAAGGACAAGAGTTCCTTGCATCACTTCACATTGATGAAGGTCTCCTGCAACTTGAAATAATTGACATGCAAGCATCATCTGCTCTGAAGCAGGCACTTGAGAATGAATCCACCACAACATTTTGGATAAAGTGTATTCATGTCAAGACATTCCCCAAAATAAAAACGCTGGCAATATCTGTGCTAACAATGTTTGGCTCAACATACACCTGTGAATCCAGTTTCTCTCACATGAATGCCATTAAAACAAGCAACCGTGCCTCCTTGACAAATGAGCATTTGCATCACTGTTTGCGGGTAGCCCTCACTTTCTATGAACCCTCTTTCTCTGCCATTGCCCAGTCAAAGAAGTGCAATCGCTCTCATTAGATGTGTGTATGTAGGCTAGGCCTGTCTGCCCCCCACCCCCCTGATGTTTGAGAGTTAAGAGTGGACAATAAGTGCTAATAAGATGCTGTGATTTGCTGTTGTTGCACAGACATGAAGCACTTTTTCATAAGCTCAGCTGCACTATAAATGTGTTTTTTTGTTCAAGTGTTGATGTTAGAATGTTCAGATGCACATCATGCACTTGTTTCTTTTTTATTTTATTTTTATATTGAAATGTTGAAGAGGAGATGTTGCAGTTGTTGCACAGTCATAAATGAAGCACTTTTTGCAGGAGATGTTGCAGATGTGGCACATAAATGAAGCACTTTTATTGAAAAGTATACTACTTTTGCAATGTAGTTAAATAAAAGTTGTGAAAATGTGGTTGCGTGTTGTGTCAAGTGTACATATATTCATAGCACGGGGAGGCGCCGTGGCAGTCCGGCCCCTGGCCCCTTGGGTTTCTGACAATGTGGCCCCCTGAACAATTTAGTTGAATAGCCCTGACATACGGTTTAATGAAGAAATCAATAAATTTTGAAGCTGGTTCTGTAAGGGTACCGTTACCAGATATAATAGGACGACCAGGAGGGTTGTCAAAGGGTTCCTTGTGTATTTTAGGAAGTAAATAGAAAGACGCTAAAGCAGGATGTTCGACCAATAAAAACTTAAGATCCTTATCAGAAATCCAATTAGCCTCCTTAGCATAGTTAAGTATTGTATGAAATTGTAATTTCATATCAGATAAGGGGCTCCTAGTAAGTTTGACATAGTACTTTGAGTCTAATTGGCGTATGGCCTCTGAGATATATTGGTCTTTAGAAAGAACCACAGTAGCACCCCCTTTGTCAGCAGGTCGAATGATAATATCGTCACGTTTAGCCAGTTCATCAAGAGCAGTTCGTTCCTTATAAGTCAAATTACATTTGCGCACAGATTGCAGAGTAGTACTACTGAAAAGTGTATTAATCTCATGGTCAACTTTCCTAGTAAAGGCTATGAGACTAGGGTTCGACACAATAGGGGCAAAATTAGACTTGGGTCTAAATAATGGAAGAGAGTCAGGCATAGTTTCAGAGTCACTGATAAGGGCCGGCACAACGTCCGTTTCGAGATCCGGCTGGGAAGCAGTGCGGGGATACTCATGTGTGTGTCCAGATTGATGGTGATACCAGGTTTTAAGATGTAAGTTACGATAAAATCGAAATAAATCGACTCTGGTGTTGAACAGACTGGTGTTATATGTAGGAGCAAAAGATGTACCTTTGGACAGAACTGACAACTGTTCGTTACTGATGTTGTTACCGGAGAGATTGACTACCGTGGATACCGTTTCCTCGGTTGGTTCCTCAGTGCCGACGGTCTGCGATGAGCGGGCTGAGCACGCCGAGCGTCTTCCTCTTCCACGGCGTGTCTTCCGTAGTTGATGGTTCTGGTAGGTGGTAGAGGAGGGAAGTCGCCCCCTAAAAAATGTTCCTGTTCCGTGGAAATGCTGGAGCTCCTCTCATCCTCGCTGTTGGCAAGACCGAACGAGACCCTCCTGGGGCGCCGCTGTTGATCGGATAACCAGGGTCTGGGAGGACGGGGTGTGCGTGGAGGACGGTCCCAGCGATACACCTGACCTCGTTGGTAGTCCTCTAGATCCCTTTTGAATTTGCGCACCTTGAGTTCTTTGATGGTAACCTCAAGTTTGAGGATCTCGTCCTTGATCTTCTGCTGGAAAGGAATCTGTAGCTCAGGTGACATAGGGAGTTTAGATTCAATGTCCGTGATCTTGGTTCTGAGGTCATCTCGTTGTTTCTTGCCGTCCTCAATTAATAAAAGTATTAAGTCCATGGAACACTTGTTCAGGATAGCTTCCCATTTTTCCTTGAAAGCCACGTCGTCATTAGAAGAGGAAGGGAACTTGGCGATGCGTAATCCTCTCGGGATGCGTCCCTCCCTCCAGTAGTCGGATAGCGACACAATGTGCCACTTTAACTTCATATCCTTCTCTAAAAGTTTGTGCAACTCGTATTCAGTCTTTTTAAAATCAATTGGTGTATCAGCATCACCGGGGTGCAAGAGAGAGTCAGTGACAATGATTTTCTTTCCCTCCTCATTGGAGTATGCATGGTATTGCATGATGAAAAACGATGCAAAAATATAATGAAATAATATTCCCAAACGTTATTATAGGCTATGTTTTCGTTGTCCTTGTGGTTTGTTGGACTTTGTCATTATCTGATATATTTCGTTGCTATACCCTTTGTAGAAACGAAATCTTAAATATTACTTAATTTATACTTTTCTTTCAAGCGTTGTTTTAAATTGTAATCTGAGCGACCGTTTACGCACAAGCGTCAGATTACCATCCCGGACTCCCGATATTATGTCGAGCTTTATTGGGTTGTTTGTGCTTGCATTGGTGTATAACACTAAACATTTAGTAACGTGCATTTTCAATGATGTAGCCCAGGGCTATTCAACTAAATTGTTCAGGGGGCCACATTGTCAGAAACCCAAGGGGCCAGGGGCCGGACTGCCACGGCGCCTCCCCGTGCTATGAATATATGTACACTTGACACAACACGCAACCACATTTTCACAACTTTTATTTAACTACATTGCAAAAGTAGTATACTTTTCAATAAAAGTGCTTCATTTATGTGCCACATCTGCAACATCTCCTGCAAAAAGTGCTTCATTTATGACTGTGCAACAACTGCAACATCTCCTCTTCAACATTTCAATATAAAAATAAAATAAAAAAGAAACAAGTGCATGATGTGCATCTGAACATTCTAACATCAACACTTGAACAAAAAAACACATTTATAGTGCAGCTGAGCTTATGAAAAAGTGCTTCATGTCTGTGCAACAACAGCAAATCACAGCATCTTATTAGCACTTATTGTCCACTCTTAACTCTCAAACATCAGGGGGGTGGGGGGCAGACAGGCCTAGCCTACATACACACATCTAATGAGAGCGATTGCACTTCTTTGACTGGGCAATGGCAGAGAAAGAGGGTTCATAGGAAGTGAGGGCTACCCGCAAACAGTGATGAAAATGCTCATTTGTCAAGGAGGCATGGTTGCTTGTTTTAATGGCATTCATGTGAGAGAAACTGGATTCACAGGTGTATGTTGAGCCAAACATTGTTAGCACAGATATTGCCAGCATTTCTATTTTGGGGAATGTCTTGACATGAATACACTTTATCCAAAATGTTGTGGTGGATTCATTCTCAAGTGCCTGCTTCAGAGCAGATGATGCTTGCATGTCAATTATTTCAAGTTGCAGGAGACCTTCATCAATGTGAAGTGATGCAAGGAACTCTTGTCCTTTTGTGGAAATAGCAGCTACATTGGCAAATGGGTTGCTCACAAAATGCATCAATTCTCTGGACATGTCAAATTCATCAAATCGACTTGCAAAGTTTTCCCTCGATTTATCAATGAAATCTGTCATTAATTGAGTGACTTTTGGCTCAATTGTGCGTGTTAACGTTGACATGAAAAGAAAAAAGTAAAAAAAAAAAAAAAAAAAAAAATTTTTTTTTATTATCATGTAATCTTTGGCGGGCCGGTCAGAATCATCCCGCGGGCCGGATCTGGCCCGCGGGCCGCCAGTTGAATAGCCCTGATGTAGCCTATATTAGCCTGGAATGATTGAATGCCGTTATTTTGTTTGTTATTGTTTGTTGCATTAAAATTCATTAGCACCTGCTATAAACAATCCAGCCCCCCCGTAGCTCCCCCAATGCCAATTATCTGGCGCAGCTGCTGAGGTTAGGGTTATGGTTAGGGTTAAAAATAAACAGCAGAAACTTACTACTTCCGGGTTTTACAGGAACCAAGACAAGGTACAAGCCCCGACGCCCCGCCCACGCACAGTCAAACAGAGTACCCTATTGGGAGGTACGCTAAATGTACAGTCTCATCCCCATCATATGTATATACTCTCTTGTCAGGATCTATGGGTAACAGTACTGTATATTTGCATATCATATATGTCACAAATGTAACTACAAATATACCTGTATGTCATGTATGACCCTATGCCATAAATGTCATGATGTCATATATGTTGTGTATGTCATAAATGTCACTATGAATTGAAAAATGGGGGACTCTGATGTAAACAAGACAAACGTCTTTCTCTGGTCTGCATCCCCTTAACAAGTATTGAGCCGTACTGTATTGTACCCATTCTGCAATCTGTTAAATAACATTTTCATTCATTCATTCATTCATTCATTCATTCATTCATTCATTCATTCATTCATTCATTCATTCATTCATTCATTCATCAGTACAAGCCCCGAAGACCCGCCTCAAACAGAGTACAAGCCCCGAAGCCCCGCCCAGACGTTGGGCTTGCGGCTCTGCAGATATACCCTACTCGTACCTCCCGCAATTACAATGACTGCGCTTCGAGCGCCCTCTACTGACAGTATTAGAGTTGGTCAGTTCCCGCCCCAGCGGAAATGACGTCAGGCTCGCGCTCTTTGTGTACTGGAGACGGAGCTTCACCTCGTTGTCAATGGCTAATAAGCTAATGCTAATCGAATTCTCTGATCATATCTAGAACTATGGCTAATAAGCTAATGCTAATCTAATTCTCTGATCATATCTAGAACTATAATGCAGAGATCGTGTTATGAATGGACTAACTGCAGCTGCAGAAGATATATGTGAAGTGTTTGAACGGACTAAGGTGGAGCACCGTGGAGGAGGATGAACTAGAGGAGAGACTGATCGCCAGATTCTTCACCGTGAAACTACTGAATGTTTTGATGCTGAAACTGAGATGAAGAAACACAAAGCAGGTTTGTTAAATCAGAAGGTCCTTTGAACTTTAATGTCACCCTCTTGATCAATAGGCTCCCATTTGAGATGACGACATATTACCAGCCGCTTGCAGTGGTTTCATAACCAGGCTGGGCCTTGTGTGCTGCAGACGCCATCATTGTACCCTAATGCTGCTGCACTGTTTCTGTCTTTATTACCTAACAGGCTGAACATAAATACACCACTAGTTTCAGTTAAAGATGAACCTGAATCTCTGTCTGTAAAAACACAACAAAACAGAGTCGTAGCAACGAGGGTCTGCTGAGGAGTAGAACTAGTCCGGCTCCACGAGCAGAACAAGAGAGAGGCAGCAAGGTAAGGTCCATCAGTTGTTCACATTAGGATCTAACATCCCAATAGGCCTCTCTGTTTACGCTTTCATTCAGTAATAGAATACACATATAAAATAGAATAGACAGAGTAAAAAATGTGATAAAATAGTTCAATAATTCAATAAAAATATACAATAACATTTACAACAGAGCATCACTCATAACACTTAATAGAACAACAGAGCAGTGCATCAACTTTGAGTTTCTTTACAAAGTTCAGTTTTATATTACAACAGAGCAGCGCTCTTAAAATTACAGTGCATAAGAGGTAGTGAGATACAATTAGCATAGAACTGACACATGAATTTGATAGGAAGTGTATAAAAGTAGGCAGAATATGAATAGTGCAGGTAAAGTACAATTTGTGTTGGGATATCCCTGATGTTTCATTTAAATGCCTGAGCAAAGAGATAGGTTTTAACCTGTCTTTTGAAGATATCTATCTAGTGAGTTGACTTCCCTGATGTTTTTGGGTAGTTTGTTCCATAGTTTTGGGGCGTAGTTGATAAAGGCTGCATCACCGATCCTCCTTTTACTGTTTCTGGGAGCCTCTAGTAGTCCAGCAGCGGATGATCGCAGTGTTCTTGCTGGCCTGCTGTAATATATTAGTGTTGGCGATGTAGCTAGGTCAGGGGTCAGCAACCTTTAGTATCAAAAGAGCCACTTTTTCCCCGTCCCACAAAATAAAATGCTCAGGGACTACAACCTATTTACCCTATTTACCCCACATTTAGCATAAAATGCCTGACAATTGCATACCCAAAGTAATTTGCGATTTATTATACTTTATACTTATAGCACACAGTTTGTTGCATTAATGGGATTATAAAAGCAACAAAAAGAAAAATTTTGACTTTTTAATTGCTGTTTTTACCTGTTATAACAAAGGAAAACCTCAAACTCTTATGAAGAGGAGAAAAAATACTGGCTGTGTAGACCTATTTTTTAATAAAACACAGAAGAGGAGACAAAACACTGGTGTCTGTAGACCAACTTTGAAATAAAACCCTGAACTATTCAGGTATATTTGAGTCCTTCCCTTATTTGTGGAACATTTATCAAATAAAAAGTAGACCACTTTGAAAAAAGACTACCATGTGTAGACCTACTTTGAAATAAAACACAGAAAAGGAGAAAAAACACTGACATCTGTAGACCTACTTTGAAATAAAACCCTGAACTATGCAGCTCTATTAGAGTCCTTCCCTTATTTGTGGAAAATCTATAAAATTAAAAGTACATTTTTCGTTGTTCGCAAATTTTGCACCACATATCAGGCATACAGGCAAGCCTTTTGTTGACTAAATATCTTAGTTGATGAAATATTGTTTCATTTCAGTGTCACAGTATGACATCGATCTCCAAAATAAGAGAAAAAAAAAGTTAAAAAAAAAGATTTTTTTTATTTTTATTTTTTTTGGGCCAGGGAGCCGCAGCTGATTGGCTAAAGAGCCGCATGCGGCCTCGAGGCCGCAGGTTGCCGACCCCTGAGCTAGGTCCCTCAGGGCTGTACGCTAAGCTTTTTCACTAGGGGCACACCTGCCTCTAAATGAGAAATTTAGGGGCACATTTTTTAATAACAATTTTACCATTATAGTGCAAAAAAATATGTTCCTCCTGCCTCATTACTGTGGTCCTTTTATTTAACATTTAAGTGCGTTTGTTTTCAGGTTTGTATCTTTTTATAATGAGCCAACTGAGAAAGTGTGTAAATCACTAATAGAACAAAAACAACAAACTGTGTGTGTGCGCGCGTGCTTGTAGTGCTCCTTGAATGAGATCACCACAACACACACACCATTGCATTAATCAGGAGGACAAGAAACTCTGCATACCTTTGTTTCACAATGAAAAGTGCTTTATAAATAAAATGAATTATTATTATTGTAAATAACCCCATGAAAGGTTTATTATTTTTATGGCTGCTAATTACCCGCTTCATATTTGTGATGTTACTGGTTTCAGGGTGTGCCTAAAGTGATCAATGTGTTGGGCCGTTTATAGAGATCTATGCCAATTAACACTATGGTCGCCGATGACGTGTTTAGACGTCATTCCTAGCCATGCTCATTCTGCCGAAGACGCCGTAACTCGTCTTTGATATCAATATTTCAAAAATCTGTGATCGAAATCATATTTCCCCTCTGGAGCCCTGAGATACACTGCAAAGCTCCACTCAACTCTCTAGCGGTTCAAGAGCGCCATCTGGTGGCCGATCGGCAGATCGCCAACAGGAAATGACTCGTCGAACCGGAAGTGCTCATCCATATGTCGTCCGGGCACTCGCTATCGTTAGAGAGACTCCGTCTTGACACAGTGAACATCAATCGGTGCAAATAACTCGAAAAAACCACATGATTTGGACGTATATACTATTATACAACCTGGAAATGGATTGGGCATTTCTCCATCCCATAATAGAAAAAATTCTGTTCCACGCTCATCTGCCAGCGGCGCGAGGAAGCCACGGTGAGTTGCAGCGTTATATTTAGTGATGCACGATATATCGGCCGCCGATATAATATCGGCCGATATGGCCGTTTTTTTACACATCGGTATCGGTCCGATATCAAGATAGGGCCGATATAAAAAAAAAAAAAAAAGAAAAAAAAATTAATATATTTATTTTTTTTTTTTATCTTTTTTTTCTTATTTTTACATGTTTTGGCCTTAAATAGTTTCAAAATATCAGTCATTTCTGAAAATAAGTTACAAAAGTAAAAAGAATTATGCGTTTTGGAAAATAGCTCTTTATTTGATTATCATAAAAAAGTGTTTTCTATACAGAGATATCGACATCGGTAAATATCGGTATCGGCCAGAACAGCAATATTAATATCGGTTATCGGTATCGGCCACAATTTTCACATCGGTGCATCACTAGTTATATTCTAACGTGTTCCATATAAACTGCTATGATGACCATATGACCCACACTGGATGAATCATCTAACGCTGCCCACGGAATTATAAACGCCCCCTCGCCCATCCGGTCAATATCAGATGATACGTAGTAACTTCTAGAACCACGTCCAGTTGAAATTTTTTATCTCGCGCCGATTGCTATCAAACTGTATTTCATCATCAATATAATGCATTTGGAGCTATAAATCAAGTTCTGGAGAAATCTGCAGAAAACGATAACATACTTATACTTTAGACCATATTTTAGTATGAATATGTGAATGAAAAAGTATATCGTTGCTACACCCTGAACAATACATATAGGACATTGAATGGGCCATAATAATGGCAATTTAGCAATAGAATTTAAAAAGTTATAGCCCTGCAAAGAAGGGGAACTTCTCCATAGACAAATAGAGCTGGCTAGGGATGGTAAATTATGAATTTGAACCATGGCGATCAAAGTGTTAATGTTTATGTATATCCGGGACTTTTTTTTATAAGAATTGAGAGGCCTACTACGGTATGTGTATATGTGACCTTTATTTTGAAAACCTTGTTTAAGTTTGCGCTTTTGACAGTGAAATGTTCAGTTCAACTTAGCTCGAAGGAAAGACTCTAATCAAAAAGGTTTAATGGACCTGTATGAGGCCATAGCTCTTACGGTGGGACTTTATAGAAGAGAAATGTAATACTATGCAAAACGAGAAATAAACAGTGATTTTACCAGCAGTAAGTTGCAAGCCACTTTCATACGGGGAACCGTGACAATTATTAGTATTATCTTATTTGCATATTGTCTCATTATTAGATAGGTTGATACTTTATTGATCCCCGGAGGGAAATTTAAGTAGACAGTATTTAAGTATTGAAAAACGTCCTAATAGTGGGCGACTCACCTGGCTGAAAGTTAGAAGTGTCCGTGTCCCGTCAATCATTCATCACTGCCAGATCCGACTTAATTTAATCGGCTATGGTCTCTTATCATCTCTCCACATCGTACGTGGTTGTCATAAGATGGACTGATATCCGCTGCGTTCTTCTTGCAGAGCAAAATTAGCGGCTTAAACTTATTGAAATGAAGTTCTTCTTTGGCGATGCAACATTCAGTTTTGATTCGATTGTTTGCTAGGAATTATGGGATTCGGTGTTGGATGTATGGACTCTACGCAGACGGGGACATGGTATTTAATCGCACGATAGACTACAACTACCAAGTTGCGTGGCCCAGATTAACTTCACACGCAAATCTTTTTTTCACACAGGCTATCGCATTAAGTTCATTCATTACCGACAGATTTTTTCATAGCACCGTGACATTATGCCGCACTGTACAGCCCTGGTTGTAGGCTAATGTTTTACTATTTTTTTAATCCAATTTGTATGGATTGATTTAGGAGTGAAATGCGAATGAAGGGTTGAAATCACTACTCGCAAGGTTGCCCCCAAATATTATTTTCCACTCGCACAAGCTAAATTAAGCGGCAATTTGCGATAACCTCGTCGCAGTGTACAGCCCTGTCCCTGTCCATTTAGAGCTTTGTATGTAAGGAGAAGGACCTTGAAGTCAATTCTAAATGTTACAGGAAGCCAGTGTAAAGTAGCTGAGACTGGACTAATGTGCTCTCTCCTTTTGGTTCTAGTTAGCAGTCGGGCTGCAGAGTTTTGGATTAGCTGAAGCCTCTCTGTGGTTTTCTTAGGGAGACCTGTGAAAAGTGCATTACAGTAGTCTAACCCGGCTAGATATAAATGCAATCAATTAGCTTCTCAGCATCGTTTTGATTAATAAATGGTTGTACTTTTGCTATGTTTCTGAGATGAAAGAACGATGTTTTGGTCACTTTGTTAATAAGAGAATTGAAGTTCAGTTCTGAATCTATGATAACCCAGAGACTTGTGACCTCAGATTTGATCCAAGGGGTTAGTCCTCCCAGGTTCTTTATTAACGCTTCTATTTTTGTTGTGGGGCCGATAATTAGAATTTCAGTTTGTTCTCATTTAATTTCAGGAAGTTCTTACTCATCCATTTATTTATTGCCAATAAGCAGTCGGTAATGGAGTTAATAGCTGTATCATTTGGTTGAGCAGATATGTACAGTTGTGTATCATCCGCATAACTATGGAAACCTACATTATGTTCTCTGATGATATCACCCAGTGGTAACATGTAAAGGGAAAATAGTAAAGGACATGGGAAACTCCATAGTTGTTGTCATATATTTCAGACATGTGGCCTCCTACACAGTACATTTCGCAGAGTAAATCTTACTCAAACTGAGTACATAACATTTTACTCAGTTTGAGTAAAATGTACTCTGTGAAATTTACTGTGTGGTTTAACTTAGAACTTCCTCCCTCTGATGTATGTTTTAAACCAGCTTAGCACATAGTCTGAGAAACCGACAAGGTTTTCAAGACGATTGATATTGATTAGAATATCATGATCAATTGTATCGAATGCTTCACTGAGATCTAGCAGGATAAGGATGGATACCTTATTCTCATCAGAGTTTAGTCTCTGAGGTCACTGATTATTTTGGTGAGGGCAGTTTTAGTGCTATGATATTTTCTAGGGATGCACCGAAAATTCGGCGACCGAAAATTATCGGCCGAAAATGGTTAAAAAGGCTCTTTCGGCTTTCGGCCGAAAGGGTTTTAGCACCGAAAATATATGACCGAAAGTCAAATAACGTGTTGTTGTGATGACGTCATCAAAACGTGACTACAGACATACCGGTAGCATGCGCAACATGTAACGTGAGCAGCTTGGCAGCTCTTCCTGCATTCTACAGCCTGTGATAACTAACTCCTCTTGGGAGTAGGGATGCCCCCCGAAACCCGGTTCTAAACTAAATTAGAAAAAACCGGAGTATTGATCAGCTCCGACGTTAACGGTACTGCTATCAGTAGTCTAGGAGCGGATTAGCTACGGAGCTAACAGTGTACCATCCATCTGCGACGCAACGGTGGCAGCAACAGTGGACACTGAGTAATGTTAACGTTATGACGAGTTCATACTACACTACACGTATGAACTCGACATAACGTTAACGTTACTCCCAGGGAACAAACTTAACTTTTTGACTTACCAGCCATTTGGCTGGTAGATTTTAAAAACTACCAGCCATCCAGATTTTTTACAAGCCAAAAATTATAAATAGCTTTTTAGTATATCGCCATGTGTTATTATTACTATATAATACTCTTGTATGCTATTTTCAATTAATATCATAAACAACATAAGGAATATTAGCCTAATTTTGAGTGGACTGAAGGAATGAGTCAGCGTTAATAGTTTTAAATGCAAATAATTTATTGCGAATTTATTTACAATATGGAAGCAAAAGAATTAAAGAACATATTAAAACAACTTCAAACAAGATAAACAAATCCATACTTGCCACCTACAAGGCAACAAGGGATGTTAGCGGAGTCTGTAATGCATCCAGCCTTGTATGGAATAATAATATAATAATATATAATATCATGCATTGTTATGTAAACAATTCCACTGGGTAGGCTTTACAACCATAATTAGCTGAAAGTGAAAGCCGACACACCTATATGAACATGCTGGACTAACGTTATAAAAAAAACACAATAAACTTACTCGCACATCCAAGTCCCTGTATGGTCTTGATTTTTTCGCTATAGCGTGGGCGTTACGGAATAGTATCCGCATTTTAGCCAGAGTCGACTCTGACAGCTTGGTCAACAGTCGGAGCAGCCAGGAGCGGAGTAGACTGTGCTTTGTATACAACAGAGCAGTCCCTGTGACAGCGTGACGTCTCGTGGCTTTTGATGGCTTCCAGTTTCATCACCGACGTCCCGATGACAAATGAATTTCGTTTTCTTTTATCCGTTGCTTTGGCACGACATGGTATACAAAACTTTACCCCCCCCCCCCTCAAATTTAAGCCATTCTCGTGGTTTCCCGGAATCAGATGTGTACCATTTCTGGTTAAATTTCCTAACTACACCGACGCTAGTAGCAGGTGCAGTGTTATCGGTGGTGCTGGTGGTAGCAACTGACTCGTCAACGTTAATGTTGTCGCCTGTTTTTCTTAATTTTGAGGGGGGACCCGGGGGAGCTACTCCGGGAATATGCCTCCACATATTTGGTCAAATCAAATGCAAAATTAAATATCAGAGCACAATCAAAAACGCGATTGCAGGTTTTTTTTGTAGTAGGCTAAAGAACGGATGAAGACAGATCTCATGTGCGTCTCATGTTACAAACTTGATCTCGTGAGCAGAGCGCATCTCACACACACACACACAGTTTCACTTTCGTTTCAACTCACCACGCCCGCATCCAATAGGGTCCAGCTGCAGCCCCGGAGATTGTTCCAGATTGGGCAACTTCCACCCGCTCCCACGACATTTCTCCCGCTCAGCTGGACTACTCCCTGCATCATGCAGTGGATTTAGTTGGCCGCCAGATGGCGCCCAGGCCTTAATTTATGACGGCCAAACATTATATCTACAAGCCTGTGGCGGTGGGCGTGTGACTATTTTGTACCCTGGTTACTCCGTTTAAATGAAGTGTTTAATTAGCAGCAATCTGTTGTTGAAAATGTATAGTTAAACCGGAAATGGAAATGCGAGGACAGGAAGTCGTCATCAATCGTTGTAGTCTTTTAGTCTTAACAGTCTGGAATTAATGTATGCATTCAAAAGTGCTGAATAAATGTTTTATGGGCCCATAATAGTGATTATTAATATTACTTAAGTTAAGTTTAGCCATAATCATGTATTTTGCCATAATCAGGTAGCTAAAAAAAAGGAAAAAACATTATATATATTTTTATATTAATCATTTTCGGCATTCGGTTTTCGGCCAACTGTTTCCTATTTTCGGTATTGGTTTCGGCCAAGAATTTCCCATTCGGTGCATCCCTAATATTTTCTGAACCCCGATTGAAATTATTCTAATATGTTGTTTTCGTCAAGAAAGGAATTCATTTGAACTGAAACTATCCTTTCAAGTACTTTTGTAGCGACTATCCTGATGTCCTGGTAGGCGCTCGGTTGGGTGTGGGAAATCCTCGTCTTTGACACGCAATTAGAATAACGTAATGTCCAGTCTGTCACCTGCTGTCGTGGTGAAGTTCCCATTTAATTTAAGTATTTAACATAATACATGGTTGATGAACCAAACAATAGTTTCTGATTAATTTAAAAAAATATAAATCTCTGCCTTTGATTGGCTATAACACGTGCATTATGCAAAGACCAGCCCTGATCTGCCTCTGATTGGCTCTGATCATCACCCTGAGACTCGTCTTGGCTGAATGACAGGCTAAACAAAATAGCCATGTGAGCACCAACTTTCCGAATTGAAACGCTAAATAAGCACTTCGTCTCATACTGGTTTCATAATACAACGTTTCCGAATGGACGTTTGGATTAAACAAAGTGTATGCAGTGATGCTTTCCCAGCGGAACACAAACTGCTTAATGTTACACAGGTACGTTATACACGTTAATTAAGCTATCTAATGTTAGAACGCAGCCCTTTAGCTTTAGCTAACGTTAAGATAGCAGGAGCCGTCGGCCAACAAAGCTGTTTCAACAAATGTATTCACAAAATGGATTATCATTCAAACGTTATTCAAGCCTCCCGTGACCAGTAAGTATGTACGTCTACTACTCAACCGCAGCAATGTGCGCTATGTGCCTAAACTTTGCTAGTCAAGACTCGACAGTACGCTGGTTTGAGGCGCAGACGGAAGTGGCCATTTTTCAAAATAAAATACCCGAAAGACTATTAGTATAGGGAGGTGTAGTGGTTACATGATTGCTGTTTCCGGCCGGTCCACCATCTTGAAAACACAATGTATTTGCCCATTGCCCATTTCTAAATAGTCTCGTTTAAAACAAATAAAGCATCAACATTTGCATGGTGTACCTTTCTGTGCGTATTCATCCACAATCTATAGCTCAACATGAAAATATTTAGGGCTGACCTTTTTTTTGGACTTCGAAGCTTCGCGGCCGAGATTTGATTTTAATTCGAAGCTTCGAAATGTTGTGGGAGTTGTACAGCACTTTGTTCAAATTTGTCAGTGCTGTAAAGTTTAAACCTTTTTAAATATTAGACAAACAAAACACTTTGCTTTCATGAAATATTGTAAGCCGTCATTTGAGGCTTTATAAAAGCAGCACAATGAACACAAATCTGTCAGTGCAGAGTCCGACCTCATCTTAAATAACAAACAAGCATTGCTTGTTGTAATTAACAGGCAGAGTTTGATTTTGCAAAAAAAAATCATATTTTTTATCGAATTTTATTTTCATATTCGAATCCCATGCCCATCGAACAAAGCTTCGAAGTATTTAAGACAGCCCTAAAAATATTTGCAATTAATTGTAAAAAAATGTAATCGCTGAATTTTATTTCAACCAAAAATGATTAACAAATAATGTTAGTGATAGAAGGGAACTCATTTTGTGCAAAAATGGAAAGCTTTCCAAATGTTCATGAGGTAGAATTGTTACAATAGCCGATAATCCATTTTCCCAAAGATAAATCATACGGGTGGACCTCGCAGGCGGTCCAAAGTGACGTCAGACTACACCTCCCTATTTAGGAGCAAATTGTTTGCATGATTAAAAACAATGGTTCGAACACCCGTTCGAAAAACCCTTGCGAATGTTCGAATCCCAAAAACAGGCTTGGGACAGCTCTAACTGGAGCTGAGCTGAATGTGTTAAAATAGTGAAGGATTGGACTTTGCGAGCTAACTGTAATACAGTGTTATTTTTTACAATAATTTACATAACATCTTAAGAAATTACTAATGTGTATGGAAACTGACAAAAAAGGTAATGGTAAAGGTAACTCTTTAAATGTATTTTTGCAGCGGCAAAAGGCGCAGTGGACATTTTTGGTTGCACCTAAATGAAAAAGTTAGGCGCACTGGTGCAACCAATGTAAAAAGTTAGTCTGGAGCCCTGCCTATAGTGTAGACCTAGTAGTGTAGACCTAGTAGTGTAGACCAGGGGTGCCCAACCTTTTTTGAACCAAGATCTACTTTTTTATTTACCACCTAGCCCGAGAGCTACCAGCCAAAATTGTATATTGTAAGCCGTCATTTGAGGCTTTATAAAAGCAGCATAATGAACACAAATCTGTCAGTGCAGAGTCCGACCTCATCTTAAATAACAAACAGCATTGCTTGTTGTAGTTAACAAGGAGAGGAAGAGTTGATTTAGCAAATTTTTTTTTTTTATTTTTTTTTTTAATAATCGAATTTTATTAATCAAGATCTACTTGAAATCAGCCCGCGATCTACCTGTCGATCGCGATCGACTGGTTGGGCACCACTGGTGTAGACCTAGTAGTGTAGCCTATAGTGTAGACCTAGTAGTGTAGCCTATAGTGTAGACCTAGTAGTGTAGCCTATAGTGTAGACCTAGTAGTGTAGCCTATAGTGTACACCGTCACCTAGTAGTGTAGCCGATAGTGTAGACCAGGGGTGCCCAACCTATTTTGAACCAAGATCTACTTTTTAATTTGCCACCTAGCCGAGAGCTACCAGCCCAAATTTTACCTACTCTCGGCTAGTATTAGTAGTAATAGTAGATTAATAATACCCATTCAATATGCACATGACAGAAAATATTATATGGCGTAAATATAATATTTTCTGTCATGTGCATATTGAATGGGTATATAATATAATATGATATTTTATATATCATTAACGGTGTAGTGTAGGAATTACAAGAATGTTATTAATGAAATGAATGAATATTATCAAACTGAATTGTTTCTGTATACTAGGGATGCACCGAATGGGAAATTCTTGGCCGAAATCGATACCGAAAATAGGAAACAGTTGGCCGAAAGCCGAAAGGCCGAAAATGATTCATAGAATAGATTTTTTTTACCAATGTTGTTCAGCTACCTGATTATGGAAAAATATATGATTATGGCAAAACTTAACTTAAATAATAAATAATCACTATTATGGGTATTTTTGTATCACAAACAGTTAGGGATGGGTATCGTTAGGATTTTATCGATACTACTACTCTTATCGATACTGCTTAACGGTTCGGTACTTTATCGATACTCTTATCGGTTCTTTTTGGTTCTTTTTTTGCAAGAAAAAAAGACAATTAATTAAGAACAGAATCAACATTGCTTTATTATTTATAAATACAACTTTATAAATAAGTATTATAAATAAATATAATTTCTTCAGCAACAGCAGCAGCAATGTTCTTTTATATAACTTTATAAATAAATATAATAAATTAATATAATTTCTTCAGCAACAGCAGCAACAATGTTTTAAATGTGTCTGACTCTGAATTATAGACTTTTTATAATAAACAACAAATGCAAAAGGCTAACAGAACTGTGACACTGGTTCACCCTATCCTCTGTCATCCTTCCTCTAGCTGCTAGGGATAAAGGACTTTGGGTGGTGGAGGGAGGTAGAGGGAGGATGTGGTGGCCCTGGGCTCACTGGCCTGGGACATAGTGGCTGACGCCTCAGCTTGACGATCTATAAAAAGTTTAGATTGTAGTATTTGTAGCTAAACAATTGTTTTGTTTATTAGCCTATTTGTAATAATTCGTTATTAGCCTAGGCAACTCCGTATCTTGGCTTACGGTTACGGCTGCAGTGGATGCAGATGGAACACTGCGCGCAAGGCAGTCGAATACGCGCATTTCTGCACACTAATATCATGTTTTGCGAACAGATGTTTTGATGAATTGATTTGCTCGTATTGCCACCCTTACTGGCAAATGTTTTGTTGCACTTGTGGCAACGTGCATTGTCGGCATTGACCCTTGTAAAGTATATCCATACTTTAGAACGCTTCGCTCTATCCGCCATGATCACGACTCAGTGCATGCAGAGCTGCTGTCTGTGTGCAGAGCGCTATAGCACGGGGCGTCGGGGACTTTCATTAAGGAGTACCCGTATGTAGTACCCGGATGTCTATGTGTAGCACTAGCGAGCGACTCGCGAGGAGTGTGTGTAATAATTGACTCGCTGGCTGCGGCTCGCTTCTCGTGCAGAGACAGAGAGGATCGTTCGCAACTTTTAAATAATAATAATAATAATTTCTCTAGAGTATCGATAGCAGTACCGAGGACGTCAGAGCTTATAAATACTCCGGTATTTTCTAATATAGTACCGGTTCCCGTTTAAAACCGGGGTCCGGGGGGCATCCCTACAAACAGTACTGTATTTGCAAATCTGGTATGTCATAAATGTATAGATGTAGCAGTACTGTCTATCTGTATGTCATGTATGTCATATATGTCCTGATGAATTGAAAATGGGGGACCCTGATGTAAACTAGACTAAAGTCTTTCTCTGGTCTGCATCCCCTTAACAATTGTGTGTATTGAGCTGTACTGTATTGTACCCATTCTGCAATCTGTTAATAAAGTTTTCAATCAATCAGAGAGAAAGAGAGAGAGAGAGGCGGACATCTGTGCTCTACTGAGCGCACCTTTCTAGTCCCCAGATGACTTTGGCACAGTAGACGCGCGACAGACAGCGTCAATGTGAGAAACACAATCCCTCCCCCTCTCGCTCTGAATAATATGCATATTAGATCACTCAGTGATTAACCGCAACAGGCATATAGTAAATAAGGATAAAGTATGTTAAAGGCCGACAAATGACAACGTTCTAGAATATTCCAGTAAAGGGCGATTATCATGGCATCTCTTCTTTTTTCCGTGAAAACGAGGGTTTTTCTAAATGCTATGAAACGGAAATGAACCGATAAAAAAACAAGCTGCTTCAACAATGTTGACTGGAAATAGGTCATTGATAATGTGACGGGCAGATTAGACACATAGCCATAATTTAAAACATAGATTAGGCGATATTAATGCTAACATTGAAGTGGATGTGGGCATTCAAGCACTAAATGTGCGCCCCCTGCTGGGCATTCAAAGTGTTAACATTGGAAACCCTGTTGAATGCCAGCACCCACTTCAATGATAGCGTTGTGAACGCATATTCTCTGTCTTAAATTATGGCTATGTGTCTAATCTGCCTGTCGCTTATCAATGACTTGTTTGCAGTAGGGATGGGAATTGATAGGATTTTATCGATACGATTCCATTATCGATTCGATTCTTTATCGATTCTCTTATCGATACCTGATCAATTTATAATTTAAATAAATAAATTGGAAATGCAACAGAACTAAGCTGGTTAGAATAACAACATGCAACTTGACATTTCTGATTGTCATTTATTGTTGAGCCCCCATGTCGGGGGCGACAGTGGCTCGGGAGGTAGAGCAGTCGTCTGGCAATCCGGAGGTTCCCGGTTCGATTCCCGCTCCTCCCGGGCAGCGTGTCGATGTGTCCTTGAGCAAGACACTTAACCCCTAACTGCTCCCGATGAGCAGGTTGGCACCTTGCATGGTTGCCTCCGCCGTCGTTGTGTGAATGTGTGAGTGATTGGGTAAAATGTAAGGAACAAATTGTAAAGCGCTTTGGATAAAAGCGCTATATAAAAAAGCAGCCATTTACCATGTCAGAAAAATACAAAAACTGTAAAAAATAAAACATTAACTATAGCCTACACTTAAATAAAATAATGTATTTGAGATTCTCTTAAAATGTATTTATTTTTTTATTCTTAAACTAATTTAATCTATTGAATAACAGGTCGTTATTCCTCTGACTTCTGTCTCACACACACACACACACAGAGCTTAGAGCCATATGGAATCCGCGATCACGGAATCGCGGACGGAATCACGGAATTGAGCAATAAAAATGGAATCGACTATAAAAAAAATTTTAATTTAAATTTTTTTTATTTATTTTTTATGTTGTGGGACTTGTACAGCACTTTGTTCAACTTTGTCAGTGCTGTAAAGTTTAAACCTTTTTAAATCTTAGACAAACAAAACACTTTGCTTTCATGAAATATTGTAAGCCGTCATTTGAGGCTTTATAAAAGCAGCACAATGAACACAAATCTGTCAGTGCCGAGTCCGACCTCATCTTAAATAACAAACAGCATTGTTGTTGTAGTTAACAAAGAGAGGCAGAGTTGATTTTGCAAAAATATATATAATCTTTTTAATTTTTTTTTAATCAAATTATTTTTTCATATTCGAATCCCATGCCCATTGAACGAAGCTTCGAAGTATTTAAGACAGCCCTATTAAATGGACTGTTATATCTTATTAAATTGTGGACATTTATTCATTCCCACTTATTAGACACTATTTCTGATGGTAAAATGAGCGTACAAAGCAAAATACAGAATTCTGAAATATTAAAACGGAAAAAAAGGAAGTTGGAAAAAAATAAAATGGAATTTGGAAAAAAATAAAACGGATTTCATATGGCTCTAACAGAGCTCCCTCCCCGGGCCCCTGTCCTGTAAGCAGGGAGCGAAATTAACTTTTTGACTCACCGGCCAGTGGCGGGTAGATGGGAAGAGTCTACCCGCCAAGCATATTTCTTACCTGCCAAAATGTTTTTGATTAAAAAAAAATATATATATATTTTCAATAAAAAAAAATTTAAATAAAATATATATTATATAATCATACTTGTAGTTGTATTATCTGCGAGACATCGCCACCACGCAATAAGTCAAAATGCTTGCTATCTGCAAACAGCTCCACTGTCTGTGTGTATACTTGAGTAGCCTCCAGCTCCAGCAAGGATTCTCCGGCCCTGCAGCTAGACCCTATATTCAGCTAGACCCTACATTCAGCATGCAAGGATTCTCCGGCGATGCAGCTGGACCCTATTTAGAACGTTACGGTTCTTTTGTCAAATCACATTCAACATGCCCTAGCTAGAATACGCATTCAATCAATGTTATAAGACATTGATATCAGGAGCTATCTGTAGCTACTGCTAGCCCGGTAGATAACGTTAAGACAATTTAGTTTACTGGGACAGATGGATCATCTAACGTGAGCTAGCTAAGCTAGCTAACGAGGGAACGGAGGTATTATGCACTCGAGTAGACTATTGCTGGAGCATTTGTTGATATCAGCAGCTATCAGTAGCTAGCCAGCTAGATACCGTTAGACAATGCCTCGTCATGTATTAAACTAAAAGTGAATAGTTGACTTGGTCATTGTTTAAACAGTAACGTTAGTTCATGGAGGTCCGATATAGACTAGAGCAGACAGAAGTAAACAAGCCAAATGGGCAATAGGGGGTATCTGCAGAGCCGCAGAGCCAGGCTGGACGGGTTGGAGGCGGTCTGGACAAGTATAAGTGGTCTGGACAAGTAGTTGCGAATGGGGGGGGGGGGCGGGAGGGCGGGGTTCGTCTCGTTTACATAGGTACATTATACATAGACAGTAATGTTACATCTAGACATGTAATAATAGAGTAAACTTGTACCCATACAGTGTTACATCTAGACATACCAGATCTAGTAATAATAGAGTAAACTTAACTTTCGTCTCAGTAACAATGTTCATAAAGTGTTGAGTGCTACAGTGTAGGTTAGTTTATTAGGACAAGTGCATGACAGTAAGGTTAGTTAGGGTTAGATTTTTTTTATTTAGATAATGGTTGAAGTAGTAATAATAGAGTAAACTTAACTTTCGTCTCAGTAACAATGTTCATAAAGTGTACATCTAGACATGTGTACATAGACAGTAATGTTACATCTAGACATACCAGATCTAGTAATAATAGAGTAAACTTAACTTTAGTCTCAGTAACAATGTTCATAAAGTGTACATCTAGACATTTATGACATACCAGATCTAGTAATAATAGAGTAAAGTGTTGAGTGCTACAGTGTAGGTTAGTTTATTAGGACAAGTGCATGACAGTAAGGTTAGTTAGGGTTTGATTTTTTTTATTCGATTCGATTTTTATTCGCATAGTACCTAGTCGAGTAGGTACTATGCAGTGGAAAAGCGCCATTAGACTAGAGGCAGGCTATAAGAGTAGACTACTAAAAAAAAAAAAAATGCATTCAGACTTTTTTTTTTTTTTTTGCGCACTGTGCTGTAATAACCGCGGCGGTAGGAAATATTTCGCAAATTTGTGCGGTAAGGAAAATATCAATACCGCGGCAGCTCTAATGTATTGTATCATATTTTACAATCGCAGTAGTTCTGACTGTAGATGCCCAAATGTTCACAAAAGCATCTGTTGATCACCAAGACTTGCTCGCTAGTTAGTGTCTGGTACGGTATATCTTATCAACACTGACTGAGGCTCTAGTATGCATCACATGAGTGTATCTTGCCCAGAATGAGGGCGCGAGGTGAAGAAAACACTTTTATAGGTCCCACCCTCTGGCCTCTGAAGATGCTAATGTCTTTTTTATTTGGCTTCACAGGGAGTGTAGTGTGAAACGGTGACCTGTCCCTTTGTTACTTTCAAAAGAAATGGTTACAACAAATTACATTTAAATTATTTTATGCCCTTCTTTCTAGACTCCCTTGCCTTACAGGTGTTTATCTGTGAAGAGGAGGTTCCCCCTGAGCAGCAGGAGAGGAGCCCCAGTCTGGGCCAAGAGGAGTCAGAGCCCCTACAGATGAAAGAGGAAGAAGAGGAACTATTTCAAGATCTAGAGGAGGCTGATGGCTCCAAGATGACTTTACACCCTGTGAGATATGAACATGGTGGAGAGAATACTCTGTCCTCACAACTCAGCCAAACCCAGGACCCAGAGCTCCTACAGATTAAAGATGAACTACATCAATGGCTGGAAGAAGCTGGTGGCTCCGAGATCACAGGACACGCAGTGAAATGTGAAGATGGTCAAGAGAACGCGCAGCCCTTCCAGCCTCTTCAAACCCGTAGAGAGAGAAACAGAGAAGCTTACTCTTTACCCAGCACCTCAACTGAACAGATGAAAACAGAACCTGATGGAGAGGACTGTAGAGTATCAGAACTAGCCAGTAACTTAGATCCAGCTGGTGACTTAGAACCAACTAGGGATAGCCAGCCCCTTTCTTCAGACTGTTCTGGAACTGAGACTGATGACAGTGATGATAAAAGTTCTGAAAATGAGACTGATGACCGTGATGATGAGAGTTATGGAACTGAGCCAGATGACACTGATGATGAGGGTTCTGGAACTGAGCCTGATGACACTGATGAATGGAAGGAGAGTGGAGGACTACGTTTGATGACTCAGAAACCAAAGAAGACACAGAAAATACGAAGTAGTCCTGGCTTCAGCAAGGAGGGACATCTGAAGATACACATGAGAACTCGTACCGGAGAGAAACCATTTAGTTGTTCATTTTGCGGGAAAGGGTTCAGTACGAAGCAACATCTGAACAGACACATGAGAACTCATACTGAAGAGAAACCCTATATTTGTTCAGTTTGTGGGAAAGGGTTCAGTACGAATCGAAATCTGAACATTCACATGAGAACTCATACCGGAGAGAAACCATGTAGTTGTTCAGTTTGTGGGAAAGGGTTCAGGGATAAAGGACGTCTGAAGAGACACATGATGACTCATACAGGAGAGAAACTATTTAGTTGTTCAGTTTGTGGGAAAGGGTTCAGTAGCAAGGGACATCTGAACAGACACATGAGAACTCATACTGAAGAGAAACCCTATATTTGTTCAGTTTGTGGGAAAGGGTTCGGTACGAATCGAAATCTGAACATTCACATGAGAACTCATACCGGAGAGAAACCATGTAGTTGTTCAGTTTGTGGGAAAGGGTTCAGGGATAAAGGACGTCTGAAGAGACACATGATGACTCATACAGGAGAGAAACCATTTAGTTGTTCAGTTTGTGGGAAAGGGTTCAGTAGCAAGGGACATCTGAACTCACACATGAGAACTCATACTGGAGAGAAACCCTATATTTGTTCAATTTGTTCAGTTTGTGGGAAAGGGTTCAGTGGGAAGGGACATCTGAACATTCACATGAGAACTCATACTGGAGAGAAACCCTATATTTGTTCAGTTTGTGGGAAAATGTTCAGTGAGAAAGGAGGTCTGAAGAGACACATGAGATCTCATACCGGAGAGAAACCATGTAGTTGTTCAGTTTGTGGGAAAGGGTTCAGTAGCAAGGGACATCTGAAGACACACATGAGAACTCATACTGGCGAGAAACCATTTATTTGTTCAGTTTGTGGGAAAAGGGTCAGTGAGAAAGGAAGTCTGAAGATGCACATGAGAACTCATACCGGAGAGAAACGATGTAGTTGTTCAGTTTGTGGGAAAGCTTTCAGACAGAAAGGAGATCTGAAGAAACACATGAGAACTCATACTGGAGAGAAACCATTTAGTTGTTCAGTTTGTAGAAAAGGGTTCAGTGAGCAAGGCAATCTGAAGACACACATGAAAACTCATACTGGATAGAAAGTCTTTAGTTCAGTTTATGGAAACGGGTTGAAGAGCCACATGAGGTCATACTGTAGAGAAACCATTTAGGTGTTCAGTAGGAACCCGCCCTTAACACAATTCCGCCCAAGCACGGATATATCCGGCTTTCGAATCCATGCGTTGTGGACAGAATCACGGAGATATCCGTGGGAAGTTGTTATTGCTTTTATTCCATTTTAATAACCTGTTCAAGGTCGCCGAGCGGCACTGCAGATCTTCCCTACTCTATGAATTCGACAATGTGCAATACCGGCCAGATCCTCTTAGGAGCGCTATCGCGCTACTGCAATGTGCCCTGTGGGCGAACGGATCAGTCTTTGTTTTCTTTCAAAAGAGATTTCAGTAGCACGATTCTGGATCTGCAGCCTGTAGCTTGGATTACGTTTCGAATCGCAGATTTCACCATGCAATAAGGGGCTTTATAATCAGCCAATGGACATATCGATCTACCAGATGGCGATCAATAACGGGGATATGCTCGGGGGGATTCCACTGGCTCATGGTAAGATCTTTTTCACGTAAATTACAGCCCGATCAGAGCTTGCTATGATACTCAACCAGCCGACCAGCGTATGTGGCTGCTTAGACGAACACGGTTATTGGATCATATGCAGTTTGAGTTATTTCTGTAGCATCTGTAAAACGGAAATGCCATTGGATATAACGTTAGCAGCTATTAGCTCTATAACTAGCTTTCCAGAAAATATACTAGACCAAATCCGCTATAATGCTTATATTCACGGCGCTATAAAATTATTTAGCTGTACAAAAATCCCCACGTTTGTTTACAAAAGCTGGCCCTCAACCATTATATTAGACGGGCGCCAGTGGCCGCGAAAGTGTTAAGGCCCCAATATACTTGAACTGACACGCTGTGCAGGCTCTGTTTATAGTCCGTGTTTGGTGTCCGGAAGCGTCGCGTCGAGTGCTTATGTGATTGATTGATTGATTGATTGAAAACTTTATTAACAGATTGCAGAATGGGTACAATACAGTACGGCTCAATACAAACAATTGTTAAGGGGATGCAGACCAGAGAAAGACGTTCGTCTTGTTTACATCAGGGTCCCTCATTTTCAATTCATCAAGACATTTATGACATTATAAGTCTGGGGAAACACTTATAATTCTGCACTACAACCACATTTTATACTCCAAAAAAGAGCCATAAGGATAGTTCACATTGCAGGTTATCGTGCTCACACAAACATATTTTTTTTAAAGTAAAAAAAAACATTAAAGTTAAATGATCTTGTGTAATTTAAAACAGCACAATTAATGTATAAAGCAAAAGGTAATGTACTTGCAGGAAACATTCAAGAACTGTTCTTTGATAGAGAGGGGGGTTATAATCTGAGGGCATAACTCAATTAAAAAGTTCTTAGTGTACTTACTACCATGAGAAGACACTGCATTTCAATATATGGAGTGAAACTGGAACAGTCTGAATGTGGTGCTGAAGCAATGTCCAAACATTGTCCAAACATGAGACAATTCAAACTGAATTATAAGGAAATGATTTTCACGAGGTACAGGGATGATGAAGGGATTTGACATTCACAGGTGTTTACATAATTTTATTTCTTTCATGTTTTACATATATAATCTTTTTTGTTGTTTTACATATATATATTTGTTTTGTAAGGTTTTTAATTAGTACACATTTGAGTAGTGGAAAAGGGGTAGGATTAAATAAGTATACTTCCTACTCTTTTTCGAACATGTAAATTGAGTTACAGTATGTTTTTATTTTTTTTTTAATTCATTTCTAGAGATCAATGATTTGTTTTGATTTTATATTGTTTGTATTTACATGTTTTAAATAAAGATTTCAAATCAAATCGCACTCCATCCCAGTAGAAATTGAAATGGCTACCCCTCCACAAGAGTTGTTCCACGAGTTCATGCTATTATGTCATGTTCTACAGTAGGACTTACTACTATATGATACCTATTAAAAGTCAGTCATTTCTGGAGCATTTCTTTATCCACTCTGGTTGGATGGTGTATTGTACTCGCAAATCGCTTCCTGTTGAATGAATCGGTTGAGTGCAATGCCGACTCTCTACTTTCCCCGTCTTCACAGCCTAGAATATGACACGCCCACTGATAATGTCACGGTTCGCGAGGAAAAACCAACTATTTTCCGGTGCCAGCTGAGCACCGATTTGTCACGTTCTGAACCAATTAATCCCGGTCTGAACGCACCGGCCGGTGCGAGATTACGTTCGGGAACCGGCTCCAGCACGGAGCCTGGCTGGTGTAAAAGGGCTATTTGTGGGAAAGGGTTCAGTAGGAACCCTTGCAGTTTTCTGCCCTTAATATTTCATGTATTTTGATCTGCAAACCATCTGGCGTTTCAGCAAAAGCCAAGGTATGGCACAATTAAAATAAAGCCACACATCTATCTGTCTTAACATGACAATACAAATGTATAGCTCTCTTATATTCACAATGCCTAATGCCCGGCAGTGAAAACTAATTTTATCCTATATTCTGGTAGGTATTTCAGCACCATGGACAGAGAGAGGAGGTCTAATTATCAGACCAACACACACACAATATTTACTGGGATTGAGCCTGAATACAAACATTCATTCTGGAAAGCACAGATAATGAGATGGACACATATTCTATATTCTATATATAATATTTGTTTCCCCTTTTTCTCCAGACGCACACCGTTTCAAGTACTTGCACTACTCCAAATCAAGAAGAAACATATAACTAAAGATTTCGTTTGATGGTGGACATGATGCAAAAACAGCACATGAATTTCATATTTAGGCTATGTATCATTCATACATGAGGAATTTGTTAGATAATAGACTTTAGAAACTAAATCTTGAACATGCACCAATTTGTAGGAGAGACATGAGCATTTTCTAAAGATTGTTTCCAGCGAGCAAATTAAGATCATTCTTAGACATGTTCTGCTCTATCAGGGTGTCCACGGGTCATTAAAAGGTTTTACTATTTAATAGTACTGTTACTATTATTGAATATTAACATTTACTAATTAAAGGCCTTAAAAAGCATGAAATGGTCTTAAATTAAGTTGCTATTTATAATTCAGTCTATATTTATTTATTCAGTGCTATAAACTGTCCAACATTAACACCAAGCATCAAATGCCTGTAAAGTAAATGTTTACAAGATTTATAAGAGTTCAATATCACTTTACAGTCTTTGTTTTTTGCTATTCATGTTCTCAAACTTTGTCCTAACCTGGAGACACCTTGACTGAGGGCTCTCCCTGTACAGCTGTCTCCTAACCTGGAGACACCCTGACTGAGGGCTCTCCCTGTACAGCTGTCTCCTAACCTGGAGACACCCTGACTGAGGGCTCTCCCTGTACAGCTGTCTCCTAACCTGGAGACACCCTGACTGAGGGCTCTCCCTGTCTCCTGTAATAAAGTCTCCTTCATGATAGTTAACGAGTGTCACTTAAACTGATTATTCGCTTCTTGCCTCCCTTGTGTATTCCCAGGGAGCGAAATTAACTTTTTGACTCACCGGCCAGTGGCGGGTAGATGGGAAGAATCTACCCACCAAGCATATTTCTTACCTGCCAAATTTTTTTTGATTAAAAAAAATATATATATATATATATATTTTATATAAAACATTTTTTTTAAATAAAATATATATTATATAATCATACTTGTAGTTGTATTATCTGCGAGACATCGCCACCACGCAATAAGTCAAAATGCTCGCTATCTGCAAACAGCTCCACTGTCTGTGTGTACTCTAGTAGCCTCCAGCTCCAAAAAGGATTCTCCTGTGCTGCAGCGGGACCCTATACTATACTAATACTCTACATTCAGCATGCAAGGATTCTCCGGCGCTGCAGCTGGACCCTATTGGTATAATGTTAGGGTTCTTTGGTCAAATCACATTCATAAAGCCCTCAGCTACAATACGCATTGAATCAATGTTATAAGACATTGATATCGGGAGCTATCTGTAGCTACTGCTAGCGCGCTAGGTAACGTTAAGACAATTTAGTTTACTGGGACATATAGATCTAACGTGAGCTAGCTAACGTGAGCTAGCTAACGAGGGAACGGAGGTATTATGCACTCGAGTCGACTATTGCTGGAGCCAGGGTTTCCGTTAGAAAAAATTGTTGCCGGCCTCAGTGTCCGGTAGATTTCAATCTACCGGTCAAATGAGAGACATTCCGGTCAGAGTTTATTGAGCTTAAAAACAATTGATAGGCAAAAGAATGACAACAAAACAAAAGAATGACATCATCAAGGCATGTAGATTTATAATATTTTTACTTAAAACTAGGCTACTTTTGCGTATAAAGTCATTATATTCCAAATAAAATAAGTCCCGAGACTCGTGCTGCTGCCGACTTTAAATCAAATAGGTGTCTGTGGGCAGTCGCCCGACATTAATAAACAACAGTCTGTTATAATCACATTTTTATGAGCTAACGAATTCCGTTATATTGGACATTTGTATTAATTATATCAAGCGAAGAACTGAGAAATTTGGCAGAGAGAGACGGCAACATTATCGTGGGTCTGCGTGACGACTCTCTCTCTCTCCACCTCCCAATGACTTATTTGCGAGAGTATGGCGCTGCAGAGCAGCAGATTCAGCTGTTATTGGCTCTTTTCTGGGAACCGCACAACAGCGCCCCCCACCCAACATTGAATTGAAAATGGCTGAATTGGAGTACTGCTGGAGTACTGCATTGTGCTGATGTTGCTCCGGCTCTGCAGCTTCACAAAAGTTTGCACACCCAGCACTAAGCTCTTGCTGACAACGTCGTTGTCATTATTAGAAGCAACGATGAAACAAATCATGTAATGATTGTTTCGTTCATCGCATAGGCTATTTAATTTGAGCCTATTTTAATACAATTCAAATAATCAAATTGTGCTTAGACTCAGGGAATTATTTTCACCGGACATTAAGACCGGAGAGATTAAATATGTCGGACTTCAACAGATTTTGCCGGTCAAATACCGGTAATTACCGGCTAACGGAAACGCTGGCTGGAGCATTTGTTGATATCAGTAGCTAGCCAGCTAGATACCGTTAGACAATGCCTCGTCATGTATTAAACTAAAAGTGAATAGTTGACTGGGTCATTGTTTAAACAGTAACGGTAGCTCATGGAGGTCCGGTCTAGACTAGAGCAGACTGCCTCTGTGTTGATACGAGCAGAAGCCAATAGTATCCCGCTGCAGGGCTGGGCAGATATGACTCGTTGCCACGGTTTCTTTCAAAATAAGAGTATCATACGAACTGAATGTTGCTAACTGCCGGAGCCATCGATATTATGACTGGAGCTGCGCTTGGAGCGGAAATGAGACCCACACAGATTTTCAAAATAAGAGTATCGTTATGAACTACACGTCTACACGCCGTCGCCACACGGCGGGCAGACCCCCCAGTGGCAAGCGCCAAAGGTAAAAACTGAGGCTAACTAATTTCGCCCCCTGTGTATTCCCTATTCAGAATATAAATGCAGGGAATGATAGAGGCAACTCCAGGGACTCCACCAAGATTTGGGCAAAAGCCAAGCTGTAAAAAGTGGGGCAATCATCAGTTCAGTCTACAAGAGGAAGTTGATTTGACTCATTATGACTAGGGATGGGTATCGTTAGGATTTTATCGATACTACTACTCTTATCGATACTGCTTAACGGTTCGGTACTTTATCGATACTCTTATCGGTTCTTTTAGATTATTATTTAAATATATTTACATTTAAAAAAAAATTATAAATTATTATTTGAACGGCTTAAGGCTATATCTGTACTTGATATTTGTTTGTTGTGTTGCATATTTGAAATAAACTTCAATCAAATCAAACCCCCCCCTCTTAAAAAACAAAAACCTGTGTTTAACCTGGCCATCTATAAAACATCATGCTAAAACTGTGAAACAAATGTCCTACTCCCCTAAAGAAAGAAATACATAGCAAACATGACTCAGTTATGCAATAGTGCTGCTGCTTTTTATTTTGTTAAAATCTTTTAGTTAATAAGACTACAAAATGACTACAACGATTTCACGACGTTTTCCTGTCCACGCCGGAAGTGCATCGGATACCTACCTTAACGTTAAATTTTCAACAACGGAACAGATTGTTGCTAATTAAACACTTCATGGAAACGGAGTAACGTTAACGCTATGTCGAGTTCATACGTGTAGTGTAGTATGAACTCGGCGAGTCGGCATAACGTTAACGTTAGTCAGTTTCAGTGTTGCTGGATGGTACACTCTATTAGCTCCGTAGCTAACGTAGCTAGCCACGTTAACGTTAAATGTTCAACAACAGAACAGATTGCTGCTAATTAAACACTTCATGGAAATGGATTAACGTTATCGCTATGTCGAGTTCATAAGTGTAGTGTAGTATGAACTCGGCGAGTCGGCATAACGTTAACGTTGTTGCTGGATGGTACACTCTATTAGCTCCGTAGCTAACGTAGCTAGCCACGTTAACGTTAAATTTTCAACAACAGATTGCTGCTAATTAAACACTTCATGAATGAATGAATGAATGAAAACTTTATTAACAGATTGCAGAATGGGTACAGTACAGTACAGCTCAATACATACAATTGTTAAGGGGATGCAGACCAGAGAAAGACTTTCATCTTGTTTACATCAGGGTCCCCCATTTTCAATTCATCGTAACATATATGACATACATGACATACAGATAGACAGTACTGCTCCATCTATACATTTATGACATACCAGATTTGCAATTACAGTACTGTTTGTGATACAAAAAGAGTCCAGAAAGAAAAGAGTATATACATTAGGCGTGGAAACTGTACATTGGATTGGGGGGGTGGGGGGGGACTGTACATTGGAGGTGGTTGGGTGGGGGGGGGGGGGGGGTTGGCTAGGAGTGGGGGGGGGGGGGGGGGGGTTGGGGGGGGGGGGGGGGGTTGGGTAGGAGGGGTGGGTGGGGGACACTGTACAACTGTACAAACAACACTGTACATTGGATTATTGACAAGACCATACTTGGTAATTTACTGTACATTGGAGGGGGTTGTGTTCGGACATTTACAGGGGCCAGTTTCGAATTGCAGTCTCCCGTAGGTGTTCTTTGAGAGCGTTTTTGAAAGTGGGTAGTGATTCACATTCCTTTACAGCTTTGGGTAGGGCGTTCCACATTGATGTGGCATAATTGCGAAACGTGTTTAGTCCCTTGTTTGAGCCGAATCTGGGTTTAACATGATTTGTGGAGCTCCCTCTGGTGTTGTGATCGTGGTATTCACTGACCTTTGCGAAGTATTTTGACATGCACATGGGTACCTTGGTCGTGTAGTGTATCTTGTAGACCAGGCCCATTGCAAGTTGCTGTACTCTGTCTTCTACTCTAAGCCATCCTAGTTTGTTAGTTTGTCAAAGTGGGCAGGGGTGAGGTGGGTTCTAGGAGTAAGGTCAAGCAGTAGTCTGACCAGTTTGTTTTGAGATGTTTGTAATTTTGTTTTTAGCGCCTTTGAATGAGTGCTCCTGCCAGAGTCTTCAGGGTATTCTTGTTTACCAGTGAGGAGATCCGGTACAAGAATAGAGTTTGTTGGTTGATTTTTTTTATTACATTGGATGCCATTTTGTCACAGGAAAGATTTGCCTCTAGGATGGAGCCCAGGTAGGTAATTTCTTCTTTCCTTGTGACAATATTGTCACCCACTGTAAGTAACTATCATTTATGAGACGTTAAGCTGTATGTGTGTGTCATGAATTTCCCCAAGGGGATTAATAAAGGAATATCTTATCTTAACTGAGAAGCCGTCGGTCTTGCTGAGTTTGTTATTTGAACCGAAGAGAATGGACTCTGTTTTGCCCATGTGTAATGATAGTTTGTTATCAGCGAGCCATATGCAGATTTTGCCTAGTTCCGAGCTGAGGGTTTTTTCAACCTGTAACTTGTTCTTGTCAGAGACCAGCAGGGCTGAGTCGTCCGCAAACAGGAACAAGTTGCAGTCACAAGCTGACGACATGTTCCATGTTCCATGTTCCATGTTCCACCTATGGCGAGTGGCTAATGTAACTGACACCAAGACTAATGCTAGTTAACTAACCCCTGTTGTGCAAGTAGTGAGTGATATCGTAGCGGAGCCAGATAACCTCCCGACACCTCTAAACCGGAAGAACCATTGGCCGCCAACATTTCCCATTGTTTCTGTGCTTGCATTACTGTATTCAATTTGTCAAAAAAAGATTCTTACTTTTTTGCACCGGTTGTGTCTGTCCACTCTGTTTGGGATCATACCGCCCACTTTTTACGTCCAGGTCGATTTAGCTCAAAACACACCAGCCAATCCATATGGGAAAGATCTAGCCTGAAGCCTCCCCAAATTAGTCCAAGTTTCCCACTCAGCAGTCCCATGTTAACCTAATCACAGTCAATGCCACTGGTTTGCACACAACCTGGGGCAAAGAAAATAGGGCTCACACAGTTCATTCACAAAAATAACAGTCAATAGCAGGGTAGTCCTGTCGACCTATGACCTGTGTGTGATACTGCATGTTAACTGTAGTGTGATTGTACATGTATACTGATGTATTGTGTGTATATGGAGAGGCTGTGTGCTGCTACATCATCTTTGTCTCTTGATGCTTAAAACAAATGTTTCCTAAGGGATACAATAAAGGCTGCTGCCAGGCCTCAGTGCTGCTATCTTTACACTTTTCCCTTCATTTGGTTATTGTTTAATTTACACCTTACAACACTTCACACACACAGCATATTACACACACACACCACTGATTCTACTGGCGCTCATGTACTGTACATCATTTATTGTATGTAGTTAATTTCCTTATTTCTTTCTTTATTTTTTATTTCAAAGAACGATAGATGAATGGATGTTTTTTTATTGCCTACAAGGGAAATTATGTTTTGCTTTGGTCAGTACACTACATATATAAATAAATAAAATAAGTAAATAACACCACAGTAAAAACAGGAGGTATCATTCTAAAAAAATAAAAAATGTTTTAAAGAAGAACAATGCTCTCTACTCATGGAGGGCGGGGGGTTAGTAGAACAGGTCCAGTTCTTCCAGACGGAAGGGGCAAGGGGGCCCGGGGGGTTCTGTTTGTTAAGAAGCCTAATAGCAGAGGGGAGAAAACTGTTTTTTTTTAATACAGGGGCAGCATATCTTCTACCAGAGGGCAGGATGAAGGTGTAACAGTTGATTGTGATTCCACTTGTCAAGGTAACTAAGAAGACCCAATAGAATGGCGTTTAATTGTTCTATAGATTCTTATTAGTTGGTGGGCGTTTCCTTGTGAGCTGCTACTAAGTATCCACGTTAGTTACACGAGGAATGAGCCTGTGGTAGGTTCACATACACCCAGAATTGAGATATTCCTAAATGTTTAACTCACTACTAGTTGGAATTATTAATGTAGGCATGTTGAAATTAAACTATAGAATGTAGCGACCGTATGGTAAATGTTTTTAAATAATAATTTAGTGAGATTGTGTGTCAAATGTATATAACTAGCTAACATGCTAGTAAGCTAATTATTCCTAATCCTTCTGTGTGAGCGGTGTTTGGGTGTATGAGGAGCCAACTACCTGACTGACCAGGATATTTTGTGTCTGTTGCCCAGTTCACAGAATAAATCGCCCAAGACCGAGAAGCAAGTGTCTGTCTTTTAATTAAAATTACACAACGCAAGTAAAAGTTGGTTATAATGGTGCTGTGACCGTGCTTCTGGAATCGTCATGATGAATTGAAAATGGAGGACCCTGATGTAAACAAGACAACCATATTTTTCTGGTCTTCATCCTCTTAGTAGTCGTTTGTATTGAGCTGTAATGTATTGTACCCATTCTGCAATCTGTTAATAACGTTTTCAATCAATCAATCAATCATCGAGTGTTGAGCAGCTGAGTGAGTCCGTTTGACTCGTGCTATGAACAATCACTAGAGCAGTGTTGCACATTCGCCACAAGGTGGGAGCATTGGATCATTTATCAGATTGGAAGAGAGTTTGAGTTTTCTTTCTTGTAGCAGTAGAACAGTACCGCACATACGCCACAAGGTGGCAATGTTGATTTATTTATGAATGAATGAAAACTTTATTTAACAGATTGCCGAATGGGTACAATACAGTACGGCTCAATACACACAATTGTTAAGGGGATGCAGACCAGAGAAAGACGTTTGTCTTGTTTACATCAGGGTCCCCCATTTTCAATTCATAGTGACATTGTCGTGGATTGTCAAAATAAAATATGTCTTCTCCCAAGGAAATGTGCAATCCTACAGTGGCTCAGGAGGTAAAGTGGGTGTCGGTAGATTTGGCACAATGCCTAAGGCCGGTGGTAGAAATACCTTCCCCCGCCACAGCACACATTCTAAAGGAGAAGTCTTTTATTATCTTTAGAACAGATGGGTTTGTCAGATAAGGAAGTTAAAACCATAAAGACACTCAAAAGGAACTCAGCTGGGACGGATGTCAGTAGATTATCTCAGAGGATACGGCCTTAGGTTAAACGTTGCAAAACACATGGCCAACAGTAAGATTTATGGTATTAGAGCAGCTGAGACAATCAGCCATCCTGAGAAAAGGGCCTGTGAGAAACAGATCTGGGTTCAGCAAGGACCAGAGAATAATAACTTAGACTATACTAGAACAAGAAAACATATTGATCTATTAAGAGGTACATTTGGCTACAACTGATAGAATCACATTAGCAAATAAGTTAGAATGCCTGAGTAGGTGAAAAGGAGAAAGCTAATTGCCTAAAAGGTAGAGAACAGTTAACCAGAGAATAATACATAATTAAACTATAAGATTAATCAACTTGGTATAAAACTAAATAAGATACTTAGAGTGTTCAACTAAGCTAAAAATACCACTTTAACTTATATAGAATAACTAAGTTTGAGCAGATCAATAAAACAAGGTTAAAGATTACTTTAAGAGAATAGAAATACAACCAGTATGATTAACAAACAAACAAAAGGTTTAAAAACAATGTTACATTGGGACAAAACTGAAGGAAAGACTATTAGGAACTGTAGTCAAAATAAAGAATAAATCTCATTATTGTAAAAACAATCAAAGCATGGCAAAGTATTTGTAGCTGGTAAACTAGGAAAACAACTCATGCTCTATTTTCTGTTCAAGGAGAGGGCCGCTAGAACTTCCAAATAAGGGGACGAAATGCTTAAAATAGTCAGTATGTAAATAGTATCATGTCCCTTTAAAGAGTAAAAATGGCCGAGATCACGTTAAGCCAATAGAAAACAGTGACGCCCCTAGCTATCGTCACCAGGACGACGTGGGAAAAAGGGGCGGAGATTTGTCTTTATCTACATACGCTGGGGAGAAAACAGGATCGCAGCAGGATCCAGAGAGAAGAAAACCGAGCGCTCCCCGCTCTGAGCGAGAGGATCCATGAGACCAGAGTTGCCGTGCCAACCAGCAGCAAACAAAGGACGTGTTTGTGTCGTGTTGCCGAACAAACCAAACCGGAGAAGACGTTCTGAGCGGCACCAGCCGATCAGATACATGGACCGACAGCCAAACCGAAGACGATGATTTTAGATATAGAAAGTAAATCCAGTACTTGTTTGATTCATTTAGTTTGTGTTTATTTGGAATGGAATAAACACAGCTGCTTTATTCAAAACATCTCGTCCGTGCTTCCTTCCTGCAACCGAACTCAATTGAAATCCAGCAACACAGAGTTGGGAAATTCCACTATACGATCAAAGAGATGATAGACATTAATGAATGATTACTTCAACATTTATGACATACACAACATACATGACATCATGACATTTATGGCATAGGGACATACATGACATACAGGTATATTTGTACTGTTACATTTGTGACATATATGATATGCAAATATACAGTACTGTTACCCATAGATCCTGACAGAGAGTATGATGGGGAGGAGACTGTACATTAGGAGGGGGTGGGTGGGTGGGAGAGAAATATACATACGGTGGGGAGAGAATATATACATATGTTGAGGAGGAGACTGTCTATTAGGAGGGGGTGGGGGGGTTTGGACATTGACGGTGGCCAGTTTCGAATTGCAGCCTCCCGTAGGTGCTCTTTTAGAGCGGTTTTGAATGTGGGTAGGGATTCACATTACTTTACAGCTTTGGGTAGGGCGTTCCACATTGATGTGGCATAATTGCTAAACGTGTTTAGTCCCTTGTTTGAGCCGAATCTGGGTTTAACATGATTTGTTGAGCTTCCTCTGGTGTTGTGGTTGTGGTATTCACTGACCTTTGGGAAGAATTTTGACATGTACATGGGTACCTTAGTCGTATAGTGTATCTTGTAGACCAGGCCCATTGCAAGTTGCTGTACTCTGTCGTCTACTCTAAGCCATCCTAGGTATTCAAAGTGGGCAGGGGTGAGGTGGGTTCTAGGAGTAAGGTCAAGTAGTAGTCTGACCAGTTTGTTTTGTGATGTTTGTAATCTTGTTTTTAGCACCTTTGAGGTGCTTTGGTACCATGAGGTGCAAGCATAGTCGTAGTACCCTTGAATGAGTGCTCCTGCCAGAGTCTTCAGGGTATTCTTGTTTACCAGAGAGGAGATCCAGTACAAGAATCTAGTTCGTTGGTTGACTTTTTTTTATTACCTTGGATGCCATTTTGTCACAGGAAAGATTTGCCTCTAGGATGGATCCTAGGTATGTAATTTAATCTTTCCTTGTGACAATATTGTCACCCACTGTAACTGAGAAGCCGTCGGTCTTGCTGAGTTTGTTATTTGATCCGAAGAGAATGGACTCTGCTTTACCCAGGTGTAATGATACCTCAGGGCAGGGGCGTAGCTGTAGATTCTGGGCCCCATGAAAGAATGTATTTGTAGGCCCCCAGTGAATTCGAGGGCGCGTAAGCGCGCAAGAGAATACTTTTTTTTGCCCATTTATTTATTGATGAAAACGCATAATATGGTTTTTACCTATACATTCGGATCAGCAGTTCAGCACCTGCACTGTTGGTGGGTGAGCCTAGTAAAGGATGTCGCATTGCGTTCATCTTCAATGAATGGACCAATGCAATAGTCTACCAAAGCCCCCCCCTCTCTCTATATATATCTCACACACACACACACACACACACACACACTTCAGAAGCAAACATAGTATCAATGAGAGCGCATCAATAATACACCTGAGTGATGTCGAGTAAAAAAAAAAAAATGAAAAAAAAAATTGCCCCCCCAGTGCTGAGCCCTTGGAATCATCCTAAGCCCCCTCCCCCCCAGCTACGCCCCTGCCTCAGGGTAATACCCATGTATTCAGAACGAACATTGATTGATTGATTTAAAATGTTATGAACAGATTGCAGAATGGGTACAATACAGTACAGCTCAATACACACAATTGTTAAGGGGATGCAGACCAGAGAAAGAAAATACCTCAGGGTAATTGTTAAGGTTTGTTAAACAGCACGGCACAGACAGGTAGTTCAGAGTTAGCCAAAAACCAGGGCGTATTTATTTCCAGAAACAGAGATGAGAAAAACAACAGAAAGCACAAGGGGAGAATGTTCTTGGGCAGAGTAGTCTGCGGCTCTGCAGGTTGGCAACTGTGGTGTTGCGCCTCTGATTCGGCGGCTCTGCAGCTACTTGGAGATCCGCTCGGGAAGGAACAGAGAGAGAGAGAATGTCAACAAACGAGCGTCTGGAATACAAAGCAGTCCCGTATCATTTAGCTGAGTCCAGTACTAACACAAGCGACACATCTTCAGTGTTTACCGAAACACACAAAAAACAGATAGGTCCCGAGTCCAGAAAAATGCGAGAAAAAACAGAGCATCCAAAAAAGTACGTTTCCAAAACTCACCAAGGCGCAATTGCGCAAAGCGGGCAACGAGGCACAGATCCAACGGATGGCAGATAGAAGCAACAGCGGCGACTTCCATAGACGTCCTGGAGAAAACAGACGAGGTACAACACGGGAGGAAAACAAGCAGCAGCTAGTGGTAAGCCCAAAACGACCCGATACCGAACGTTCAGAACCCCAGAGTATATAAAGGCTCCACCGAGCTGATTTGAAACTCACTTCAGGTGCGCGAAGGTAATTGGTACCTGGAAGCGTGCGGTAACGGACCAATCCTCACAGTACCCCCCCCTCCACGGGAGCCACCCGGCGACCCGCCCGGCCTCGGCTTCCCCGGATGGGACCGATGGAAGTCGGTGATCAGGGCGGGATCCATGATGAGCTGGCGGGAGACCCAGCTCCGATCCTCCGGACCGTATCCCTCCCAGTCCACCAGGTACTGGAACCCCCGTCCCCGCCGTCGGACATCCATCAGCTGACGGACCTTCCACTGGGGGTGTCCGTCCACCATCTCGGGAGGAGGCGGATCTGGAGCAGGAGGCATCAGGGGACTGAGAGAGACAGGCTTAACCCGGGACACATGAAAAATGGGATGAATGCGCATGGACGCAGGAAGCTTAAGACTCACCGCCGCGGGACTGAGCACCTTCTGGATCTCAAAAGGGCCGACGAACCGGGGGTTAAGCTTCTTGGCCGAGGATCGAAGCGGAAGATCCTTGGAGGACAACCATACCCTCTGCCCAGGGTGGTACGTCGGCGCAGGGATCCGGCGTCGGTCAGCTCCCCGACTGGCGCGCTCCGATGCCCGGAGCAGCGCAGTCCTGGTGATCTCCCAGACTTGACGACACCGGTCGAGATGATCCTGCACGGAGGGAACTGCCACTTCCGACTCCTGTGCAGGGAAAAGAGGGGGTTGGTAGCTCCAGGAAGCAGGTCTCTCGGCGGCAACACAACGGAGAGCAGACTCCACGCTCTGGTTCATCCTCTCTGTTTGTCCGTTAGTCTGGGGATGGTAACCAGACGAAAGACTGACAGTTGCCCCCAATCCCTTGCAAAAGGCCCGCCATACCTGGGAAGTGAACTGGGGACCCCGGTCCGAGACAACGTCCTGGGGGAAACCATGGAGGCGGAACACGTGGCTTGTCAGGAGGTCCGCTGTCTCGGAAGCTGAGGGAAGCTTGGGAAGGGCCACGAGGTGAACCCCCTTGCTGAACCGGTCCACCACAGTCAGAAGGACTGTGTTTCCCTGGGACGATGGAAGACCCGTGACGAAGTCCAACGCCACATGGGACCAAGGGCGGCTCGGAATGGGAAGTGGCTGTAATAGACCGGAGGGTGCCTGGTGGGAGGCCTTGCTGCGGGCGCAGACCGTGCAGGCCAGAACAAACTCCTTGACGTCGTTCCTCATGGTGGGCCACCAGAATCGACGAGCCAGGAAGGAGAAAGTGCGGTGAACGCCGGGGTGGCAGGCAAACCGGCTGGTATGGCCCCATTGGAGAACCCGGGACCGGACTGAGTCGGGGACGAAGAGGCGACGAACAGGTACGTTGCTGGGAGCGGGATGGAAACGTAGGGCACGTCTGACCACGGTTTCGATGCCCAAGGTGACCACTCCCACCACCCTGGCCTCTGGGAGGATGGGAGTCGGATCCTCAGTGGTTGGAGCCCCCTTGGAGTGTAACCGGGACAGAGAGTCGGCCTTCGTGTTGCGGGACCCAGGGCGAAAAGTCAGCGAGAAGTCGAACCGACTGAGGAAGCTGGCCCACCTTGCCTGCCGGCCATTGAGGCGCTTGGATGCACGGATGTACGTCAAGTTCTTATGGTCCGTCCAAATGGTGAACGGTTCCTCGGCCCCCTCCAGCCAATGACGCCACTCCTCCAAGGCAGCCACTACCGCCAGCAGCTCCCGATTGCCAATGTCATAGTTCCTCTCGGCAGGAAGGAAACGACGTGAGTAGAAAGCGCACGGATGGACCTTCTGGTCCGTCGCCGACCGCTGAGACAAGATAGCCCCTAGTCCAGTATCCGAGGCGTCCACCTCCACAATAAACTGCCTCTTGGGGTCTGGGTGGAGCAAGACCGGGGCGGTGGTGAACCTCTTCTTGAGGGAACGGAACGCAGTGCAGGCCGCTGGAGACCAGTCAAACGGCAGGGAGGGAGTGGTCAGCCTGGTAAGTGGTTCCGCCACCTGGCTGTAGTTCCGGATGAATCTCCGGTAAAAGTTTGCGAACCCGAGGAAGCTCTGTAGCTCCTTCCGAGAGGTGGGTTCTGGCCACTCCTCCACGGCCCGGATCTTGCGAGGGTCGGCTCGAGTCAGGCCGCTCGAGCCGAGGTAATCGACGGAGTCGGAGTGGAAACGGCACTTCTCAGCCTTAACGAAGAGCCGATTGTGGAGGAGGCGCTCCAGCACACGGCGGACATGCTGGACGTGTTCCTCGAGAGTCTTGGAGAAGATGAGGATGTCGTCCAGGTATACCACCACAAACTCCTCGAGCATGTCACGGAGGACGTCGTTCATGAGCGCCTGGAATACCGCCGGAGCGTTGGTGAGGCCGAACGGCATCACCAGATACTCGTAATGACCCCTGGGAGTCTTGAAGGCGGTCTTCCATTCATCGCCCTCTCGGATACGGACCAGATGGTAGGCACTCCGGAGGTCCAGTTTGGTGAAGACGGTAGCCTGGGTGAGGGGCTCGAAGGTGGAGTTCATGAGAGGAAGAGGATACTTGTTCTTAATGGTGATCTCGTTGAGTTGGCGATAGTCAATGCAGGGCCGAAGGTCTCCATCCTTCTTCCCAACAAAAAAGAAACCGGCCGCCACCGGGGAGGACGAGGGCCGAATGAGGCCTGCAGCCAAGGACTCAGAGATGTACTTATCCATCGCTGCCTTCTCAGGGACGGTCAGACTGTAGAGGCGGCTGCCGGGAAGGGGGGCCCCTGAGCGGAGGTCGATGGCACAGTCGTAAGGCTGGTGAGGCGGAAGGGCCTGAGCCCGGGACTTGCTGAAAACCTCCCGAGGTCGTGGTACTCGGGGGGAATAGTTGAGAGGTCCGAGGGCGGCACACAAGGGGAACTCCGGGGCAAAGGACTGGACGCCGCCTGAAGACACTGGGCATGACAGGAGGAGCTCCACCCCCTGATGGTGCCGGAGGACCAGGCGATGTGGGGTAGTGGTCTGCAAGGGCCTTGAAATAAAGCCTGAGCCCTGCCCGAGCCCGTGAACTTCAGGCCCTGCCCGAAAATAAGCCCGACTGTAAATAATATTTTAAGCCCTAGCCCGCTGAAAACCCGAAAAAAATTATTATTATTATTATTATTAAAATATATATTTTTTTGTATTTGTTTTAAATATTCGAAACACTTTTATATGAACGTAATAAATAAACAAAACTAAGAAGCATTTACATAGCCTGTTTCGCTCTTATTAGAATGCGTCTCTCCCAGTGCTGCTTATAGACTGACTCACACATCAGCCTCGTAAAACGTATTGAAGGCTATAGAATCTTTTTTGACACACACACACACACACACACGACACAATAGCCTACTCAGTCAAACAAACAAACAGAAAACAGAAATCAGATTTCGAGCAGAGCAACGTAATGAAAAGCTCAACAAAACAGGTAGCGAGGCGACCCAGCAAATAAACATCACTCACCACGACTTCAGCAACGCGTTGAACACCGTTAACAAAACTTCGCCAACCGGGTATACATCCCAAGAACAAATTAAAAACGTTCGCCAACTGGCTATATTCCAACACAACCAATCGAGTTGAACTTGTCCCCTGAGTTCTCCCTGCGCGCTGCGGTAATTACATCCAAATGTTTCTCTGGCGCGAAAGAGAAAACGAATCTTAAAAACGAAGGTAAAAAAAGAAAAAAAATGCAATAAAAAAACAATAAAAAAAAAAAACTGCAGTGCCCGGGCCCGGCCGAGCCCGAATTATTTATTAAAAAAAAAGCCCTACCCAGCCCGAACCCGCAGGGCCGGGCCCCCGTCGGGCCTGGGCAAGGTTGCAGTGCACTAATGTGGGGCTTGTGTAGCGTGAGCCAGGGCCGACCCAGGACTACTGGGACAAGAGGGGATCTGGTAATAAAGAACTGGAGTCTCTCAACGTGGTTACCAGCAATGGCCAGAGTGTCAAGAGAATCCTGAATAGGCTGGACCTGGGCCCGGAGGTCCTGCACAGCAGCCGCAGCCGCACCTAACTGTTGGGTGTGGTCGTTGGTCAACTGGATCTGGACCGCCAACGCTGCCCTAACTCTGTCTGTGTCGGCTGGGGTCGACATGGTCGGGTCGTAATGTTAAGGTTTGTTAACAACCCCAACAGCACGGCACAGACAGGTAGTTCAGAGTTAGCCAAAAACCAGGGCGTATTTATTTCCAGAAACAGAGATGAGAAAAACAACAGAAAGCACAAGGGGAGAATGTTCTTGGGCAGAGTAGTCTGCGGCTCTGCAGCTTGGCTCTGAGCAGAGACGGCACTGTGGCGTTGCGCCTCTGACTCAGCGGCTCTGCAGCTACTTGGAGATCCGCTCGGGAAGGAACAGAGAGAGAGAGAATGTCAACAAACGAGCGTCTGGAATACGAAGCAGTCCCGTATCATTTAGCTGAGTCCAGTACTAACACAAGCGACACATCTTCAGTGTTTACCGAAACACACAAAAAACAGATAGGTCCCGAGTCCAGAAAAATGCGAGAAAAAACAGAGCATCCAAAAAAGTACGTTTCCAAAACTCACCAAGGCGCAATTGCACAAAGCGGGCAACGAGGCACAGATCCAACGGATGACAGAGAGAAGCAACAGCGGCGACTTCCATAGACGTCCTGGAGAAAACAGACGAGGTACAACAAGGGAGGAAAACAAGCAGCAGCTAGTGGTAAGCCCAAAACAACCCGACACCGAACGTTCAGAACCCCAGAGTATATAAAGGCTCCACCGAGCTGATTTGAAACTCACTTCAGGTGCGCGAAGGTAATTGGTACCTGGAAGCGTGCGGTAACGGACCAATCCTCACAGTAATACCCATGTATTTTAAATACCTCAGGGTAATACCCATGTATTTTAAATACCTCAGGGTAATACCCATGTATTTTAAATACCTCATGGTAATACCCATATATTTTAAATACCTCAGGGTAATACCCATGTATTTTAAATACCTCAGGGTAATACCCATGTATTTTAAATAACTCAGGGTAATACCCATGTATTTTAAATACCTCAGGGTAATACTATGTATTTTAAATACCTCAGGGTAATACTATGTATTTTAAGTACCTCAGGGTAATACCCATGTATTTTAAACTCTGATGCACAGCATGCGTATAAAGCAGGCTACTCCACAAGCACCGCACTGACATCCCTGACTGATGACTGAAACAGATTGATGGGAAATCGGGTGTGGGTGTTGTGCTTCTGGACTTCAGTGCAGCCTTTGATGTCATAGAGACATAGACCGTAAGCTGCTACTCATGAAGCTTATGTTTTATGGATTTAAAGAGTCGGCTACTGATTTCATGAGGAGTTAGTTACTTATTTAACAGAAGACAATGTGTTATTTTTAATGGTACCTTTTCAAATATTGAAACACTTCAGTGTGGCGTTCCACAGGGAAGCTGCCACATCAGTCCAGTATTAGCTAACCTACACTGGCTTCCGGTAACATTTAGAATCTATTTCAAGGTCCTCCTCCTCATATACAAGGCACTAAATGGAACAGGACCAAGCTACATTGCAAATCTCTAGTCAATATATGGGACTTCTAGAACATTGTGATCATCTACTACTGGTCCTATTGAAGGTTCCAAACCACAGCCTAAAGAGAATCAGGGATGCAGCCTTTGCACCAAAGTTATGGAACACAACAACACACTGGACATTAGGGAAGCTATAGATCTCTTAATATTTAAAAAGAATAAGCTAAAAACGTACCTCTTCACCATAGCCTTTTAATACACTCCGCTGTTGATTGTATTGTAGCATTATTTTACTCTGTCCATTCTATTTTATTGCACTGCACTTTGCATAATTTTACTATCTACTCTATTCCACTATTTTATTGCACTGTACTATTTTACTCTGTCTATTACTTTTTATTACAGGTTCAAAACGGTCAGGTATTAAAACTGTGTGGGTATCAAACAAGAAAGACTGTCTTTAAAACTGTGTAGGACCCAGGCCTATAACTGCACCCTGAGAGAGGGAACTGCGCCCTGAGAGGGAGGTTTGCCCTGTGGATACCAAACAGAGAAGGTAAAGATGACATTAAACTGTTAAACAGTAATCCATAACTATTTTATTGCACTGTAAAAATCTGTGATTTTATGTCTGCACTTTATATGCACTATTTTATTGTCTATTTAAAATTGAATCAAACCATAAACAAGGTGGCCTGTTGGGAAATTAGATCCTAATTTGAAAAACTGTGATTTTATATTGTCTGCACTTTATGTGCTCATTTTATGCCTGTCTTTTTTCTGTTATGAAGCACTTTGAGCTGCAGTTTCTGTATGAAAGGTGCTATACAAATAAAGTGTATTATTATTATTATATTATATATAGGATTGGAGACAGCTGTGTCTGTGGATGGTGGCGGTGTGAGGCAACACGAAAATGCTCAGTCGAATAAGATGAACTTTTAGCTAAACTTTGACATTCACTCTTTTAATTTTGATCCTGAATTAATTTGAACTTCAATAGTCTTCCTTGTTGAAGCAAAACAGTGCTTTTTCTCGCATTGGGCAGTGTTTTGACAGGGGCGCGTCGGCCGTCGGTCTACACACACTGAGCTCACCTGCAATCAATTGGCGTCATGATGACGAGCCCGATGGAGGTGGCGGTGCCGGTGGAAATCAACCTGGAGACACTGTGGAGGGCTATTCAGGGATTCAGCACTAAATTGGATTCTAAGGTGGACCCCATATAAAACAAACTGGATGTAATCCAGTCAAAACTGGACACTTTGGGGGATCACGTTTCCGAGCTCGAGACGCGGGTCGCGTCTATATTAAAGGCAGCCCAAGAGTGCTTCCGCATTCGCCCGATTGGCCCCGGTAACGCACGCAATGCGCAATTTCTTTTTCGCCACTCGCGGAAATGGAATACATATTTATCCAAACGAGGACCCGATTCACTCATAACGCCATAACGCCATAACGTTATTTCGCGAGCCCAGCTGTCAGAAACTGTACATTGTAACGTTAACACAGCCCAGCTGTCAACTGTACATTGTAACGTTATGTTATTTCGGGCGTTTTAACGTTAACACAGCCCAGCTGTCGCCTGTACATTGTAACGTTATGTTATTTCGGGCATCGTTGTAAAACTGAGACTTTTGTGGTTCGACTTCTGGAGCAATATTTAACCCCTTATTCCATTACCTTGATCTTCGCCCACTGAAGCCTGTGAAAGATGGTAATATATGCAGAACATGTTTTATTTTTTTACATGAAGGGTACAGTATGGCCACTGCAATAGCATGATGACCCTGTATGAGACAATATGAATAACAGATGGGCATCTCTATAATATACCCATGTGTAGATTTGAGATTAATAGCTGATTAATAGCTGATCCAAGTACGACAAGATTATGGTCATTGTGTCAATGTATTCTTGCAGTGTGTGTGTGTGTGTGTGTGTGTGTGTGTGTCTATTAGAGCAGACAGCTCTCACCTTAGGGTATGTATGTTTTTTAAATAAATGCCCAGTGCTTTGTCACCACCTGTCAATCTGTTCTGTTATTCTATGCATAGCAAAACCTATTAATATTACATATGTGTTGGCGGAATCGCGTCAATGTGTGTTATGAATAAAACGCCCGAAATAACATAACGTTCCAAAGTACAGTTGACAGCTGGGCTGTGTTAACGTTACAATGTACAGTTGCACGAAATAACGTTATAAATTCCCGAAATAACATAACGTTACAAAGTACAGTTGACAGCTGGGCTGTGTTAACGTTACAATGTACAGTCGCACGAAATAACGTTATAAATTCCCGAAATAACATAACGTTACAATGTACAGTTGACAGCTGGGCTGTGTTAACGTTACAATGTACAGTCGCGCGAAATAACGTGACAGCTGGCTTTGTCACCACCTGTCAATCTGTTCTGTTATTCTATGCATAGCAAAACCTATTAATATTACATATGTGTTGGCGGAATCGCGTCAATGTTTGTTATGAATAAAACGCCCGAAATAACATAACGTTACAAAGTACAGTTGACAGCTGGGCTGTGTTAACGTTACAATGTACAGTCGCTCGAAATAACGTTATGAATGCACGAAATAACAACGTTACAATGTACAGTTGACAGCTGGGCTGTGTTAACGTTACAATGTACAGGCGACAGCTGAATGGTGATTAGGCAGTGGCAAAAAAGAAAATGCGCATTGCGTGCATTACCGGGGCCAATCAGGCGAATGCGGAAGCACTCTTGGGCTGCCTTTAATGTAGACGCACACGGGTCAGTGCCACTGAAGATAATACACAGGATAAAATGAAGCGCATAAAACAGCTCGAAAAAAACGTGGATTATCTGCTCACAGAGAGAGAGAACTCTGAGAACAGGAGCAGGGCTCTGAATCTGCGTTTTGTGAACATTACCGAGGGCCGCGAGGGTATAGACGTCACCCATTTTATGTCTCAACTGATTCCCGAGCTTCTGGGGAGAAATAACTTGCAACTGCAACGGCACACCGACCTACTGCTTGACCTGACTCCTATAGAACCCACCTCACCCCTGCCCACTTTGACAACCTAGGATGGCTTAGAGTAGACGACAGAGTACAGCAACTTGCAATGGGCCTGGTCTACAAGATACACTACTCAGTGTAACAGTGTTTCTCAACTGGTGGGTCGCGACCAAAAAAAAAATAAGTAAATTTTTTTTTTTTTTTTTACTACTTTTTTTCCCACTACCTATCTTTTTTGAAAGTGGCTTCTCAGCTCTGGTCCAGCTGAAGACAAAGCAGAGAAACAGATTGGACATTGAGCATGGCTGACCTTCGAAGCTTTTTTTGGCAATCGAAGCTTCGGGGCCGAGCTTCGATTTTAATTCGAAGCTTCGATTTTTTTTTTTTTTTTTAAATCTTTTTTTAATTTTCTTTTAAATTATTTAAATTTTTTTTATCTTATGTTGTGGGACTTGTACAGCACTTTCGTAAACGTTGTTGTTTTTAAATGTGCTCTATAAATAAAGTGGGTTGGATTAATTAATTAAGTAGCCCCTTTCGTGACTGTGACGCAGCCAACAAGGTTTCACTCGGCTGTGTGATTTAATTCAAGGTGGATCGCTGTTGTCGTTTGAACAACTTCAGATTTCATGGGAACTACCAATCCCCCAAATCAAGAATGTTTAAGATGATTTTTTTTTAGAAACAAAACTTTGATTTTTTTTTTTATGTTCGAAGCTTGTGCCATCGAACAAAGCTTCGAAGCTTCGAAGTATTTAAGACAGCCCTACGTCTTGTCAGGAGCAAACAACATCCCCAGTTATCCCATTAGTTCCCTGGGATGTTAAGCTAAGAAGTCTGCTAAGAAGAATATATTATTTATTATTTTATTTCATTGGGTTTTTAGCCCCAGTTGCACTTTTGTTGCACTTTTTTTAGTTTATTTCATGTTTTAACAGTGCATGAAAGATTGTGTATTACTGCAAAAAAGAAAATTTGAAATAAATCATAGTGGTTAAAAAATTTGGGTCGCGACTTAATGACTAAGGAAAATGTTGGGTCCCGAGGCTAGACCAGTTGAGAACCACTGCACTACATGACCAAGGTACCCATGTACAAAATACTTCCCAAAGGTCAGTGAATACCACGATCACAACACCAGAGGGAGCTCCACAAATCATGTTAAACCCAGATTCGGCTCAAACAAGGGACTAAACACGTTTCGCAATTATGCCACATCAATGTGGAACGCCCTAGCTGTAAAGGAATGTGAATCACTACCCACCTTCAAAAACACCTACGGGAGACTGCAATTCGAAACTGGCCCCTACAAATGTCCTAACCCAGTTGCAGTGGCGTCGCGTGGGTAAAATAACAGGGGAAGCCAAAAAAAATTATTAAAAAGAAATTATTAAATATTTTTATTAATATTTTTTTCTTCTTTTTTTTAAGTCAAGCAGTCACCATGTACACTACAGTATGGCTCGGCGGCCAGTCAAACTTTCTTAACAGATTGCAGAATGGGTACAATACAGTACGGCTCAATACACACAATTGTATAAGGGGATGCAGACCAGAGAAAGACGTTTGTCTTGTTTACATCAGGGTCCCCCATTTTCAATTCATAGTGACATTTATGACATACAAGACATCATGACATCAAATATACAGTACTGTTACCCATAGATCCTGACAGAGTATATACATATGATGGGGAGGGGACTGTACATTAGGAGGGGGTGGGTGGGTGGGAGAGATATATACATACGGCCGGGAGAGAATATGACTGTCTATTAGACAAACGTGACAAGACAAACGTATTTCTCTGGTCTGCATCCCCTTAACAATTGTGTGTATTGAGCCGTACTGTATTGTACCCATTCTGCAATCTGTTAAATAAAGTTTTCATTCATTCATTCATTCATTCATTCATTCATTCATTCATTCATTCATTCATTCATTCATTCATTCATTCACGTGTCTGTTGCGCGGCGCGCCCAGCCATCAGAGCGCTCCTACTGTAAAATGCGGAAGCAGCCATTTCAGCCTCAGTTTTACTCCTTTATAAAAATGATTTAAAATGTTTATTAGCAACGGCGAGCTTTCAAACCCTGCCGCATCTGTGTGTGAAACCCTAATGGAACGCTGGGTACCTTTGACATTTATATCCGATATATTTTGGACCCACCGCTAGCTTTTAAGCAGTGCTTGATGGTGCACATTAACCTGGCTACTACGGAGGAATAAGTGACTGCGTATTCCAGCCCCTGGCTTGCATTGCAGTCATGAAAGGGTATACAAGCTTGCCTGATAACGTTAGTTAGTCAGTCAGGCTGCTCAGTGCTTACCTGGTCAATAATGTGGTCCTCCTCTTGCCAGATAGATTTGTTAAATCATAATATCCACAGTGGTGTGCTCTGCTGGTCCTCAGTAAATGTCCAGCCGGCGAAAATAAGTTGCTATTAAAGTGCTAAATGTTAGATACACTAATAGAGGATTCGAACGTGCCCGCTCTGTTAATAACATTTTCAATCAATTCCGCGAGGGGATGATGTTCAGACATGTTTGTAGTAGACTACTAGACTGAGTGACGCCAGACAGTTTTATACTACTAATGGGATGTCACGTTAGGTAGTCAGGTGGAAACGTGAACTTCTGAGTGCCCCGCCTCCAGGGGGGAAAATATGCTGAGTGTTTTCCTCCCAGCTCCGTTTTAAACTTTTAGGGTGTGGCAGTCAGCTCGAATCTGATTGGCTAGGATCGGATTTGGACTCTATAATGCTGGAAGCCTGGAGAAAGAGACCTACCCACTGCCTCTCTCCTATACTAACTGCAGTGAGCACAGTGAGTCTGACAGTGTGTTAGAGGGAGTGAGAAGAAGAGGGAGACATTTAAAAAAAAATATATATATATAACACAGATGCACAGATGAAAAAGAATGTAAACTATATTAAAAAAAAAAATTATATATATATAGTTTTTTTCATATTTCATATTTGATATGAATTTATAGGGAGGCATGGCTTCCGTTGGCTTCCATAAGGATTCGCCACTGCCCAGTTGTACAGTAAATGACCACGTATGGCTTTGTCAGTATTCCAATGCACAGTGTACAGTGTCCCCCACCCACCCCCTACCCAACCCCCCCGCTACCTCCAATGTACAGCCCCCCCAACCCCATCCCACCTACCAAACCTCCTCCAATGTACAGTTTCTACGTCAAATGTATATGTATATACACTCTTTTCTGGACACTTTTTGTATCACAAACAGTACTGTATTTGCAAATCTGGTATGTCATAAATGTATAGATGTAGCAGTACTGTCTATCTGTATGTCGTGTGTGTCATATATGTTATGATGAATTGAAAATGGGGGACCCTGATGTAAACAAGACGAAAGTCTTTCTCTGGTCTGCATACCCTTAACAATTGTATGTATTGAGCTGTACTGTACTGTACCCATTCTGCAATCTGTTAATAAACTTTTCAATCAATCAATCAATCAAAACCTGGTCGGCTGCAGTCCAAAGATGACGACGACAGGGCCGCAAGGAACAGACGCGGCGCTGGATCCGACAGCCAGAGGGAGCCAGAGGCACCGCAAGAGAGACACCAACCCCAGACATCGGCACATCCTCATTAAATTCTACAGGTACCAGGATAGAGCCAGGATCATGAGTCTTGCTAGAGAAAAGAAGGACTTGCTTTACATGGGAAATCGCGTCTATATATTTCCCGACTACAGTAAGGCAATGCATGACTATGCATTCTATTGTCCGTAATGACAGAAACAAGTATGGAGGTGGTGTTTGTATGTACATTCATAAGGTGTTAAGGTTTGTTACCAACCCCAACAGCACGGCACAGACAGGTAGTTCAAAGTTAGCCAAAAACCAGGGCGTATTTATTTCCAAAATAACAGGGAATAGAAGAAACAACAAAAAGCACAAGTGGGGAATGTTCTTGGCAGAGTAGCCTGCGGCTCTGTAGCTCGTCTCGGTGCAGAGACGGCACAGCGGCGTTGCGCCTCTAACTCTGCGGCTCTGCAGCTACTCGAAGATCCAACTCGGGGAGGAACGGAGAGAGCACCAGAGTCAATGAGTGCACCCACCGTCGCCCGCTGGTCCACCCAGGCTAGGGTGACGCTCGTCAGACGGTTAGGTGGTGCACGGGTGTGGGAACAGGAAAAACGGCTCACCAGGATCTCCCGGGGTCCTGGCGAGCCTGGTCCTTTTGGCCGGGTAGGGTAATTGGAGATACGGTGTCCATCCCGGCCGCAGTAGAGACAAAGGCCAGACCTGAGCCTGGACTCCCGTTCGGCCGGGCTAAGGCGGGTGCGTCCCAGCTGCATGGGTTCCTCCTCGGTCACAGCTGGGGAGGGAAAAAAACCACCAGTCGCGGAGGGGGCAGGACGGTCAGCAGAACAGCCACGAGTACGGGGGGTCTGGGGAACATCTGGGGGTCCCAGTCGTGCTCTCTCACGCCTTCTCTCCCGGAGGCGTCCGTCGATGCGAATAGCGAGGCTGATTAGGCCCTCGAGAGAATCGGGCTCCTCTTGGGTCGCGAGCTGGTCCCTTACAGTGTCATTGAGCTCCTTCAGGAAGGTGAGATGAAGCGCCCGATCATTCCAACCGCTCTCGGTTGCGGCCAATCTGAACTCCAGCGCGTAGTCGGTGACACTGCCACTGCCCTGCCGGAAGGTGCCCAACCGAGCTCCCGGGTCCTGGCCACAAGCTGGGTGGTGGAAAACCCTTCGGAGCTCTGCCACGAAGTCTGGGTAGGAGAAACAAAAATCGGCCCTCACAGACCAGGAAGCAGTAACCCACTGTGCTGCTCGGCCTGTGAGCAGGTTAGTCATGTAAGCTACTCGGGCTCCCTCTGACGTAAATCGGCTGGGTTGATGAAGGAAAACCAACTCACATTGCATGATGAATGTGGCACAATCCTCGAAGTTACCGTCGAACAAACGTGGTTCGGAGAGACGGGGCTCCAGAGGTGCGAGGTCGGGAGGCGCGGGGTCTGTCGCGGCGGTGGGTGGTGATCTGGCTGGGACTCCTGGCACAGGTGGGGTTAAAAACAGGGTGTTAAATGCTGCACTGAGAGCCTGTAGCTGGTGCAGAATATCAGCCTGCTGATTACCCTGGGTAGTCTGCTGGGTGGCCAGAGTGTCAAGGGAATCCAGAATAAGCTGGACCTGGGACCGGAGGTCCTGCACAGCAGCCGCAGCTGCACCTAACTGTTGGGTGTGGTCGTTGGTCAACTGGATCTGGACCGCCAACGCTGCCCTAACTCTGTCTGTGTCAGCTGGGGTCGACAAGGTCGGGTCGTAATGTTATGGTTTGTTACCAACCCCAACAGCACGGCACAGACAGGTAGTTCAGAGTTAGCCAAAAACCAGGGCGTATTTACATTTACATTTAGTCATTTAGCTGACGCTTTTATCCAAAGCGACTTACAAGTTCTGTACGACAAGCCATCAGGAAGGGCACAACTCTATCAGCTGAGCAACAATGTTCATCAAAGTGTTGAGTGCTACAGTGTAGGTTAGTTTATTAGGACAAGTGCATGACAGTACGGTTAGTTAGGGTTAGATTTTTTTTTTTTATAGTTTTTTTTTTAAATTCAGATAATGGTTGAAGAAGTGCGTCTTTAGTCGACGGCGAAAGATTGGACGTGATTCGGCTGTCCTAACTGGGGTGGGTAGTTCATTCCACCATTGTGGGGCAAGGACTGAGAATAGGCGACTTCTCTTTGATGACCCTCCCGGAGCTTGGATAGGAGTAGGTTCCAAAATAACAGGGAATAGAAGAAACAACAAAAAGCACAAGTGGGGAATGTTCTTGGCAGAGTAGCCTGCGGCTCTGCAGCTCGTCTCGGTGCAGAGACGGCACAGCGGCGTTGCGCCTCTAACTCTGCGGCTCTGCAGCTACTCGAAGATCCAACTCGGGGAGGAACGGAGAGAGAGAGAGTTGTCAACAAACAAGCCAACGGAATACAAGGCAGTCCAGTCCTCCTTAGCTGAGTCCAGTATAAACACAAGTGACTTAATCTTCAGTGTTACCAACACAAGTTTAGCTGAGTCCAGTACAAACAAAAACGGCAAATCTTCAGTGTTACCCAAACACACAAAAACAGAAAGGTCCCGAGTCAGGGAGATGCGAAGAAAAAACAGAGTATCCAAAAAGTACGTTCCAAACTCACCAAGGCGCAATTGTGCAAAGCGGGCAATGAGGCACAGATCCAACGGATGACAGAGAAAAGCAACAGCGGCGACTTCCATAGACGTCCTGGAGAAAAACAGATGAGGTACAACACGGGAGGGAACAAGCAGCAGCCAGTGGTAATCCAAAACGACCCGACACAGAACGTTAGGAACACCAGAGTATATAAAGGGCTCCACCGAGCTGATTAGAACTCACTTCAGGTGCGCGAAGGTAATTGGTACCTTGAAGCGTGCGGAATCGGACCAATCCTCACATAAGGACACCAATTTCATTAACCGTACTGACCTTCATCATGAGACAATTGAAACCGTATGGGTAGAAAATAAATTCTATTTGAAAGGGCTAAATCTGTTCTAGTCGGCACAATCTACAGACCGCCAGATCAAACTGGCTTTTATGATACTCTGGATGTGTGCTTAGCTGGAGCTGAGGATGCTGAAAAGATTCTTATTGGGGATTGGAACACGGATATGCAACAAAAAGATGCACCCGTCTTCAAATCCTTCAATAGGTTTTGTGATCTGCACGGCCTCAGCCAGCTAATCACCCAACCCACAAGGGTATGTGAATCAACTCAGACTACCATTGACCTCATCCTGACCTCTGACAAGTCCAAGATCTCCAATAAAGGGGTTATAGCATGCGGGTTAAGTGATCATTATATGATATTCTGTACCCGCAAAAAGCTAAAGCAAAAGGCTGGCTGTCACAAAACAGTCACATCTAGAGACCTCAAAACCTACTCTAGCGAGGCCTTTAACCTTGAACTGGAGAGTCTGGACTGGTCAGATGAACTCAATGGTACACTGGTTGAAGAAACCTGGCTTGGCTTCAAAACCAAATTTTCATCAATACTAAACAACATGGCCCCCCTAAGAACCACCAGGGTAAAAATCGCGCTGAGCCATGGATGCACACTGAAATACTGACCGCTATGAAAGCCAGAGACAAAAAATGCTCTGAGTTTCGTAAAAGTCAGTCAAAGCTTACCAAAAGCACGAGCAGTGAACTCCAAGACCACGTGACTGCAGGGGCGTCCATTTGGTATGGCAAGGTATGGCACTCGCCATACCTTGGCAAATAAAAATGTAATTTTTCTTTTTTTACAATTTTTTATGTTGATTTAGAATTTGAATGTCAACATTATGAACGAAGCTTCGAACTATTTGGTACAGCCCTAGCATGTTTTGATATTGTCAATTATCTCACTTTTACTAGGTGACTTTTGCTGTGACTAACTGAAATATGCCCAAAAAAAAAGGAAAATGGACATAGGGATGTTTTTTTTATCAAAGGGCAGCAGAGACAAGTGATACAGGGACACAGGTAAGGTCTGGCTTAGTGATTATAATAGTGCAGTTCAGCATTCAGTAACCCATACTTTTTGTGAATGTGTTTTTGATACTACATTCTGTTGAACACACCTCAAAACCGTACCTAAGGAAAATTGGCTCATTGCAAGAAAAGTAATAGACAGTTATGATATTACATTCTGCATAATTCGTATGCAAAATATTGTGGTTCCCTGCTTTAGTCTGTTGACACATTTCTATACTAAAAATGCTTGTGTAGTCCTGTGTCATACCTAAATGTCATATAACTGAATTGTATAGAAACAACTCACCAAAAGTGACTATTGCACAACTGATTTGACAAAAAAAATCCACCAGGGGGGAAACCCCCCCTTCACCCCCCCCCATCCTCGCTATACCTTGCCTTTTAGTGAAAGGACGCCACTGTGTGACTGAACTCAAACGACAAAAATAAACAAACTAAGAAATGACGTAAACTCCATGATCAAAACAGCAAAAAAATATTTCATCAATGACAAAACTGAGGAAAACAAAAATAAATCACGTGAACTTTGGAAATTACTCAACAATCAACTAGGCTGCAGGAAGATATTTGTGGCAGATTTGACTCATCGGCAACTAACCTGAGAGCTGAAATCCTTGCAGTGCGCACGGAGCTGGTGAATATTACTGAACCATTGCTGCTGAAAATAAATGAACACGGGCAAACTATCTGCGAGTTGGAACGTGTGACGAGCGACCACAGTGACCAGCTCTCCTCTCTTGACTCCACTGTTAAGGAGCTCACGTCACAGGTGAAATTACTAACCGACAAATATGAGGACCTAGAGGGGAGATCGAGGAGGAACAACCTTCGACTCGTGGGGATACCTGAGGGCTCAGAGGGTCTGCGGCCAACGGAATTCATCGGCCGCCTACTCAAGAACCTACTGGGCCTGGATGATGAGCCCCTACTCGACAGAGCCCATCGCACTTTGCGGGCTAAACCCAAAGAGGGAGAGACGCCTCGTCCGCTCATCATCAGGGTCCACTTCTTTCATCTCCGGAACGAAATCCTACGTCGGGCCAGCGCAACCTCCCGTGACACCCCTCTACTCTTCCATGGCAAAAGGCTCTCTATTTTCCCTGATTACACCGTCGCTGTTTCCAAGAAGAGGGCTGCGTTTGGAGGAGTGAAACGTGAACTCCATGCCTGTCCTGGTATCAAGTTTGGGCTGATGTTTCCTGCGGTTCTGAAAATCACTCTGCCGAGTGGTTCAACGCACACGTTTGAAGACCCGGCCGCCGCCTCGACTTTCATAAACACTAAACTCAGAAAAGCGGTTCCCCAGACTGTAACCATCAGCTGAACGGCAAGTTCATAATTCATGTCCATATGACTGAGCATATACAGACTATTTCATTTTGGGACTACGATATTTCACAATATTAACATTTGTCACTTAACCACGGAAGGGGTGGTGTTTATCTTTAGAGTTAGTAATAGTGGGTTATGCGCGCGTCCAATTTGAGGAGACGCATCAGCATGGGAGGGAGGGGGAGGGGGGAGGGAAGGGTTTGTTTACATTTACAGTTATTTTTGTGCAATGTTTATACTGTTGTTGCTTTTTCTATGACTTGGCCACTGCACATAAAAAATACTATTAGGACATACTTTTCGATGTTACTCATTGTACACTCAACACCAGTCTATGACTCAACCTAAAACCTCACAGCAGATTGGAGGAGTGGTCAAATTTACTAGTTGGAATTGTAAGGGCTTAAATCAGCCAATCAAACGTAGTAAAGTACTGGGGCATCTTCAGAATTTGGGGGTTCATATAGCTTTCCTTCAGGAAACTCATTTCAAGCTATCTGATTATACCAGACTACGTAAACGATGGGTTGGCCAAGTGTACCACTCATCATTTCAGAGCAGAGCTAGAGGTGTGGCAATTTTAATCCACAAATCAATAAATTGTATTTGCTCAGATGTTCTCTCTGACCCAAATGGTAGATTTGTGCTGGTAACTGGAAAGCTCTGTGGCACCCCAGTGATTATGCTTAATATCTACGGCCCTAACTGGGACAATAGCTCATTTTTTAGATCTGTGTTCTCTTCGATACCTGACCTCTCCACACATTATCTGATATTACGAGGGGACTTCAATTGCTGGCTAATCCATCATTGGATCGCTCATCTAACAGAAATGCAGTACTTTCAAGCTCTGCTAAAACCATTCAATCTTTTATGGAAGAGTTTTCACTTTCAGACCCTTGGCGTTTTCACAACCCATCTAGCAGAGCATACTCATTCTTCTCTCATGTTCATCACACCTTCACTCGTATTGATTATTTCTTGATCGACAATCGGCTCATCTCATCAGTATTATCTTGCTCATATGATGCTATTGTCATATCGGACCACTCTCCAGTTCTAATGGAACTGCAAATTAGGGGATGTGATAACACCCGACCACCCTGGCGACTGAATACTAGTTTGTTATCAAACGAAGATTTTGTTACTTTTATTTCCAAGCAGATAGATTTTTTTTTGGATATCAATAAGACGCCTGGGATCTCAGCTTCCTTACTATGGGAGACACTGAAGGCATACTTAAGGGGGGAAATTATTTCTTACTGCACTTATGAGACTAGAGCCAGAAAGAAGAAATTAGATAATTTAACCAAACAGATCACTCAGATTGACAACGTTTACTCTATCGCTCCATCACCTGATTTATATAAGGAACGCCTATTGTTACAAGCAGAATTCGATACTCTGACTACCACCCATACCGAAAAATTACTATTCAAATCCAGATACAATTACTATGAACACGGAGATAAGGCGAATAAACTATTAGCTCATCAATTAAGACAGGCATCAGCTTCGCATCAAATACCACAAATCCAAACTTCAACAGGCAGAACTACAGATCCCAAAGAAATTAATGAACAATTTAAAAACTTCTACTCATCTCTCTATGCTGCAGAGCAACCCACTGACCCGTCTGCCTTTAGCAACTTTTTTGACTCTCTTGATATTCCTAAAGTTGACTCCGACTCAGCGGTGAAACTGGAGGAGCCTATCACAATAGAGGAGATTGAAGAGGCTGCTCACAACATGCAGGCAGGTAAATGCCCAGGCCCCGATGGTTACCCAATCTAATTCTATAGGACGTTTTTTGGCAAATTGGCGCCACTTCTTATTGATATGTACAATGAATCCTTCTGCTGTTTTAAATTGCCCCATACACTCACTCAGGCCACAATTTCCTTAATCTTGAAGAAGAACAGAGACCCTCTCCTATGTGGGAGCTATACCGTCCTATAAGTTTGCTATCCGTGGATTTAAAGCTTCTTTCCAAACTACTATCTATGTGCTTAGAATCGGTACTACCCTCTATTATTTCCCCAGATCAGACTGGATTCATAAAAAAACGGTACTCTTCTTTTAACACTAGACGGCTTCTTAATATCATGTATAATCCCTCTTCTTCCTCAATATCAGAAGCTGTGATCTCACTAGATGCCGAGAAGGCTTTTGACCGGGTGGAGTGGAGCTACCTATTCTACACCATGGAGAGATTTGGCTTGGGTAAAACATTTATCACTTGGGTGAAACTGCTTTATACGTACCTCCCCTATAGCCTCAGTCAGAACCAACAACACACATTCTGAATATTTCCCTCTCTTTCGCTCTACTCGGCAAGGCTGCAATTTGAGTCCCTTATTATTTAATATCGCAATAGAACCATTGGCCATTGCTCTCAGATCAAATCCTAACATAACTGGTATTCATAGGTTTGGCATCGAACAGAAGACTTCACTTTATGCAGATGACTTGCTTTTATATGTATCGAATCTCTCTGTCTCTATTCCAGCTGCCCTTGATGTTTTCAGTTCATTCGGTGCAATATCAGGATATAAACTAAACTTAGATAAAAGTGAGCTATTCCCTCTGAATGCTGAAGGTCGAAATTACCCCTTACATACTTTGCCCTTTAAAATGTCCCCACTTGGCTTCACATATCTTGGCATTCGTTTCACAGACAAATTTAAGGATTTATTTAAATCTAACTTCTCCCCTTTGTTAAGCAAACTGCATAAAGACTTTGAACGATGGTCGCTATTACCCCTGTCCTTAACGGCACGAGTCAACTCAGTTAAAATGAACTCCCTGCCAAAATTCTCATACCTTTTTCAATGTTTACCCATCTTTCTCACACAAGCATTCTTCCAGAAAATTGACAGTTTGGTGTCGCAGTTCATCTGGAATAGGAGAGTCCCTAGGCTCGGTAAAGCCCTCCTACAAAGACCAAAGCCTCTGGGAGGGATGGCTCTGCCCAATTTTAAATTCTATTATTGGGCAGCCAACTTTAGAGCACTACAACATTGGGCAAGGTTTGAAGACACACCTTCATCCCCTGTATGGTTGCTTTTGGAATCCTCTTCTTCCAGCCCTGCCTCACTGGCTGCTCTGGCTCACGCACCTCTACCTTTTCCCACCTCTCCCTACTCTAAAAATATCATTGTCAAATCAACACTCAGGATATGGAACCAGTTCAGACGACATTTTGGTTTACAATCTTTTTCTTTACTAGCTCCAATTACAGCTAACCCTGTTTCCCCCCCCCCCCTCTGTGATGGATAGAGCTTTTCTCTCCTGGTCCCCTCTTGGTATTAGAACGTTCAGTGATTTATATATAGAAAATATTTTTGCATCATTTGAACAACTGTCTGACAAGTTCTCTCTTTCGAGGTCACATTTCTTCAGATACTTGCAAGTCCGCAGTTTTGTATGTAATATCAACCCACAGTTCCCCAAACTCCCAGAAGCCACTCCTATTGACACTTTACTAAAGCCTACACTGGTCACAAAGGGTATTATATCTGTCCTGTATGGCTTGATTTCCTCACTGCGTCCTACCTCATTAGAAAAGATCAGGAGGAGATGGGAGGAGGACCTGGGTGAGGACATCACAGAAAACCTGTGGGAGGATATTCTACACCGGGTCCACTCCTCTTCAATTTGTGCCAGGCACGGACTGATCCAATGTAAAATTGTTCACCGTTCACACTTTACTAAAGTCAGGCTAGCCAAGATCTATGGCAACATTGATCCCACCTGTGACAGATGCCACCGTGCCCCTGCTACACATAGTCACATGTTTTGGTCCTGCCCTTCCCTGCATAACTTTTGGTCTGAAATATTTGAAACTATCTCAAATAGTATTGAGATCCCAATCAGCCCGACTGCCATAACTGCTTGCTTTGGTGTCTCTATCTCCCCTACTACTCTGTCTCTGCCACGATATAAAGCTGACCTGGTGGCATTTGTTACTCTCCTGGCTAGACCAGGGGCGGATTTAGGATTGTTGGAGATCCGGGGCTTAGCCCAGATGGGCCCCCCTTTTTTTCTTTCTTTTTTTATAAATTAAAAAAAAAAAATAAAAAAATGTTTGGCATGCAAGGGGTGGTTTGTAGGGGGTTAGGCACGACCCCCTCCACGCCAGATTTTTTTTGAATTTAATGAACCTGTACGTGCAATTTCCTGCAATATAGAGCCTTCAATCTTGACCAATAAAGCTGCTCTTTTCACTATAAAACTCAGTTAACCATAATGTAGTTATGGTTAGATTTATATATTGGGGGGGGATATATCATATTTTTCATATAATCAAAAAGTGGTGGAGCAAGATCATACCTTTGCTCCCCCAAGTTCAATAGTGGGAGAGCAGAGATGCTCCGAATGCTCTTATGGCCAGGCGTCTATGATTCACTGATACAAAGTAAAATAGTGCAGTGCAATAAAATAGTTAGTAAAATAGAATAAAATAATGCAATAGTGCATTGCAATAAAATAGTTATCATCGTATTTTTTCGGGAGGCCGGTAAGGAGTGCATTACAGTAGTCGAGTTGGCTTGAGATAAAGGCATGGATCTGGTTTTCAGCGTCCTTTTGATTTATAAATGGCCGTACTTTAGCTATGTTTCTAAGGTGGAAGAATTAAGTTTTTGTCAACTTGTTGATTGTGATTTAAAGCTTAGGTCTGAGTCTACCATAACACCAAGACTTAACTCACTCAAATACAGTTAGCAGCTGGATAGACCACAGATGGAAATTAGCTTCTGCTAAATCTGGTGCAAACATATTTTCATGTAACAATGATGAATTGTAAAATTTTTTTTTTTTTTTTTTTTTAAATAGATTCGGGGCTTTTCAGAATACATCCGGGGCTTGAGCCCAGGTAGCCACCCCCTAGCTCCGCCCCTGGGCTAGACGTCTCATTTTACTGCATTGGAAGTCACCCACTCCTCCATCTCACTCTATGTAGCTCAGGGATATTTTGCACTTCCTTAAGATGGAGAAAATAAGGTGTGTCATAAGGGGTTCTACAGCTAGATTTTATAAAACATGGGGCCGTTTCTTTACCTATGTTGGGGAACAAGGCTCAATCGACCCCCCATAAATAATGCTCACTCCTAACCTAGCACAGTCCAGTCGAGTGACCTATCTACTTGTGCAAATGTAACCGATGTCTACCTTCTCATTTAAAAAAAAATGTGTTCCATTCCTCTATTCCTGCTGTACAGTGCTTGTCCTGAGTGTACATATCTGTTTAATTGACTATGTCCGAAACAATATCTATATTTATTTTGTGGTGTACTATTTTTTAGTCTATATATTCAACAGACCTATACTTTGACTACTTATACGTAGCCATGTGCAACATGTATATTATTTACATTCAACAGACCTATATTTTGTTTATTTATACATAGTTTTGTGCAATAGGTATATTGTTTATCCAACAGACCTATATTTTGACTAACTATGTACCTTTGTGCAATATGTATATTGTCTACATTCAACAGACCTATATTTTGACTACTTATATGTAGATATGTGCAATACGTCTGGCATATATGTGTACAATTTGACCTTGTGATGATCTCATATTGCAATGAAAAAACTTCAATAAACAAAGTTTTGAAAAAAAATAAAAATAAAAATAGGCTGCAGTAAAAAACTTAAAACCAGGTTCTCAAACATAAACATAAAGACGGACAACACGCTCATCACAGACAAGCTGGATGTAGCCAATTAGCCTCTTTTCCCATTTCATTTATTTTTCAAATTATGTTTTGCCGGACAATGGTAAATGTAGCCAAACTAACACTGTGGTTTGAAATAAAACTATTGAATCTTGAATCTATATCCTACTGTCTGCAATCTATCTTAAGTCATACATCTAGCCACAATAATCAATGTCAACCGGGACCAATCGGTCACGTCAAAGTGCATCCATCACTTTTTCATGGATTATGCTGAAACTTTTTCAAAAGCGGTGTCTGTACCGGTGGGCTTCAGCGACCACAATATTATTGCTTTAGCTATAAGCGGGGCCTAAAGTAATTTATTAAAGAATGTATAAAAACGTTTGTGAAAAGGATTTTCTTTCTGATGTGGTGAGTATTGAGTTGGATATTGTACTTGAGAGGGTTCATGCAGAAGTTGCACTAGACTCCTTTATGAATTTATCTTCTGCAGTGTGTGATAAACATGCTCCAATCAAGAAGCACTCTGTTAGGTCAATCAAAGCCCCTTGGCTTGATGACCAATAGAGAAACTATATGAAAGAAAGAGACCTATTAAAAAAAGATGCTATTACATCTGGATAATTGATCACTAAACCATCTGACATTGCAAATTACTTTAATAGTTACTTCCTAAGCAAAGTAAATACATTAAGAAATCAAATGCTGCATGTTGTGAAGGATCAGATTAAACCGAATATATATATTTATTTATGGATATATATTTAATAGTATTTGTATATATCGTTTGATATCCCCTGTATATTCCTTGTACAATATGCACTGAATATCCCTTTAGTCTACTAAACAGCCCATAATAGTTTCATTCTACCATTGGACGAGAACCTGGCGCCAGCAGCCATACCCCTAGGTTCAAGTTCAATCGTGCCGACCAACATGTCGTGGCAAGCCCGGTTCTGCGTAGGAATACGTCTGGCGAAATACGAATGGTACTATTTGTTCACAGCGCATATATATATGGCGCAAGTAAAGTAGAACTTTCTTTTTAGTCCATTAGTTCTTTACCCTCCAACTAAGTAACAGACGCAAAGCCTCACCCACGACGCACGTGTGGTGCAGTAAGGCCTACTTGGCCTCAGAATAGGCATTGAGATATCGTGTGGATTAATAGTTGAATTGTCATAGTTTGGCACTATACCGTCGAGTTGGACGTATTTCTATTAAGCTAATAATAGTCTATTATGTATGGTGCATCGTTCGGTTAGAGTTATACAGTGAGTAGTACCCCCATCGTTCCTGACGTTATCTGGAGTCTTAACCAGGCTGGGCAGACCACGTGTGGTGCTTGCATCCGAGGAGCTCCGGGCCAGGACGAGTGGACCTGTACATTGGATTACTTTACCCGGACGACGGCGAGCCTTCCACGGCTTGGATTATCTACATGCTTTGGGTGCTTTGATTATTCCATGGATAACGGCCAACACTGCTGAGTGTTGGAACTACCCCCCGGAGATGAGTCCAGGTGAGACGGCGCTCTACACCAAGTGAGGTCGCCTCACGTCTCTCCGTTGTGGACCGGCAGCTACCGTCCACCAGAGGGTCCAGCTGTATTCATCTGCGGACCGAGGTTCTGTGGGCATCGTGTTCAGGACTCTGAATTCTCCCAAGAAATCGTCGGCCAGATGGGATACCGCCAGCGGCTCTTCTAACCCCCCCCCCTACTGTCTTACAACCAGCGGGACCCCCCCCCCCCTTAGTGTATCCAGCTATAATCATTTAAGTACCATCGCTATAGTTCCCTAAAGAACCAGGTTGTATACTTACTCCCTGCGTAACCAGAGATTGGACATTCAATGTTGATTTACCTACGAATACTCATTTGCCATACAAGTGCATTTCAAATCATAAATGTCATTAAGTGAACGTTGTATATACCCTTTGCTATATAAAATATTCGATTTATACATTTGTGTGGACTTCGTTTCATCAGGTGGGAAAGTGTTCATCATATCTATATCATGTACTGGATGGCCAGAAGTTAAAGTACAAGAGGTAGTGGTTTAATGATACCATACTTATCAATACAGTCAGGGAATTGTACCCCTCAGTTACAATTGGTCCTTCGAGCCGGAGGGTAACTAGTGTAATATTAATATAGTGTTATTAATATTGAAATGGCCTATGATGAACACTCCACGAAACGGTCCTCCTAACGTAGAACGCCCGCAGCGCAGACAACAGCCACCTCAGTACTTAGAGGATTACGCTGTCAGTCAACTACCTAGCCTTCGACAAACGGTAAACGCGGTAAAAGTAGAAAGTAAAATTATGTCTGACCTTAACGACCAGGTTTCCCCGACCACAGAGGCCCTAGTGGGTTCTAATGTAACTGACCAAGCTCACGGTGGGGACCAGGAGGGAGCTGACATGCCCTTACCCCCCGCCAATACCGAAGAAGTAGTTCCCGACCAGCCCCGGAAGGAAGACAACCCTACAGAGAGAGAACTCTGCACGGAAGAAGAGGAGGAGAGCGCCGAGGAAATAGAGCTCCAGGACTCCCCAACGAGCGGCTCACCCAGGAGCGGCTCACCTCTACAACCGTCTTCCCCCAGCGAAGCGGAGAGGATGCTACAACAGGCGTTCCTCGTCAGCCTGACAGCCTCTACCGAACGCGATCGACTTCAGGGTGAACGCGATCGACTTCAGGGTGAACGCGATCGACTTCGGGGTGAACGCGATCGACTCCGGGCACAGACGCTTAGCGAGCGCGAACAACTCCAAGCGCAACGACGGAGCGAAGAAGAGCGCAGACGCCTGGAGATGAGACGCCTTCAGACGGAAGAGAATATGGCAAGAGACCGGGCCGACGCCCAGCGCGCCGCTGCCGGTGCCCAAAGAGAAGCAGATCTCATCCAGCGCCAAACCGAGCGCGACAGACTACAGGGCGAGCGCGACAGACTACAAGCCGAGCGCGACAGGTTACGGGCGCGGCTAATGAAGCGGCTGATCCCCAGGGCAACACCCTCTCCCTCCGCCAGGGGTTCAAGGAACTCGTCGAGACAACAGTCAAGGGCAGCGCCTCCTAACCGAGCAAGCGACCCTGAACTTGACCAACAGACCAAGCCTATACCCCCCGCAGACCCCCTTCCTCGACCGGTCCAAGCGAGACCCAGCTACAAGGAAGGAGCGGCATACACTGCGGAGAAGCTAAATAAACGACTACAGGATCTAGAGGACCTGATAGAAGAAGAAGAGGGAGAGGAGGAGAACCAAGCCCGACGACAGCACAGTACTCCACCGGACCAGGAGGTCCAGTACAGCCCAGGCTATACCCCCGCGGCGCTGCGCTACAGACCCCTGACTCTATTCACGGGTGAGCACGACGCACGACCAGCCCCGAGGAATAGCACCTGGACCAGCGGGCCATGGTACCCTGCCGGTACCAGCCCACAGAGAGGCGCAAGAGGAGACTCGCCTAGGAGGCCTCTCCCCCAACGCTCGCCGATGTATCCGCCATCCACGGCGTCATACATTGCGATACCGACCACCAGACGGAGTGTGTACAGAACACTCGCCAGACAATATGACCCGTTGGGATGTATTCTACCTTACACCACCAGGGCAAAGATGATTGTACAAGCACTATGGGACAAGGACCAGGGCTGGGACGACCCAATACCCGCACACCTTGCCTCCACATGGAGAGAGTGGGAGACGGAACTCCGCTCACTCCCAGGCGTCAATATACGCCGCAGCTACTTCCCATCCACAGTGAGGCCCGAGACATGCAATATTGATCTACACGTCTTCAGCGACGCCTCCGAAGTAGCCTATGGATCGGTGGCCTACTTGCGTGCCCAAGAGAAGGGAGGAAAGATACACACTGCTTTCATCCTGGCTCGCTCAAGAATAGCCCCACGAAAGCAACAATCTATCCCGCGTCTAGAGCTCTGCGCAGCCCTAGCAGGAGCGCATCTAGCCACGTTAATCCAACGTGAACTCACCATTCCGGTGCACAGAACAATCTTGTGGTCAGATTCCACGACAGTACTCACATGGATCAAGTCTGATTCATGCAGATACAAAGTCTTCGTGGGAGTCAGAGTCACCGAGATTCAAGAGTTAACAGAAGCAGCGAGCTGGCGGTATGTGGACACCAAACACAACCCAGCTGACGTCATCACCCGGGGAATGTCCCTGGATGACCTCACCCGTCGCAACATCTACAGTGACGGACCAGAATTCCTCAAGCTCCCGGAAGAAGAGTGGCCTACGCCCACCCCACGGGAAGCAAGTAAAGAGGAGGCTGAGAACAAGAAACCTATGTTCTGTGGACTGAGCACAGTCGCCTCCATAGACCCCAACATAGATGACTGCATTACCCTACAGAGTGCGCAACTAAAGACATTCCTGTGGCACCACCCAGAGAGTCAGTCCACCACTGACATTTCAGCAGCTGACTACGAAGAAGCAGAACTTCTTCTACTACAACGAGCCCAGAGAGACTCGTTCCCCGATGAGCTAGACTGTCTACAGGGAGGAAAGCCCGTCCCATCAGACAGCAGACTGCTCCACCTGGCACCCGAGAGTGACGCCCATAATCTCATCAGAGTGGGTGGTCGCCTGCGGAGAGCCCCCGATCTACTGGATGACATTAAGTACCCGATAGTCTTGAACAGCCGACATAAGGTCACAGAGCTGATCATAAAGAAATACGACGAGGATGTACACCACGCAGGAGCAGAGAGAGTCTTCGCGGAGATCAGACGTCGCTATTGGATACTTCAAGGAAGAGAAGCGGTGCGACGCTTCCAGCGAACCTGTCTAGACTGCCGAAAGTGGCGCGCGCAGCCCAGCATACCACGGATGGCTGACTTACCCCCCTGTCGCCTCCGACTCGGCGACAAGCCATTCCACTCCACAGGCATGGACTGTTTTGGCCCGTTGTATATAAAGAGAGGAAGAGGAACCGAGAAGCGGTGGGGTATTGTATTCAAATGCATGACCACCAGAGCGATACATATCGAACTCCTTCCGACCATGAGCACAGACTCATTCCTTATGGCCTTCCGAAGATTCACATCACGGAAAGGAAAACCGTCTACATTGTTGTCTGATCACGGGACAAACTTCAAAGGCGGAGAAAGAGAGCTGAGAGAGAGCTTCCAAGCTATGGGCCCAGAACTTAAGACCCACCTCGCTCCATCCCAGATTGACTTCCAGTTTAATCCCCCGAACGCACACCACTTCGGTGGAACCTGGGAAAGAGAAGTACGTTCTATAAAGACAGCCCTGTACGCCGTGCTTGGGGCCCAGACTGTGGCGGAGGAAGTCCTAATGACAGTCCTCACGGAGATCGAGGGAGTATTGAACTCCAAGCCCCTCGGTTACGTCTCCAGTGATATAGCAGATGTCGACCCAGTCACCCCCAACACACTCTTAATGGAGCGGCTGGACCCCGCGCTACCCCAGACAATGTACAGGCCTGAAGAAGCGAACGGCCGAAGAATGTGGAGGTACAGTCAAGTGCTAGCTGACAAGTTTTGGAGCAGCTTCCTACTCCACTACCTACCGTCTCTACAGACCCGCCAGAAGTGGGTAAAAGAGAGAGACAATTTGACAGAAGGAACAGTCGTCATGATTATCGACCAGTCACTACCCAGAGCTATGTGGCCGGCTGGCCGCGTAAGCAAAGTGATCACCGGTGCCGATGGCAAGGTCCGAGCAGCTGAAGTGCTCGTCCAAGGGCGAACTTACACACGACCCGTGGCGAGGCTAATAGAACTGCCCCGACTCCCAGACACTATCGATGATGACCATGACCCCATGACTTTGTGAGTTGACTGACCCTTACAGCGGACCTTGAGTGGTAGACAGTGCGGTTAATCTGTCTCTGCTTAGCTAATTAGGTGGGACTAATTAGGGGGCGGCTGTTGTGAAGGATCAGATTAAACCGAATATATATATTTATTTATGGATATATATTTAATAGTATTTGTATATCGTTTGATATCCCCTGTATATTCCTTGTACAATATGCACTGAATATCCCTTTAGTCTACTAAACAGCCCATAATAGTTTCATTCTACCATTGGACGAGAACCTGGCGCCAGCAGCCATACCCCTAGGTTCAAGTTCAATCGTGCCGACCAACATGTCGTGGCAAGCCCGGTTCCGCGTAGGAATACGTCTGGCGAAATACGAATGGTACTATTTGTTCACAGCGCATATATATATGGCGCAAGTAAAGTAGAACTTTCTTTTTAGTCCATTAGTTCTTTACCCTCCAACTAAGTAACAGACGCAAAGCCTCACCCACGACGCACGTGTGGTGCAGTAAGGCCTACTTGGCCTCAGAATAGGCATTGAGATATCGTGTGGATTAATAGTTGAATTGTCATAGTTTGGCACTATACCGTCGAGTTGGACGTATTTCTATTAAGCTAATAATAGTCTATTATGTATGGTGCATCGTTCGGTTAGAGTTATACAGTGAGTAGTACCCCCATCGTTCCTGACGTTATCTGGAGTCTTAACCAGGCTGGGCAGACCACGTGTGGTGCTTGCATCCGAGGAGCTCCGGGCCAGGACGAGTGGACCTGTACATTGGATTACTTTACCCGGACGACGGCGAGCCTTCCACGGCTTGGATTATCTACATGCTTTGGGTGCTTTGATTATTCCATGGATAACGGCCAACACTGCTGAGTGTTGGAACTACCCCCCGGAGATGAGTCCAGGTGAGACGGCGCTCTACACCAAGTGAGGTCGCCTCACGTCTCTCCGTTGTGGACCGGCAGCTACCGTCCACCAGAGGGTCCAGCTGTATTCATCTGCGGACCGAGGTTCTGTGGGCATCGTGTTCAGGACTCTGAATTCTCCCAAGAAATCGTCGGCCAGATGGGATACCGCCAGCGGCTCTTCTAACCCCCCCCCTACTGTCTTACAACCAGCGGGACCCCCCCCCCTTAGTGTATCCAGCTATAATCATTTAAGTACCATCGCTATAGTTCCCTAAAGAACCAGGTTGTATACTTACTCCCTGCGTAACCAGAGATTGGACATTCAATGTTGATTTACCTACGAATACTCATTTGCCATACAAGTGCATTTCAAATCATAAATGTCATTAAGTGAACGTTGTATATACCCTTTGCTATATAAAATATTCGATTTATACATTTGTGTGGACTTCGTTTCATCAGGTGGGAAAGTGTTCATCATATCTATATCATGTACTGGATGGCCAGAAGTTAAAGTACAAGAGGTAGTGGTTTAATGATACCATACTTATCAATACAGTCAGGGAATTGTACCCCTCAGTTACACTGCATGTTAAAAGTAATATGTCTGAATCCATTATAAAAATCATATTATGCTTGGCAAGGATTGTTGTTTTGAATTCAAGCCTATCAATGTTTTGGATATGGAAAACCTTCTGCACACAATCTGTAGTGTGATAACTATGGATTTAATCATCTTGGTGGCAGACTGCTTCAGCTAACAGTTCATTGCTAAATCATTGTCATATTTTAAATCTATGTTTTGAGGAATGTGTTTACCCTAAACTTGTCAAAAAACAAAATGTCAGAGAATCATTTACAGGGCGAACAGCAGACCTATCAGCATATTAACTGGCTTGAGTAAACTGTTGGAGGGAATTGTATTTAACTCTTGTTTAATATACAGTCTATCGTACGGATACAGTGCGACCCCCAGTGGACTGATTAGGAATAGCAGTTACTTTTATTATAAAGCAAAGTTTTATAGAAATGCAATGTATGTCTTCTTACTTTCAAAGTACATGTATATGTTTTAGTTTATCATTTATATACTGCATACTATCATGACTTTCATTACTTATCTCTTACGAAGTAACGATCCATTCCTATCCTTTATTGATTTGTGTTTTGTTTGTCCTGTTTATTTTGTGATCTCGTATGTTGGTTTACTTATTTTGTAATGTAATTTCTTAGTTGATTTTGTTGTTGTAGACTCTGTTTCGATGTCCAATGTTTTTGTGTGTTTTTGTGTGTTTCTTCAAAAAAAACTCGAAAACAAGATGCTACATCTCAAGGGGTTATTCCGAATAAAGAATTTCAATATGTATGTCTTCCACACTTAGCAAAGTCATCCGGCGGGCCGAGCTGGACCCCCTAGCGGGCCGTATGTTTGACACCTCTGCTTTAGGTAAATGTTGTCTGAAAACCAGTGGCGAATCCTTATGGAAGCCAACGGAAGCCAGGCCTCCCTATTAAAATATGAATTAATATCAAATATGAAATATGAAGAAGAAAAAAAGAAATAAAAATATATATAATTTTTTTTTAATATAGTTTACATTCTTTTTCATCTGTGCATCTGTGTTATAATTTTTATTTATTTTTTAATGTCTCCCTCTTCTCCTTCTCACTCCCTCTAACACACTGTCAGACTCACTGCAGCTATAGAGGAGAGGAGGCAGGGGGTAGGTCTCTTTCTCCAGCCTCAACCATGTGATTCATGTATGTAGAGTCCAAAACCGATCCTAGCCAATCAGATTCGAGCTGACTGCCACACCCTAAAAGTTTAAAACGGGGCTGTGAGAAGAATCATGAGTGTGGAATCCCCTCTGCACACCTCCCCTCTGCACTCTGAACATTGTATTAACCCGTGACTGCTCCCACGGGCCGAATATTGCCCCGATCCTTGCGAGATTAAATACACGGGTACCTCTCGGCGTGCCGAAGCTTTTCCTAAATCACTTCCATCATCGAAAACGAGGGGAAAAGGTCGGCTCGCAACCCTGAAAATGTTGCGTGATTTTAAAAACACTATTAAGTGAGCCTATTATGGGATCCACGCGAGCTTTCTATCGTGGAAACATCTGGGCGTCCCGCAACTTTTACTCATTCACGTGTAGCCCCGAAAATGCTTAGAAAAGGAAAGCCGCAAGCGTGGAATAAACTCGCCGAAACGGAAAGGTGTCCCACGGGCGCGCTGTGATTCCGATCCGCGTGAAAATATTCACGGCCATAGAGGAGACCGTGGGACACCTTTTTGCAACCGAATATGTGTCTCGAATTTGCTCCCACGCGGCGCGCAAAATCGTGCAAGGAAGAATCGGACCAAAAATGAACCAATGCTCCAGCAGTATTAATGACCCTGATGTAAACAAGACAAACGTCTTTCTCTGGTCTGCATCCCCTTATACAATTGTGTGTATTGAGCCGTACTGTATTGTACCCATTCTGCAATCTGTTAAATAAATAAAAAGAAAGTTTGACTGGCCGCCGAGCCATACTGTAGTGTACATGGTGACTGCTTGACTTAAATAATAATAAAAAAAAAAAAATTAACACTTTGATTGCCTAAGGCTAAATTCATTATATACCATAGGTTGCCGGCTCTATTTGTCTATGGAGAAATTCCCCTTCTTTGCAGGGCTATAACTTTTTAAATTCTATTGCTACATTGCCATTATTAGGGCCCATTCAAAGTCCTATATGTATTGTTCATTGTGTAGCAACGTTAAACTTTTTCATTCACATATTCATAGTAAAGTATGGTCTAATGTATAAGTATGTTTTCATCTCTTTCTGCAGCTTTCTCCAGAACGTGATCTATAGCCCCAAATGCATTATATTGATGATGAAATACAGTTTGATGGCAATCGGGGCGATATAAAAAATTTCAATTGGACGTACTTCTAGAATGATCTACGTATGATCTGATGATGACCGGATGGGCGGGGGATCGTTTATAATTCCGTGGGCAGCGTTATATCATTCATCTAGTGTGGGTCATATGTTCATCATAACAGTTTATATGGAACACGTTCAAAAATAACGCTGAATCTTACCGGATCTTCCTCGCGTCGTTGGACGATCAGCGTGGTGTAGACCGTTTTCGATTATGGGATGTTTATCCTGATGAACCATTTCCAGCTTGTATAATACTATATACGTCCAAATAACGTTGTTTATTGAGTTAGGGCGAGCGATTGATCATCCAGTGTGTTGAGATGGAGTCCGGCTACCGGACGCGAGTGCCCGGAGCTCATATGGATGAGCACTTCCTGTTTGGGGCGCCCCTCCCTCTTGGCCGATCTGCCACCAGATGGCGCTCTCGAACCGTTAGACAGTTGGTGGGAGCCCACCAGCACATCTCAGGGCTCCGGAAAGAAAATATGATTTCGATCACAGATTTTTGAAATATTGATATCAAAGACGAGTTACGGCGTCCTCGGCACCTTTAGCATGGCTCTGAATGACGTGAAAAAGCTTTTTCCGGCAATCAAATAATAAAAATATTTAATAATTTTTTTTTTAATAAATTTTTTTTGGCTTCCCGTTATTTTACCCACGCGACGCCACTGCTGAAAACACTTCTCTTCTTGCTTTTTTATGTTTTAATATGTTTTATTTGTATATGTTTGGGATATTGGGATAAATAATCAAATCAAATGTATGTACAGAGTTGTAGTATTAACATTTACAGTGATACAGGTAAGTCATACTGGCCAGCAGTGTAACTAGTAAGAGTAGGGAAGGGTTATGTACAGATATAGAATCTACAGATATGTCAAAATTATTATATGCAGGTATGTACAGACAGTTGTGGATATATATATATATACAGTGAGAATACATATATATATATATAAGGTATATATAGAATTATTGTACATGCTATCATACAGAGCTATGGGTTATATGCAGGTGTATATATGCAAGTAAGTAGAGGGATTATATAGCAGGTATATTCAGACAAATATGAATGTAAATATGCAGTATATACAGCACTGTGGTACATGCTATCATACAGAGTATATGGGTAGACTATAGTATGAGGTGGGTAGTTATTGTTATGATTAGTGTTTTTCATTGGTTTGTGTTTTGTTTGTTTGCCTTGTCCTGCTCGTCTCATTATGAAGGAATACTTGCTTGTACACCTGCACATAACCCTTAGCTCTGTATGATAGCATGTACTATAATGCTGTATACCATATATATATATATTTATTCCGACTGCATATATACTATCCTCACCTGTCTGTACTTACCTGCACATAGTCCTTTACTATATCTATATCTGTACACATCCTACTAGTTACGCTGCTGGTCAGTAGTAGTCATACTGTCTCTATTTATCTAATACAACTCTGTACATACATCTGATTAGCACTACACTCAGTCAGTAGTACTAATTTATATATTTTATACCCAGTTTAATCACCTGTACATTGTACATTACTGATACATTTGCACTCTGGTTGGATGACAAAACTTATTTCCGTTGTACCATTCACACATCGACGGCAGAGGCAACCATGCAAGTTGCCAACCTGCTCATCGGGAGCAGTTAGGGGTTAAGTGTCTTGCTCAAGGACACTTTGACACGCTGCCCAGGAGGAGCGGGAATCGAACCGGAAACCTCCAGATTACCAGACGACTGCCCTACCTCCGAGCCAATGTCGCCCCTAATTATCATGTTGGGTTTTCCCCAGAAGTAGGCAACCCAAGATATTAACATTATAACTAGGGATGTCCGATATTATCGGCCTACCAATATTATCGGCCGATATCGGCATTAAAATGTGATATCGGAAAATATCTGTATCGGTTTAATTTTTTTTATTAAAAAGTAATTAAAGTAAGTAAATTAAATTTTTACATTTCTATAACCTTTATTTACCCAGGCAAGCAAGTAAGAACAAATTCTGATTTGATTTATTGTCAAAAGTATGCATAATGTTGTGTTAATTCCACAACAAGAGATATGTACTGTTAATTACCTGAAATTATTCCGTTTTGGGGGGGGGGGGGGGGGGGGGGACCCTGCATATATCGGTTGATATCGGTATCGGAAATTAAGAGTTGGACAATATCGGTATAGGTAAAAAAGCCAATATCGAGCATCCCTAATTATAACTCAGCTCACTATAAACTCCCAGTACAGTAGAGAACAGAGAGAATCTTACATTATGATCTATAACATCAGAACATTGACACATATTTTTTAAAGTGATAATACTATGATATAATAATAATGTTCATGCATCAAACACCTTTCTAAAAGTGACCGCCTTTTTTTTTTGTCATTAATTGCATAATAATAATAATAATAATAATAATAATAATAATATATATTTCTTTTAAAGTGATCATGTCTCCTGTTTGTCTTCTCACTCTTACAGCAGCATAAGTGGGTCTGACGAGGTTAGCCTGATCACCACACAACTCCAATACAGTTAATACATGTTTTATTAAACTGGAACGTTCATGTTGTCTAGATTGGTGAAGACGCCGGCGAAAGTCCAAAACAAACGACCGGGAGTAAAACTAATAGTGATTTTGGTCACAAAATGGATACCACTTCAGATACATCTCCAACATGTCGCCTACTAAACCATTATCCTCCTAATATGTCACATTATGGTCATTTCTACTCTTCAGCATTTTGGAGACAGGGTAGATCTGATTCCAGACCAGAAAGGCATTTCACATCTAGACAATCTCTGAATCTACCACCAGTAACTACAGTACAAAAAGTAAAAAGAGATCAACACTGATATTTTACACTTCTCACCACTAGAGGGCAGAATCGCACAGTGAACACACACTTTTCTTTCTTTTTTATTGTAGACTTAGAATCCTGTCAAAAAAAAACATTGTTAGATATACTGTAGATATTTGAATCATTAAAAAGGAGTAAATCAAATGTTGCAGCTTCTCATGCAGAGGACAAATCACTGACAGATGTCTTGATGCAGAGGACTAAACACTGACAGATTTCTTGTTTTCAGGCTGGATGATCACAGTCACCCACAGCAAAATCCAATGTCCTCAATAATAATCCCACAACAATTAAAGTCTACAAAAGAATGTATATGATTTATGGTTGATCTAATTAATTACATGCTTTGCATCTAAATTAATCACATATTAATCTTGCTGTGAGAAGGGCAAAAAGCAGGATTTTCTTGAATTCCGTTTTATTCTCAAATTCTTTCCAGGTTATTTGACCTGTTTAAACCCACCAAGGGTACAATAGACATGAAAACACTTGGAGCTTCTGAAGAGGAAGGGGGCCCTGGTTGGGACCATTAGAGAAAATAAGCCTGAGCTTCAACCCAAACTGATTTTAGTAGTGAACAGTAAAATGAAAAACTTTACTATTTTTCTCAAAGATGAAACCCTAACATTACAGAATGCATGGTTATTGTTTGTAATGGCTATGAGATTAAAACATGTGGTTTTAATGGGAGTGTCGTCTCTCTGTGAGAGAAAGGCCGGGTCGTATGTGGAGGTCCTCTCTGGACCTGTCTCGGCTACTCTACGTGTGTGAGTTGAGACCTCTGGTCTCAGAGTGGAGGTGTCGGCGTGTGAATAACAAGACGGCGGACAAACTGCTTCATCAATGCCAGGAGATTTAATGATTTCCCCTGGAAAAACTCACACTAGTCTATTGATCCAACTGAAGGCCACTATGACACGGTCCTTCGTTAGAATCTTCTAAAGCAAAAGTAACTGGTGTTTTCACAAGTCGTTGAATTAAACTTAGGTATAGATGTCAATCAATATAAGCTAGACACGAAATAGGAAATCTTCATCTGGTCGCCTGGTCTGTCTCCGTGTGTGTGTTCCTCCTCTTCCCGGGAGCGTGCTTTTAAACCTTTCCAGCACGCCCCCTCTGCTTACGTCATCAAGATGACAGACACACCTTACACCCAACCAGAACTCTGAAGCCCTCTCGGGAATGTGAGCCACAAGAGGCCACAATAATCTTGATTGATTATAATATACTTGTTGCATTGAATCATGTAATTTCTTATTAAACATTTATCCCTGGTCTAGTCCCAATGGACCTCCTCGTGAAATCCCGACCAGATCCGACTATCTGATAAGCAGTTGGACTATTACAGTATTTTTACAGAGGTTTCCATATCTCAATATCACTTAATTTGTCATAAGACCATTCAACCTTAATGGAGTAATGTTTCCAACTTTATTGTTTACTTAATCATATGCTACTTAAATGATTTACTTGATAATTCCAGTTATGGCTATAGTGAGAACCAAGCGGTTGATATTTTTCTATTCCGAATGACAAGCTAAAGATTCCTCCACTATTTATGAGTCTTTTTATTGTTAATTTTAACTAGATATTCTGCTTTTAATCAAAACGCTCCGTTTGCTTTATGGGCAGAGCTCTGGAGGCAACTGTGTCAGCCACAGCGGCTGTTGTCCTGACACGTCTTGTGAACTCCTGTAGTTAAATGTAGGTTCAATTACAGCTTCCAGTATCAAATAGAACACAATATTTATATTTGCCTATTACGTATAAACATATAATTATCACCAATTAAATGTATTTTATCTTTGGATTATTAGTTTACTCGGTTAGTTAACTCTGTCCTCTGGTCTCAGTTGGACCCAGGCCTGTTTTCACAAGCCCTTTGCCAAGACAGAGGACAATGGTTTTCTCAGCTGCCTTAAGACAATAAATGCAGATTTAGACTCCTTTTGCCTCAGTTCCCGGCTATAGGCTATTCCTGCTATATAGTTGCAGGCTGTTGGCTAATCTTTGCCCCGGTAAATACAACCATGTGGTCATAATTGACTGAATTTTATTACCACCTAGTGCAGTGGTCGGCAACCTGCGGCCTCGAGGCCGTATGCGGCTCTTTAGCCAATCAGCTGCGGCTCCCTGGCCCAAAAAAAAAAAAAAAAAACTTTTATTTTTTTTGGGATATCGATGTCATACTGTGACACTGAAATTAAAAAATATTCCATCAACTAAGATATTTAGTCAACAAAAGGCTTACCTGTATGCCTGATATGTGGTGCGAAATTTGCGAACAATGAAAAATGTACTTTTTATTTTATAGATTTTCCACAAATAAGGGAAGGACTCTAATAGAGCTGCATAGTTCAGGGTTTTATTTCAAAGTAGGTTTACAGATGCAAGTGTTTTTTCTCCTTTTCTGTGTTTTATTTCAGAGTAGGTCTACAGTACACATGGTAGTCTTTTTTCAAAGTAGACTACTTTTATTTTATAAATGTTCCACAAATAAGGGAAGGACTCAAATATACCTGAATAGTTCAGGGTTTTATTTCAAAGTCGGTCTACAGACACCAGTGTTTTGTCTCCTCTTCTGTGTTTTATTTAAAAATAGGTCTACACAGCCAGTATTTTTTCTCCACTTCATAAGAGTTTGAGGTTTTCCTTTGTTATAACAGGTAAAAACAGCAATTAAAAAGTCAACATTTTTCTTTTTGTTGCTTTATAATCCCATTAATGCAACAACATGTGTGCTATAAGTATAAAGTATAATAAATCGCAAATTTCTTTGGGTATGCAATTGTCAGGCGTTTTATGCTAAATGTGGGGTATGCTTGGGGATATATAAAATGTTATACACTGTGTTATCTTCATTTTAAGGGTAAATAGGTTGTGCGGCTCCCTGAGCATTTTATTTTGTGGGACGGGGGAAAAGTGGCTCTTTTGATAGTAAAGGTTGCTGACCCCTGACCTAGTGTTATCTCTTGCGCCCCATCTATCTTCTGCTCTCTACCACAACCCTCTTAAGACAAAATACTTCCCAAGGCTTCCCAAGGCTTCAAAAGGCTATTTTAACAGCTGTCTCTTCTCACCTTCATCCTGTCCAATACATGTCGGCTGGGTTGTTTAAACAGCTGGACTGAGGGACAGAATTTTCTCTAACTGACTCCTCGCTCTAAGTATATCCTTTGCTAGGACATCATAACCTCTCTTATGATTTACGACAGGAGTTAATGGGACATTTGTCCTCAAATTACGTGTGAATTTTAAATCTGCTACACAAAAATTAATAATGCATCAAAGTCAATATTGTGTCTAATCTTTGACATATGCAAGACTGATAAAAGAATAAAAAATCAGAGACTGGTGGTTGCCCTCTAGTGTCCTCACGGTGAGCGCATGGTTAATGTAGTGCAGTAACCAGCATAGGCACCCGGAGGGGATCCCCCAGGACAGAACTGAAAGGGTCTATAGCTGTCGATACATAAATAAATATAACTGATCAGGGGAATAACCAGACACTTCTGTGATCTATTGTCTATATAAGCGGTCAGCAGACATGTGGTCAGGGCTCTTTTACAAAACCACCGACTCTGTGGGAGTGTGAGGAAGAGAACACATGATGTGATTGAATAAAGTACCAGAGAAACGCACTCTCTGGCTGTTCGAGTTCTTTTAATCTCCAATTCCCAATACACCAACCAGTTGCTGGGATTAGATCAGCCCAACCAGTTGCTCATTTTACATGGTTGTTTAACCCATTCTGTTTTAATTTGACTCTTTTTACTGTGCTGCAGTAAATGGTAATTTTATTTTATAATTTATTTATTATTATTATCCAATTAATTACTTCATTACCACTAGTCATTTATTGTTGTTTTATTTCTATTTCAATTATTGTGTTGCATTTATTTATTTATTTGCATTCATCTAAAAATGTTTGGACCTTATGGTGTTCTTGTTCTGTTCTTGACTTATTGTTATGTTTTCTTCTTGACTTGTTTAAAGAAGACCTGTACGGCCCATGGGGACATTAACGTGTTGTCGGGCCCTATAAATAAATTTGATTTGATTTGATTTATTTGATTGACTTTATATAATTTCTACGTTAAGCACTTTGAATTTCAATCTTGCACAAAAGGCGATATATAAATAAAGTTAAATTTAATTTGAAAAACAACCCGCAGGCATTTTCTTAACGTGTAAAATCCTGTTTTTGTTTTGATTTGGGTTTCTTTGTTACTTAACTGTATTGAAAGATCCTTTATAAATACAGTAACATTTACTTTAGAGGGCATAATAATCATGATCAAGCACCTATTGAAGAATTTGATGTTAAACTATTGATTATCGTTAACTCAAGTCTCAGACCTGGTGACCTGAAATCCTTCCAGAATGGCTTCTACTTCATTTCCTAATGACATTCAGTAAAGACCTGTCCATCCGTTTACCTCTAATTAAAAAACTATCAGGTGAATAATATTTGTTCTATATACAGTACGTTGTTAACATTTAGTTCCTCATTAGGTCCAAGGTACTTTATTATTTATAAAAGTAAGGCGTTACATGCTCCGCTCGATGGTTCACTCCACCTGGAATATGACCTCTCCTGGATATAAATCACTGGCATTGGGCTTAATATTGATAATTGAAAACAGGAAGAATGGCTTCTCGTTTACCTGAGCACACAATTAAATATTAGTAATTGGCTCTACTTTTTCACATGTATATGCGTTAGTATCAGCATATTTAAACAAGGTTTCTGAAACACAAGTTAGTGGTGGTGACTAGTGGTCTCCACTCCCAGAGCAGACAATATTGATGGCGACTCTTTGTGAACTGCAATACATTTGATTCCTAAAGATTGAAAATGTTCTGCCAAAGTGCTGTATTGTTTTAAATCAAGAAGTTTATTCCATTCAATCACATAATACAATATTTTCTATAGCAGTTGTGTCCTGCATGTATTTCCATCTAAGTGGAACTACAAGATCAGTACCTACGACTGCACAACGACGAGAATAAAATGAATACAAATTTATATTGACCGTTTAATGTCTATTCACTATGAACAGAATGTGAAAAATTAAAAAATATATATCTTGAATGCATGAACATGTTACTTCAGAGTTACTTTGAGAGGATTATGGGCTCCAATATATTCCACTCAGCACTATCAATGTATATATGCAGACATCATTGTAAAAACATCACATAGTTGGATTGCTGTTCAGGATGAATGTGTTGTTACTGTAAGTATGTTGATTTCTTTAAGCAGATTACACAATTTTAGGGGTTGACACCTGAATGAATATACTGGAATATATTGGTGCTTCTTTACATCTTGAGATTGTCTGAAGCTCTTCCCATGCTGGTCACAGTGGTAGGGTTTCCCCCCTGTATGAATGTGCTGGTGTGTCTTTAAATTGAATGATCAAATTAAATGTCTCCTCCACTGTCTTTAACACATTAACTGCCACGCAGTTTCCCCCTCTTATACCACTCTCTGCCACCACTCTAAGCCTATGGAGATGTTCACCTTCTTTGCAGGGCTATAACTTTTTAAATTGTATTGCTAAATTGACATTACTATGGCCCATTCAACATAGATTATCTATTGTTCAGGATGTAGGAACGTTATACTATTTCATTCATAGATTCATACGAAAATACTGTCTAGAATATAAATATGTTTTTATCGTTTTCTACAGTAATTCCTAGAACGCTAGTTATAGGCCTAAACGCATAATATAGATTATCGATTGCAGTTTATTCGCGATACACGCTATATTAAAAAATCCAACTGAATACGATCCTAAACGTTATTACTCATCATGCGCGGATGGGAACGGGGGGGGGGGGTCGTTTATAATTCCGTGATAGTCAGTAAATGCTTTATGTAGTATGGGTTGATTTATTGATCAGATGGTTTGTAAATAAAGAAATGTACAATCGCCTTGAAAATGACGTCAGCGTCCTCTTACCGTTCGCTGATGAGACTGGAGGAAAAAGATCCCACTTATTTGACGTCGATCGACTAGATCCATTTCCGGTTTGTATGGTGCAATAAACGTCCAAATCATATCGATTATTGAGTTATAGCAGCGATCCATATACACAGATGTGTGTCTAGAGTCCCGCAACAATATGTGCCTGCAGGACGGATTTCCGAGATCACCAGAGATCCATTTCCGGTAGTAACTCGCCCGATCATCCACCAGGCGGCGGTATTGAAGCATTGCACGGTTGTGCCGAGTCCCACTGTCTCAGCCGATGCTGGGTGGCGGAATTATGAATACCATGGCGAAAAAATTAAATATGATCTCAATAACGTCGTACGCCGTGGATTGGTGGAATTCGCATGATCAGCAAACCTGTCGTAAGCCGTTTATGGCGGTGGATGTGTTAAGGCTTCTCTCCTGTGTGAATGCACTGGTGAGTCTTTAAGTGGCCAGAGGTACTGAAGCTCTTCTCACACTGGTCACAGTTATAAGGTTTCTCCCCTGCATGAATGCGCTGGTGTATCTTTAAGTTGCCAGAGTTACTGAAGCTCTTCTCACACTGGTCACAGTAGTAGGGCTTCTCTCCTGTATTAATGACCTTAACACATTGGCGGCCACTGGGATGAGTCTAATATCAGTCTAGACGACCAGCATATGTAAACAGACTTGGGGCTGTTTGTAGAGCTAAATCTATACTTTATAGTAGAGTAGGGATGCTCGATATTGGCTTTTTTACCGATACCGATATTCCGATATTGTCCAACTCTTAATTTCCGATACCGATATCAACCGATACCGATATATGCAGGGTTTCCCCGTCCAAAAAACTGAATAATTTCAGGTAACTAATAATTTCACTGGATATATATATAACAAATATTGTTATTGTTTTTTTTAGTTTTTAAACCGATACCGATATTTTCCGATATCACATTTTACTGCCGATATCGGCCGATAATATCGGACATCCCTACTTTATATTATCGGACATCCCTACTTTATAGTATTGCTATCTGTCCATTCTCATTGTCAATCGAGACCATAAACTGTCCCTTCAAAATGGCTTAAAGAAATAATTTTTTCATCAATACGTTCTCATTTTATAGCGCCGTGAATATAAACGTTATACGGGATTCCGGCTAGGATATTTCCTGGAAGGCTAGATAAAGGGCTAATAGCTACTAACGTTATATCCAATGGCATTTCCGTTATACAGATGCTACAGTTAAAACTCAAACTGCATATGATCGGCACAATCCTCAAGCATGTATGCATAAAAGGGGGGGGGGGGGGCGGAGGACGTTGTTTCTTATTATTGATTACCAATAACCGTGTTCGTCTAAGTAGCCACATAGGCCGATCGCCTGGTTGAGTATCATAACAAGGCCCGATTGGGCTGTAATTTACGTGAACAAGATCTTACCATGAGCCGGTTGGATCCCCCCGAGCATTTCCCCATTATGGATCACCATCTGGTAGATCGATATGTCCATTGGCTGATGATAAATCCCCTTATTGCATAGTGAAATCCGCGATCCAAAACGTATTCCAAGCTACAGGCTGCACATCCAGAATCCAGCTAACTGAAAACTCCATTGAAAGTCAAAAAAAATAATGCACGTTCAGCCACAGGGCACACTGCATTATCGCTAGGGATGGGTACCTTTCACATTTGAACCGATACCGGTACCTGTGAATCGATACCGGTACCCAACGGTACCTTTTTTCGGTACTTTAGTCTCAAGAAATGTAATTTACCTACCTCAGTCGTAAAAAAAAAGAAATCCAAACTTCAAATTACTACAATTTCGACAGTTTTCGGCTTGTCATTGCTCCGACTGCTTTGTTGTTGAATCAAGTCAAATCCTAGGTAAGCATATATTGTGCGTGTGAACGTTGACATATATATAAAAAAAAAAAAAAAAAAAACGTCTCACTTGATTCGATACTCGGTAGTACCGACCTGTTTCGGTTCGGTGCCTCAAAAGTACCGAATTCGGTACCCATCCCTAATTATCGCGACAGCGCCCCTAAGAGGATATGGCCGGTAATGCACTTTGGCGAATTCAAAGAGTAGGGTACATCTGCAGTGCAGCTCTGCGACCTTGAATAGGTTATTAAAATGGAATAAAAGCCAAAACAACTTGCCACGGATATATCCGTCCTTCTGTCCTTTAAGCATGGATTCTAAAGCCGGATATATCCGTGCTTGGGCGGGATTGTGTGGCAAAAAACTGCAAGGGTTCCTACTGAACAACTAAATGGTTTCTCTACAGTATGAGCTCATGTGGCTCTTCAACCTGTTTCCATAAACTGAACGAAAGGGTTTCTATCCAGTATGAGTTTTCATGTGTGTCTTCATATTGCCTTGCACACTGAACCCTTTCCCACAAACTGAACAACTAAATGGTTTCTCTCCAGTATGAGTTCTCATGTGTATCTTCACATATTCCTTCGTACTGAACCCTTTCCCGCAAATTGAACAACTACATGATTTCTCTCCAGTATGAGTTCTCATGTGTATCTTCAGACTTCCTTTCTCACTGAACCTTTTCCCACAAACTGAACAACTAAATGGTTTCTCTCCGGTATGAGTTCTCATGTGTATCTTCAGACTTCCTTTCTCACTGAACCTTTTCCCACAAACTGAACAACTACATGGTTTCTCTCCAGTATGAGATCTCATGTGTCTCTTCAGACCTCCTTTCTCACTGAACCTTTTCCCACAAACTGAACAAATATAGGGTTTCTCTCCAGTATGAGTTCTCTCATGGAAAGTCAGAGGTCCCTTACTACTGAACCCTTTCCCGCAAACTGAACAACTAAATGGTTTCTCTCCAGTATGACTTATCATGTGTAGCTTCAGACGTCCTTTCTCACTGAATCTTTTGCCACAAACTGAACAACTACATGGTTTCTCTCCAGTATGAGTTCTCATGTGTGAGTTCAGACCTGATTTCTGACTGCACCCTTTCCCACAAACTGAACAACTAAATGGTTTCTCTCCAGTATGAGTTCTCATGTGTGAGTTCAGATGTCCCTTATTACTGAACCCTTTCCCACAATCTGAGCAACTAAATGGGTTCTCTCCAGTATGAGTTATCATGTGTGAGTTCAGACCTGTTTTCTGACTGAACCCTTTCCCACAAACTGAACAACTATAGGGGTTTTCTCCAGTATGAGTTCTCATGTGTATCTTCACATATCCCTTCGTATTGAACACTTTTCCACAAACTAAACAACTAAATGGCTTCTCTCCGGTATGAGATCTCATGTGTATCTTCAGACTTCCTTTCTCACTGAACCTTTTCCCACAAACTGAACAACTACATGGTTTCTCTCCAGTATGAGTTCTCATGTGTGAGTTCAGATGTTGCTTCGTACTGAACCCTTTCCCACAAACTGAACAACTAAATGATTTCTCTCCGGTATGAGTTATCATGTGTATCTTCAGATGTCCCTCCTTGCTGAAGCCAGGACTACTTCGTATTTTCTGTGTCTTCTTTGGTTTCTGAGTCATCAAACGTAGTCCTCCACTCTCCTTCCATTCATCAGTGTCATCAGGCTCAGTTCCAGAACCCTCATCACCAGTGTCATCAGACTCAGTTCCATAACTCTCATCATCACTGTCATCAGTCTCATTTTCAGAACTTTTATCATCACTGTCATCAGTCTCAGTTCCAGAACAGTCTGAAGAAAGGGGCTGGCTATCTCTAGTTGGTTCTAAGTCACCAGCTGGATCTAAGTTACTGTCTGGTTCTGATACTCTACAGTCCTCTCCATTAGGTTCTGTTTTCATCTTTTTAGTTGAGGTGCTGGGTAAAGTGTAAGCTTCTCTGTTTCTCTCTCTACGGGTTTGAAGAGGCTGGAAGGGCTGAGCGTTCTCTTGACCATCTTCACATTTCACTGGGTGTCCTGTGATCTCGGAGCCACCAGCTTCTTCCAGCCCTTGATGTAGTTCATCTTTAATCTGTAGGAGCTCTGGGTCCTGGGTTTGTCTGAGTTGTGAGGACAGAGTATTCTCTCCACCATGTTCATATTTCACAGGGTGTAAAGTCATCTTGGAGCCATCAGTCACCTCTAGATCTTGAAATAGTTCCTCTTCTAACTCTTTCATCTGTAGGGGCTCTGACTCCTCTTGGCCCAGACTGGGGCTCCTCTCCTGCTGCTCAGGGGGAACCTCCTCTTCACAGATAAACACCTGTAAGGCAAGGGAGTCTAGAAAGAAGGGCATAAAATAATTTAAATTGAATTTGTTGTAACCATTGCTTTTGAAAGTAACAAAGGGACAGGTCACCGTTTCACACTACACTCCCTGTGAAGCCAAATAAAAAAGACATTAGCGATTTCAGGGAGGGTGGGACCTATAAAAGTGTTTTCTGCACCTCGCTCCCTCATTCTGGGCAAGATACACTCATGTCATGTGATGCATAGTAGAGCGTCAGGCAGTGTTCATCAGTGATGGGAATAACGGCGTTATAAATAATTTTCAGTAACGAGTAATCTAACGGATTACTCTTCCAATCGTAATAACGCTGTTACCGTTACTGCCAAAAAATGCGGCGCGTTACTATGATTGAAGCTGTTTTTTTTCATCAGACAGATCTCTGCGCTGTGTTCTTCCTTGGTTAGTGGGCAGCGCGCGATTGGCTGAAGTTGAGTAAAATGTCATGGTAAGCCAATCAGAGGTAGAGGTGGGCAGGTGTTGGAAAGCCACTAGAGTCCGACACACAGCGACAACACAAGCGACTCAGTCAACGTGAGACCGCGGGTCCATGTACGTTTTGATCGTTTGTTTGGCGAGCCCAAATAATCCAAAACGAATCCAACGAACACCACAAGCGAGCAGTCAACGACAGACCGCGGGTCCATGAGCGTTTTTTGTTCACTCTTGTGTTAGTTGTGTTGCAGCGCAGGGCACTGCAATAGAGGAGGCTCTACTCTGCTGACAGTGCTGCACTTCCTGGTTTAATAGCACAGTCTTCAGGTGCTCAGAGATATATCTGTCATGCATAGGGATGGGTACCTTTCACATTTGAACCGATACCGGTACCGGTACCTGTGAATCGATACCGGTACCCAACGGTACCTTTTTTCTGTACTTTAGTCTCAAGAAATTTAATTTACCTACCAGAGTCGTGAAAAGAAATAATCCAAACTTCAAATAACTACAATTTCAACAGTTTTCGGCTTGCCATTGCTCCGACTGCTTTGTTGTTGAATCAAGTCAAATCCTAGGTAAGCATATATTGTGCGTGTGAACCAGCGTTTCCGTTAGCCGGTAATTACCGGTATTTGACCGGCAAAATCTGTTGAAGTCCGACATATTTAATCTCTCCGGTCTTAATGTCCGGTGAAAATAATTCCCTGAGTCTAAGCACAATTTGATTATTTGAATTGTATTAAAATAGGCAAAAATTAAATAACCTATGCGATGAACGAAACAATATACATTTGTTTCATCGTTGCTTCTAATAATGACAACGACGTTGTCAGCGAGAGCTTAGTGCTGGGTGTGCGAACTTTTGTGAAGCTGCAGAGCCGGAGCAGCAGCAGCACATTGCAGTACTCCAATTCAGCCATTGGCAATTTAATGTTGGGTGGGGGGCGCTGCTGTGCGGTCCCCAGATAGAGCCAGAAAAGAGCCAATAACAGCTGAATCTGTTGCTCTGCATCGACATACTCTCGCAAATAAGTCATTGGGAGGTGGAGAGAGAGAGAGTCGTCACGCAAACCCACGATAATGTTGCCGTCTCTCTGCCAAATTTCTCAGTTCTTCGCTTGATATAATTAATACAAATGTCCAATATAACGGAATTCGTTAGCTCATAAAAATGTGATTATAACAGACTGCTGTTTTTAATGTCGGGCGACTGCCCACAGACACCTATTTGATTTAAAGTCGGCAGCAGCACCGAGTCTCGGGACTTATTTTAGTTGGAATATAATGACTTTATACGCAAAAGTAGCCTAGTTTTAAGTACAAATATTATAAATCTACATGCCTTGATGATGTCATTCTTTTGTTTTGTTGTCATTCTTTTGCCTATCAATTGTTTTTAAGCTCAATAAACTCTGACCGGAATTTCTCTCATTTGACCGGTAGATTGAAATCTACCGGACACTGAGGCCGGCAACAATTTTTTCTAATGGAAACCCTGGTGTGAACGTTGACATGAAAAGAAAAAAGTTAAAAAAAAGTTAAAAAAAAGTTTTTTTTCTTCTTTTTTTTGTATCTCACTTGATTCGATACTCGGTAGTACCGACGTGTTTCGGTTCGGTACCTCAAAAGTACCGAATTCGGTACCCATCCCTAGTCATGCATGTCTTAAATGTCATGATTAGATTTGTTTAGATGATTAGATTAGATTCTTATATCTGTATGTTGTGTATGTCATAAATGTCATGAATTGAAAATGGGGGACCCTGATGTAAACAAGACGAAAGTCTCTCTGATCTGCATCCCCTTAACAATTGTGTGTATTGAGCCGTACTGTACTGTACCCATTCTGCAATCTGTTAATTAAAATGTTCAATCAATCAGTATATATTTGTTATTTATTTTTGGTGTAAACTGTGTCGTCATAGATGCTCGCAGTAAGGCGGCTGTTAGTATCTGTGCATTTCTCTACACCGAGCTGAAATTAAACGATTGCACATAAATTAGGTAAATAAATATTACACAATATTTACAACCTATAAATTAACTTATTTTTCAATTCAGTTCAGTGCAGTAACCAAATAATAATTAAATAGTTAAATAATGCAAAATAATAATTTGTTTAAATTCTGTAATTTCTTTCAAAGAGATGTCCTTTAATGTTCATGCTTCTCCCCATCTCTGGCTGACATCACCATTGTGATACATGATGGTATCACCATCATGTATAGCTCTGTGTTTTCCTCAGAGCGCGCGCCCCCACACACACACACTGGCGTAGTAATGGACGGCCGCTATGTGTCGGCCAATGTACTGGGGCATATGCCAGGGCTGTACAGTGCGACATATATCGTAGCTAAGCACGTGCTACGAAAAAATCTGTCTGTGCGATGAATGAATTTACTGGAGTAGCACCCATGCTATAGCCTGTGTGTGAGGGAAAAAAATTGCGTGTGAAGTAAATCGATGGGCCACGCTATTCTACTTGGTAGTTGTAGTCTATCGTGCGATTAAAAACCATGTCCCCGTCTGCGTAGAGTCCATACAACCAACACCAAATCCCATAATTCCTAGCGAACAATCCCATTTCCCTCAGCGAGTCAATAGCTAAGTAATTAGCCTACGACAAATTGAAGCTGTATTTTCAATAGACCTATCGCTAAGCCACGCCCCCTTTGAAAACTCGGACAAACAAAGCCGACCGTGAATGACTGTTTACGATGGCCGCGGGGGTAGCTCAAGTTCAATTGTCAGATTTACCACAGCAGGTAATATACAGGTAAAGATAACAAATATTTCGTCTAGAAGCAGACAGAGAGGGTTACAATATGCAGTGGAAAAGTACGTTCATGATACAAATTTACAGAAAAGAAACCATTAAAATGTAGGCCAAATGCTACCACTCGCAACTGAAAAATGAGAAACCCCACAGGCTCTCTATCAATGTTGCTGATGACAACACCATCATGGAGCAGTGTTGTTCGTGTATTGCAGGGTAAGTAATTTCTAACACATTATTACCTTAGACCTCCATGGTGATGCAAGCATTAGCTATAGATAACGTTAGCTAGCTACTCTCAAGCATTACTTACAGTTGACTTGATTGAAGATTACAAGAACTATGACGATAATCCATGATTACTACTATTGCTGATACATTGAGTTTAGGCTAGTGGTCCAACGCAGTATATGAGCTCTCTCACTCACCCGGTATACTGAGTGGATGGGGCAGGGCTAAAGTCAGGCAGACATTGGATTTGCATATGTCAAAGCCACTGTGTAGGCCAGTAGCTAGACCAGACGGCTGTGTCATTTATGTAACGTTAGTGACAGGCAGGCTACATTAAAGTAGGTTGCACCAGGTTCAATGAGTAGCCTAGTCCCACTGCACTGGGGAGCTATATTCAAGTAGCAGCTAGTATGAGCAGTGTTGTCAAACAGTAGCCTATTTTTTTTCTCCCCTTCTCATTGCTGTTGAAACCATAAGGCACCAGGGTACTGTGCACACATCATTGGGCTCATGTACAGTTTAGACATTTCTCGTGCCCAAAATGAAGACACTGCCTCCTGTACAAGTCGGCCACAGCAGTGGCATAAACCCAGAGGGAAGAAGGTAGCAGGCCAGCCTATATCCTCTGCAGTGGTGGCAAAAGCCAAACTGAACCGCAAACGGAGACCAGTGATCCCCACCTACACTCTAACAGGTAGTTTCAAAGCACAATAAAAACAGATACATTTGGTAATAAAGGTAAAATGGTGCACTTAGGGGTGGATGTTATGGTCTAAAATGTATATCACGGTATAATTTGAAGCATAGACGGCAGGGTTAGAAATAAAAAAAAAATTTCAAGGGCTTTTTTTGCCCCCATTAATTGATTTTCGGGGGCTTTTTTTTGTATTTCGGGGGCACTGAATTTTTATGATAAACGGTAGGGGTGGGACGGTTCACAAAATGGACGGTTCGGTTCGTATCACGGTTTTGGGGTCACGGTTTTCAGTTCGGTTCGATATACGTACATTTTTATAAAAAAAAATGTAACACTCAAATCTAAACATGCTTCTCATTTATTAAAAAAAAATAAAAAAGTTTACAGTGTTACAGTGTTTACAGCCTTAAATAATGTTTGGCACACAAAGACCGAACTGACTGAAAAATATAGGCTACATTTGTAGTATTAACTTAGTGCAAACAAACAATATGCTCAGCCAGCACTAGACTTTCCTTTCTTTAATATAAACACAAAAAAACAATGTCAACCATGTTTAAATTCCCTGATTGTCAGTTCTTAATGGAAAGATTCGTGTTCTGCTTGAAATTATTATGTATCTGTCTACATTTATTTAGACTAACATTATTTAAATATTGAGTGCAACTGTGGTGGATTACGTAATTCGGTGAGTTGGAACTATCTATGGGTTGGCGCCGGGTCCCCACGGACATTTTAGTGTCACGCACCTTCAGCTCAGGCAATGTTATTATCAGCTCCGGTAGCTCCGGTAACGTTAGGAGGTGATGGCATGCAGTGGGAAAGCGGCAATAGTCCCGGTTGGAGTTAGTAAAACACAGTTGTATGTTAGCCTTCTTGGATGTTGAATAAACGCCTATCATTGTCTTTAAACACCCCGCCTCTCAGACTCCCATTTCCTCCTCTGCTAGCTAGTAGCTACGGTAACATTTCGTTGACTGTATTACCTCGCGGGCTGATTCTATAGTTAAAACGTGCGTTGTGTTGTACGAACTGCTAACGCTATGGCAAGATGTGTGTATGTATGCCTATGTAATGTTAATGGCTATGTTTTTAAAGTCGTAATGAAGATTGATTTAGATTGTGCTTGCCATTTGTACACAAACTGACTAGCACCTGGCTCAGCTGCAGTGCTGCTGCAGCAGCCAGTGCTCACCTCCGCCAAATGATTTTTTTTTATTTGCGTGTCATCTGAACCGTACAATACACAGACGCGTCATTACCGGATAAATATATATATATAATTAGTAAACTGTCGGGGGCATTTTGTGCCCCCCTTAACTGATTTTCGAGGGCATTTTGTCCATTTTCAAGGGCATTATGCCCCAAGCCCCCGTTAATTTCAAACCCTGATAGACGGTAACGGTATATATCATGGTATCAGTGTTTCCATTAGAATATTTTTTTTTGCCTGATAGGCAGGCTATATAAAGAATGACATCCTCAAGGCATGTAGATTTATAATATTTTAACTTAAAACTAGGCTACTTTTGCGTATAAAGTCATTATATTCCAAATAAAATGAGTACCGAGTCGAGACTCCGTGCTGCTCCCATTGCAAACAGCGGGGCTGGATGCTGGATTTTGCTAGAAGCATATGTAGCTGCAGAGCCGCAGAGCCAGGGGCGCTTTCAGGTCTGGTCACAGGCCCGCTCAACAGCGCCCCCCCACCCAACGGCTGAATTGCCAATGGCTGAATTGGAGTATTGCACTGTGCTGATCACTGTGATGATCACCAGGTATGTTTTATTAACGTTGAATAATTCATATAAGAAAAACGATAGGGAAATCTCTTACCTTTCTCCACTGGTTAAAAATGCCAGGAACTGAAATTGAAACTTGCTGTGCGCCGTGGTGATATGTGTTTATTATGAAATGACAATTGCGTGTTGACACCCCCACTGCGCGAAGCCTCCTAAATAACTTTTTCCAGTTTTTCACATATCTATTATCTATGACTAATTCTATCTATTTTTAGGGGCAAATGCGATTGAAATAGTCGCGCTGTGGTTACATGACGTCATTGCTATTTTAGAGCTGCTCTACCGGTTACACGGTATAGTCAAAATCCATACCGTAGAGCAAATTCATACCGTTTATACCGTATACCGTTTATACCGGCCACCCCTAATGGTGCTCATTCACAGTTTATTGAAAAAAAATGTTGCACCATCATGCAGTTTGATGTGAAAGAATAATAGCCTAGGCACAACATCAGATACATTTCTACAGTGAATAGTTAATACTATGCATAACAGTTAACAGTAACATGTATCTTTCTGCCTTTAGGAAAGAGTCAGGAATCAGTGAGGAAATATATAAGACACTGAGGGGAATGAGAGGCACACCTATAAGCTACATCGTTAACCAGACCCCTATACAGGTAGCAGTAGGTGGAAAGGACTACCCCATTGGTTGTGGCTTGAGCTATCAGGTAATGGTATTCTTGAGGATGCAAGGCTGGAAGTTAGACAACATACCAGGGCCCTCATTTATCAATGGTGCGTACGCACAGATATGTGCGTAACCCGTGCGTACGATAATTTCTAAGCAAAGTGTGGGACTTATCAATTTGAATGTGTGCTTGACTTTGTGCGTATATTTACGCACAGCTCAGGCCGTGCGTACCTGGCGCCCAGCGGTAGAATATGAAGACTGCCGACGGATGGCATTATGCTTTCATCAGTTTCATGCATTAGTTTCAACAATGACGTGTTCTGTATGACCCGTAATTCATTATAGTTCATTGTCACAACGAAATGCTTTCTACTTAAATTTGTTGGTTAGAATAGATGACCTCTGTTGAAACTTCACTGAGACTAACAGTCTATTTGTGAGCTCCTGCACAGACGTGATAATAATAATAATAGCTTCATTTTATATAGCGCCTTTCAAGAGACCCAAGGTCGCTTTACATAGATAGGGGGGGAAAATAACAAAGTAACAAACATAGTGGACAGACACAACATATAAATATGATGATGGAATTCATTCAAGTTCGCGTTTTTATTGATCACATAGGCAGGCTATACAACATGGCGTAGGCTACATGGCAGTGAGATTCATTATAGTTCATTGTAAAATAGCGACATTAGTGTAATTATTGTCAAACCCTATAAATATAGCATTTGGAATAGGTCTTAGGGCTGGGCGATATAACGATAACGATAAATATCGCGATATATTTTAATAATCGATATCGAATATCGAAATAAAAAAAAACGAAAAATCGTTTTATTTTTTTTATAATTTTTTTTTGTGACCTGCAACAGGGCAGTTTTAAAACCAGAGACAGTGGACATACTTGTCTTTCTTGCCTGCAACTTAAAGTAATGGCTTTGCTTGTCCAAATGACAATACTGACCAAATTGAGATTTATTTTTCTCGTCCATTTATTTTGTTTGCTTTCTAATTTAAAATACAGTTTGAAACCGTCTGTACACAGTAGGCTATGTGTGCTAGCAGAGCTAGACTCCAGTCACGAGTCACGGTGCACATGTGCGGTGGTTTGTCCTCCAAAAAAGCGCCAAAAGATAGAAAATAAACTAGCAGAGCCAGAACTGTTCAACTCCCCTGGAGCCATAGCCAGCAGAGAAGCCGGGTTACTTTCGCTTAAACCAGCTGCAGCCTGAGAACTGGAGTGTGAGGGGCTGTAACACTAAAGATGGCGGCAACGACAAAGAATTGCTGCAAAATAAACATACATCTGTTGTTGTTAAAAAAATTAAAAAATTAAAAAAATTTACTTATAACAATTTCGATAATTATCGATATCGAGAAATATGATAACATTATCATATCGTTATCGCGATATGATTTTTTGCCATATCGCCCAGCCCTACGACAAAGGATGGATAAATGTTCAAGGTCCGGCGAACAGGAGTAGGAAATAATCTTCACCTCCTTGGGGCTGCACCAGCCGTTGTTCGTCAAGAAGCAGACCCCTCCACCTATGGACTTCCCCGACTCTTCTGTTCGGTCAGCGGGAAGTAGGGCTGGGCGATATGGCCTCTAAAGGATATCGTGATATTTTTTGGCTATATCACGATACACGATATATATCGCGATATTTTGACATTTCCTCTAAAGCACTTAAAAATCCTTGATTTAACCCTTTGATGCATACAGTCTAGGGATGCCCCGATCACGTTTTTTGCCACCGATACCGATCACCGATCGTCTATGAGCCATATCGGCCGATACCGAACATTTTTGGTATTATATAAAATAAAGTAATATATAACTTTTTTTAATTTTATATATATATTATATAATTATACTTGTAGTTGTATTATCTGCGAGACATCACCACCACGCAACAAGTCAAAATGCTCGCTATCTGCAAACAGCTCCACTGTCTGTGTGTATACTCTGCTTTGGTCAAATCACATTCAGCATTGCCATCTTCGCAGTGTTATGAAGCATGCTAGCTAATTAGCCAATGTTCAGCTGCAAAAACGAATAATGTCAATTATGTTATAAGACATTGATATCAGGAGCTATCTGTAGCTACTGCTAGCCGGCTAGATGACGTTAGTCAATGCATCATGTATTAAAATAAAGTGAACTATTTAGTTTACTGGGTCATTTAGTTAACAGTGAGCTAACGTGAGCTACCGTGAGCTAACGTTAGCTACCTAGCTAATGGAGGTCTCATGCTGGCGCATCCCTATCATTCTTAAACTGAAATGCGCATTTGTTGATATCAGGAGCTATCAGTAGCTAGCCAGTTAGACAATGCATCACGTATTAAACTAAAGTGAATAGTTGACTGTGTAGTTTTGTTTAAACAGTAACGTGAGCTAGGTAGCTAACGTTAGCTCACGAGCGATAGCTAGTTAGCCAACGCTAGCCAGCACTTGCGAAAACGAATGCCAAACTGATATCAGACGTTGATATCAGGAGCTATCAGTAGCTAGATAACATTAGACAACGCCTCATGCATTAAACAAAAGTGAATAGATGACCATTTTGTTTAATGCTTGTTATGTTGAAAGAGAAGCTCTGAGGTGCTCATCCACTCGACTCTCTCAAAGGGTTTGTTGACATGACGGGTCTGGGAGGGGGAGGAAGAGGAGGGGCAAGACATGCAGCAGCAGCTCAGCTGTGTGGCTGTGAGAGAAGAGCGAGTGAGAACTCTGCAGAGAATTGGATCATGTTTTCCGTGTCATCGATCGGTTTTCACGACTTAATGATTTTATTATTTTATTATTATAGTATATTATACTCGATGTTCACGATATAGTAATTGACTACATCTCATGTAGAACAAGCCACGATACATCGAGTATACTCGATATATCGCCCAGCCCTACGCGGAAGACAGAGAAGGAATCAGTTGGGATGATGTTATGATCCGGTGTTGATGGCTTCAACCATGTCTCCGTAAAGCATAGGATGTTGCAGTCCCTCACGTCCCGGAATCTATTCCTTGCTCTGAGATAGGGATGGGAATTGATAAGATTTTATCGATAAGATTCCATTATCGATTCTGCTTATCGATCCGATTCTTTATCGATTCCCTTATCGATCCCTGCTAAATTTATAATTTAAATAAATAAATTGGAAATGCAACAGAACTAAGATGGTTAGAATAACAACATGTAACTTGACATTTCTGATTGTCATTTATAGTTGAGCCCCCATGTCAGAAAAATACAAAAACTGTAAAAAAATATATATAATTAACTATAGCCTACACTTAAATAAAATAATGTATTTGAGACTCTCTTAAAAAATCTTTATTTTTTTAAATGTTTTTATTCTTAAACTAATTTAATCTATTGAATAACGACCTGTTGAATGTAACTACTAGGGCTGTCTTAAATACTTCAAAGCTTCGAAGCTTCGTTCGATGGGCATGGGATTCGAATATGGGAAAAAAAATCGGTTATGTAAAGAAAATATGAATATATATATATATTTTTTTGTGCAAAATCAACTCTGCCTCTCTTTGTTAACTACAACAAGCAATGCTGTTTGTTATTTAAGATGAGGTCGGACTCGGCACTGACAGATTTGTGTTCATTGTGCTGCTTTTATAAAGCCTCAAATGATGGCTTACAATATTTCATATTTGTCTAAGATTTTAAAAGGTTTAAACTTTACAGCACTGACAAAGTTGAACAAAGTGCTGTACAAGTCCCACAACAGAAAAAAATTATAATAATAAAAAAAATATTAATATTTTTTTTAAGCTTCGAATTAAAATCAAATCTCGGGCCCGAAGCTTCGAATTCCAAAAAAAAATCGAAGGTCAGCCCTAGTAACTACAGTTCAATATCTTAAACTAATTTAATCTATTGAACCGTAGTTGCATTCAACAGGTCGTTATTCCTCTGACTTCTCTGTCTCTGGTCTTTCAGAAGACCAGCACACACACACACACACACAGAGCTCCCTCCCCGGTGCCCGCTCGCTCCTGTCCTGTAAGGTATTGGCTCGTGTTGCTACACGGACATGTTTGTATGTTGCACGGTACTTCCTGACTTACCTACTAGTAGGGCTGGGCGATATGGCCTAAAAATAAAATCCCAGATATATTATTTTTAAATCCGATTTACGATTTTAATAGATTTTTTCTCTCTTGAAAACTAGAAACGCCAAGGAAATCATTCAAATAACCTTTGTTTTTATTTGACACAAAACAATTATCAAACAAAGATGAATGTCCCTATTGGGATTATACCGTAGTGCAATAACTTGCTTTTTCACCAAACTTAAACAAATAAAAGGTGCCTCTTGATCATCAAACAAGAATGAATTTCCCTATTGGGATTAATAAAGTGCAGATCTAACTTTCACCAAACATCACTTATTGTAAAATAATTTTTTTTGCATCGATTTAAATTGTTCAAAATCGTCCTAAATCATTCATTCGAATTAATCGATAATATCGATTAATCGCCCAGCCCTACCTACTAGTAAACAGTCAACGTGATCACACGCTCTCCGTCTCTTATTATGTGAACTAAAAAGTACAAGGTTTACACAACAGCCCCCACCTGTACCTGTACTACCTGCTGTCAGCTGTTATCTCTCTGTGTGTCTGTATGAGCTTGGTTAGCTAGCGTTAGCTCCGCGGCTGTTAGGTTGCCCCGAATTAAATGAATGACTCTAAATGGTTCAATCTAAAGCATTCGAGTAGTTTTCAATCACTGCACTTAGAAACAGTCAAACAGCGGGAGCATTTCGGGAGCATATGACCAAAACCCAGGCAATTTCGAGCCCTTAACACTTTGAGTGCCAGCGACGAGATTTCTCGTTAGTTCCTGCCAACCGTTGAGTGCCAGCCGACGAGAGATCTCGTTTTTAATCGTTATTTTTTTTATTATCGATTTCCATTCATTTTTCATCAATCTAGCCTCACGTTACAAGTGGGGATCTGTCTGAACTCAAACAGGGAAAATACCGCCCCCTATCGTCTCTCCGGATGGTACTGCACCCCTTTGGATTGGATTGAATGAAACGCATGGAGAAAAAAAAGTCCTGCTTCCACATTTTACTTGTCAGGCATGTAACCGGAGATGATCGAAGTCATCGCCCACCACCAGAACAGCGGAGAATGTGTGTTTCCAGTACCCAGCGTTGGATCAATAAACGCGATCGATATTTGGAATGGCGATCAGGAATTGGAATAATTTTTTTGGAGAACATCTGATCTGAGGTAAGGAATCTATTTTACCAGTCTTGGGATAATCAGAGCTATTTTCACCTATATATCAGCGTGTGCCATATGTGGGTATGTGTGTGTGTGTGTGCGACCAGGAAATATGAGAATCGATTTTTCAGCCCGCTTCTATAGCGTGCATAACTACACATATGTGTCACCTCACAGCGCTTTGTACCAGATCTCTACATTTTCATTTTTCAGATTATTCCAGATTGCTAAAGTACAGAATCTAAGCTTTCAAATGATGTGTCATATGTTGAAATCTGAGATTTTTTTTAACACGATGTGCTCAATTATAACTTGTAAACCTGGTTGTGTCCTAGAATACTTAAGGGGGTGAAAGCCCTCTCAAAGGAAGGCCACTTTTCACACTTCAGACAAAGTGAGCTGGGGCGTCAACAAACCCCCTCCAGCAACGCCCATCTCCTGCATAGCATTAACATAATTAAGTGCTGCCATGATAGTTCTCTCTCCTCAGGACCCCTGTCTCCACCCATGCTGCTTTGACACCAGAATTTCCCCAAGGGGTTTAATAAAGGATCATCTTATCTTAGTAGGTAACATCACAAAAAAAATAAACAATTTTAAGAAGATAAAATAAAAGTCAATTTCTACAGAGTGTATGGATGCAGGGTCCATGTGTGTGTGTGTGTGTAATAACAACACGTTTATAATCTCAGCACTGTATCTGTATCTCTGTGTGTGTGTTGGGTCTTGAGGGGGTTGATTGAAAATGTTATTAACAGATTGCAGAATGGGTACAGTACAGTACAGCTCAATACACACAATTGTTAAGGGGATGCAGACCAGAGAAAGTCTTTCGTCTTTGTTAAGGGGATGCAGCATCTTAAACTAGCTGGACTCAGTCAAGCAGAATTATTGTTAAATCTATGTCACAACGAGAAAAAGCAACAAAGTCCTCACTCAGTGGCACGGGCCATTCTCTGATGCATGAATAATTAAATAATGTATGATTGAAGTGATGGATGTCAGTGTCACATACACACAGTTATCATATCACTCCTAGCTACACATACACACAGTTATCATATCCCTCCTAGCTACACATACACACAGTTATCATATCACTCCTAGCTACACATACACACAGTTATCATATCACTCCTAGCTACACATACACACAGTTATCATATCACTCCTAGCTACACATACACACAGTTATCATATCACTCCTAGCTACACATACACAGTTATCATATCACTCCTAGCTACACATACACACAGTTATCATATCCCTCCTAGCTACACATACACACAGTTATCATATCACTCCTAGCTACACATACACACAGTTATCATATCACTCCTAGCTACACATACACACATACCTCATATCCCTCCTAGCTACACATACACACAGTTATCATATCACTCCTAGCTACACATACACACAGTTATCATATCACTCCTAGCTACACATACACACAGTTATCATATCACTCCTAGCTACACAATACACACAGTTATCATATCACTCCTAGCTACACATACACACAGTTATCATATCACTTCTAGCTACACATACACACAGTTATCATATCACTCCTAGCTACACATACACACAGTTATCATATCACTCCTAGCTACACATACACACAGTTATCATATCACTCCTAGCTACACATACACACAGTTATCATATCACTCCTAGCTACACATACACACAGTTATCATATCACTCCTAGCTACACATACACACAGTTATCATATCACTCCTAGCTACACATACACACATACCTCATATCCCTCCTAGCTACACATACACACAGTTATCATATCACTCCTAGCTACACATACACACAGTTATCATATCACTCCTAGCTACACATACACACAGTTATCATATCACTCCTAGCTACACATACACACAGTTATCATATCCCTCCTAGCTACACATACACAGTTATCATATCACTCCTAGCTACACATACACACAGTTATCATATCACTCCTAGCTACACATACACACAATTATCATATCACTCCTAGCTACACATACACACAGTTATCATATCACTCCTAGCTACACATACACAGGTATCATATCACTCCTAGCTACACATACACACAGTTATCATATCACTCCTAGCTACACATACACACATACCTCATAGGGGTGGACGGTATGGTCTAAAATGTATATCACGGTATAATTTGAAGCATAGACGGTAACGGTATATATCACGTATCATCGTTTTTGATAAACATTTTTATTTTATTTTATATAATTTTTTTTTTTTATAAAATATATTTATTATATAATTAGACTTGTACTTGTATTATCTGCGAGACATCGCCACCACGCAACAAGCTCCACTGTCTGTGTGTACTCTAGTAGCCTCCAGCTACGGCCAGGATTCTCCGGAGCTGCACCTGGACCCAGGGCTGTACGCTAAGCTTTTTCACTAGGGGCACACTTGCCCCTAAATTAGAAATTTAGGGGCAAAAAATATGTTTTAGGGGCAAATTTTTAAATAACAATTGTACCATTATAGTGCAAAAAAATATGTTCCTCCTGCCTCATTACTGTGGTCCTTTTATTTAACATTTAAGTGCTTTTGTTGTCAGGTTTGTATCTTTTATAATGAACCAACTAGGGCTGGGCGATATGGCCTAAATATGATATCACGATATTTTCTGACCTTTCGGCGATACACGATACACATCACGATGTTTTTCTTTTTTACCCCAAACAATTCATTATGAGGCTTACCAAGACAGTATGAGTTTGCAAGCTAACATTAAAGACAAAATAAAATACCCATGCATTTAGCATTTTTATATTATATATTAGATTTAGATTATTGGATTATTAGATTATATATTGCATATATTTAGCAATGAGATATTATATGATTTAGATATGAAATATGATGAATTGAAAATGGGGGACCCTGATGTAAACAAGACAAAAGTCTTTCTCTGGTCTGCATCCCCTTAACAATTGTATGTATTGAGCTGTACTGTACCCATTCTGCAATATGTTAATAAAGTTTTAAATCAATCAATCAATAGCATTTTAGCATTTTTATGAAACTACTGTATATTTGTATGTCTCTAAATGTTTTGATGAATTGAAAATGGAGGACCCTTATGTAAAAAAGCCAAAAGTCTTTCTCTGGTCTTCATCCTCCTGTACTGTATTGTACCCATTATGCAATCTGTTAATAAAGTTCTCATTCATTCATTCTGATGGAAAACAGAATAATTTTGATTGACAGTAGAGTCTGCCAATTACGTCACAACGCTTGCACCCGCCCTGCTGTTCTTAGCACCAATCGGCAAGCGCATTCGTTTTTGACTTCCTGAATGCCCTGTGTGTGTTGACAACAACAAAGCTACATTAGCTCCCCGCGGCCCACGAGTAGGAGACCAGTGCTCTGCAGGATGACTAAATGAGGCATAATGATTTTACCTCAACGAATGTTATAATAAAAGCCTTTCCATACATCTGTCTGATTGAAAACTTTATTAACAGACCGCGGAATGGGCATATCTCAGCACGGGCTGAGATATGAACAAGTAACGTGTGGACCAGATTGACGCGACACAAGGTTTACACAACAGCCCCCACCCCTTGTTTTATTGTATTTGTACCTGTACTACCTGCTGTCAGCTGTTTATCTCTCTCTGTGAGCTTGATTAGCTCACGTTAGCTAGCGTTAGCTCCGCGGCTAACCCTGAACTAAATCAATGACTAGGTTCTAAAGCATTTCGAGTAGTTTTCACTGCACATAGAAGCAGCCAAACAGCGGGAGAATTTCGGGAGCATATGGCCAAAACCCAGTTAGGAACCATCGATTCCCATCCCTACTACTAACTTTACTTTTCTTCATAGCTAAATCAGACAGTCAGCCAGTCTATCAGAGTGAGTGCTCAGTTGATTTTCCCCGCTGATCATACCTGAGTGCTCAGCGTCATCACACGCCTTGGATCATTTAGGAGTGAAATGCGAATGCAAGGCTTGAAATCCCTACTCGCAAGCCCGCCCCCAAATATTATTTACCAATCGCAACGGCCAATTAAAGGGGCAATTTGTGATGAGATCATCGCAGCGTACAGCCCTGGGACCTATACTCGAGTAGCCTCGAGCAGAGCTACGGCCAGGATTCTCCGGCGGTGCACCTGGACCCTATTGTATTGGTATAACGTTAGCAAGCCCTCAGCTCGAATACGCATCGAATCAGTGTTATAAGACATTGATATCAGGAGCTATCTGTAGCTACTGCATATATAACGTTAATACAACGCCTCAGTGAATTATTTAGTTCAATGGGACATTTCGTTTTGAACGGTGAACTAACTTGCGTTAACGTGAGCTAACAGGTAGCATACACGTCTCTAGTACTAGACTTTGTGGAGCGTTTGTTGATGTCAGGAGCTATCGGTAGCTGGCCGACTAGATACCGTTCGGTTAGACAATGCCCCATCATGTATTAAACTAAAAGTGAATAGTTGACTGGGTCATTTTGTAACGGTAGCTAAGCTAACGTTAGCTCAGGCAGACGCCGCCGTCCTCCCGACAGCTCCCGTGTCCCGTCCCACTAGACTACTAGACCCGTGTTTACATGCGTGCGGTAGGGGCTGGCAAGCCCACTGCGCGAAGCCTCCTAAATAACTTTTTCCAGTTCGCACATATCTATTATCTATGACTAATTCTATCTATTTTTAGGGGCAAATGCGAGTGAAATAGTCGCGCTGTGGTTACATGACGTCATTGCTATTTTAGAGCTGCACTACCGGTTACACGGTATAGTCAAAATCCATACCGTAGAGCAAATTCATACCGTTTATACCGTATACCGTTTATACCGTCCACCCCTACCTCATATCCCTCCTAGCTACACATACACACAGTTATCATATCACTCCTAGCTACACATACACACAGTTATCATATCACTCCTAGCTACACATACACACAGTTATCATATCACTCCTAGCTACACATACAGTTATCATATCACTCCTAGCTACACATACACACAGTTATCATATCTAGGGATGGGTACCTTTCACATTTGAACCGATACCGGTACCCAACGGTACCTTTTTTCCGGTACTTTAGTCTCAAGAAATTTAATTTACCTACCTCAGTCATAAAAAAAAAATCCAAACTTCAAATAACTACAATTTCGACAGTTTTCGGCTTGTCATTGCTCCGACTGCTTTGTTGTTGAATCAAGTCAAATCCTAGGTAAGCACATATTGTGCGTGTGAACGTTGACATAAAAAAAAATAAAAAAAAAGAAAAAAGAAAAGAAAAAAAAAATAATAAAAAATATTTATTTTTATTTTTTTTTCGGTTTCTCACTTGATTCGATACTCGGTAGTACCGACATGTTTCGGTTCGGTACCTCAAAAGTACCGAATTCGGTACCCATCCCTAATCATATCCCTCCTACAGTAGCTACACATACACACAGTTATCATATCACTCCTAGCTACACATACACACAGTTATCATATCACTCCTAGCTACACATACACACAGTTATCATATCACTCCTAGCTACACATACACACAGTTATGATATCACTCCTAGCTACACATACACACATACCTCATATCCCTCCTAGCTACACATACACACAGTTATCATATCACTCCTAGCTACACATACACACAGTTATCATATCACTCCTAGCTACACATACACATACCCATTTTCAATTCATCATAACATTGACATACATGACATACAGGTAGACAGTACTGCTACATCAGTGTCTAAGAGAGGTGATGAGCATCTTAAACTAGCTGTCAGCACATCAGTGTCTAGCTGGTGTGTGTGTTGGGTCTTGAGGGGGTTGGTTGAAAATGTTATTAACAGATTGCAGAATGGGTACAGTACAGTACAGCTCAATACACACAATTGTTAAGGGGATGCAGACCAGAGAAAGACTTTCGTCTTGTTTACATCAGGGTCCCCCATTTTCAATTCATCATAACATTGACATACAGGTAGACAGTACTGCTACATCAGTGTCTAAAGGCCCTCCCATAGTCGAGCAGGCTGTACACAGAGCAGACTCCGCGGAGGTCCGCGCGGCTCTTTGAGCTTTGATCTCAGCGGACAGCAGACCCACAGGTGCGAAGCTCCTATTATCTGACGCGCGGACATCTGCGCCGCTGACTTGGTGTCACACAAAACGCTGCTCGGCGTTTTGGTTGACATCGAACTGCATTTAATGTGACGCCGATCTGCATTTTACTCTGACCACTCGCTCCGTGCCAAGAGAGATGTTTGAATGGCTTTTCTAAATGAAGTGTGTAAAATTGAATAGAATAGAATAGAATGTTATCTCCGTTTCCAATATTTTGAAATAAAACTGGTGCTTTTATTTCATGCAATGCGTGTTTGTCATTTCAGCACCAGCGCTGTCCACCTCAAGCCTATACGGTACATTGCATCTCGCTGCCTATATACCTGTTATTCAAGTGCGTAAAACTGCCCGTTTTATTATCGAAATATTGGAAACGGAGATAAAACTCTTTATTTTGACATCGGATGACGACGACATGACAGAAGTTGAACAGCGTGGGGACAATTGTGTAAACTGGCGCGTGACATGTAGGAAATTGGTCCGCGGAGGTCCGCTCGACTATGAAAGCTCAAAGAGTCCAGTGGACCTCCGCGGAGTCTGCTCTGTGTACAGTCTGCTCGACTATGGGAGGGCCTTAAGAGAGGTGATGAGCTGTCAGCTGTCAGCACATCAGTGTCTAGCTGGTGTGTGTGTTGGGTCAATACACACAATTAATAACATTTTCAACCAACCCCCTCAAGACCCAACACACACACCAGCTAGACACTGATGTGCTGACAGCTAGTTTAAGATGCTCATCACCTCTCTTAGACACTGATGTAGCAGTACTGTCTACCTGTATCTCATGTATGTCAATGTTATGATGAATTGAAAATGGGGGACCCTGATGTAAACAAGATGAAAGTCTTTCTCTGGTCTGCATCCCCTTAACAATTGTGTGTATTGAGCTGTATTGTACTGTACCCATTCTGAAATCTGTTAATAACATTTTCAATCAACCCCCTCAAGACCCAACACACACACAGAGATACAGATAGTGCTGAGATTATAAACTTGTTGTTATTACACACACACACACACACACACACACACACACATGGACCCTGCATCCATACACTTTCGTCTTGTTTACAGCTCTCCACCTTGCTATCTGAAACAATAGCTATCAATATAACGTTAGCAACTTTAACTTACATGGCTGTGTGGCTAGCTAGCTAGCTAACGTTAATGTAGCATGGGCTCGTCGTAATAACACAATAAACGTGACATGGTTGGACTTGTGGTCGGCAGAAAAACTTGGTGTAGTTTTATCAAAGATGCGAAATTGTAAAGAGTTGGATGCTACTCTAAACAAACATTCTTAAACGTACCCATGCAGACGCATCTCGACCGATCTCATAGTTAATTCCGTTGAATAGCGCGGTGTTTTCACCGGTGAGACGAGACTGAATCAACTGGTTTAACAAAGTTCCTGTACTCGTTCATTAGATCCAATGCATTCATCTCTTTCTGATCCAGAGTGCAGCTGCTCCAACCAACGTGATGATAATCCCATTGAAAGTGTAAACAGACAGAGCCAGTGCGTCGCTCTAACACCCCCCCAAAATGTAAATCTCTGCGGGCTGCCGCCTAGGCTTGATTCACATGCAAATACAGTAATTACGCCCCCGTTTCATTGAAATAAAGTCTGTGAACAACCTATTTTTAAACAAAGGAATGATACTATTTTAGATATTCTAACTGTTCGTTTTTATAGTAAACAAGTACTTATACATTCAATTTATAATAATATGAAGAAAAAAAAAGAAAAAAAAAAAAACTCTATAACGTCTAGACGAGAAGGGGGCGGGCCGAGTTGTGGTCAGTAGCGCTGCCAGGTGTCACATATACTATCGATAATCTAGCGTTTATTTGAAAACGATTCATAAATAGGCAGAAAAATGACAATGTGTTTTGTGTGTTCCAGTGTATTCCAGTAAAGGGCGATTATTCAAAATGGTATAAAACGGAAATGAACCAATTTATAAAAAAAAGAAAAAAGAAAAAAAAAATAGCGTTTCGACAATGTTGACTGCAAACAAGTCATTGATAAGCGACGGACATATTAGACACATAGCCATAATTTAAGATATAGTTTATGCGTTCGCAAATATGAGAGCTCATGTCATTGAAGTGGGTGGTGGCACGCAACAGGGGCACCGGACCCGTGGCACTCAAAGTGTTAAGGAATCAAATAGTCTGCCATGGCTACATGCGTGGCGCTAACGTTATTGTTTTGAAATGAGCAACTGTCAGAAAAACCTGGCAGCGATAAGAGGAATCGATAGTCACGGAGGCATGCGATTCCAGGAATCGGACAATTAGGAACCGGCTCCCAACGGGAACCGGTTTTCGATTCCCATCCCTACTCTGAGATCATCCATCTTATTCTCCAGTGAACGTACATTCATCAACAGAATCGATGGGATCACGGCCCGGTGAGCAGAACTCTTTAGCCTGATTCTGATTCCACTTCTCCATCCTCTGTGTTTCCCAGTGTTTCCCACAGGATTTTGTGAGACTGTGGTGGGTGAACCTCGGCCCCTCTAGGGGGGTCCGGGGGCATGCCCCCCGGAAATTTTTTTTGGTAGATTTTAAAGATAAATGCATCAATCTGGTGCACTTTGAGAGCAAAATAAAGAGCCTAGATCTATGTTGAACTTTGTGCTCAAAACACAAAATCGACTAGACTAGTGCTTCCCAATCCTCTCCTCGAAGCACCCCAGCCGTTCAATGTATTTGTTAAATTCCACCACCAGCACACCTGATCCAACTTAACTAGCCCTTTATTAGTTGAATCAGGTGTGCTGGTGGTGGAATTTAACAAATACATGGAACGGCTGGGGTGTCTCGAGTAGGCCTGTCACGATAACAATTTTCTGGGCGATTAATTGTCCCAGAAATGATTGCGATAAGTGATATTATTGCGGTTTTGAGACCTTTTTTTTTTGATAAATGTATTTCCCAAAAGTTTTCAATTAACCTTTTTATTATTTTTTACTAATATAATGATAATAGCATAATAATGCAAGGAAACCGTTTCAAAGTGCCATAAACCTTTATTTAACATTGGAAGACATTTTAAATATCCTAAATTACTACCTAACCAATCAGATCTGCGATATGAGGTAGCGTCACAAGCAGAGTAACCTCGTTCCCAGTTTTATCTCCGTGAGAGCAATGATAAAACAAGCAGAGCAATGTGTGTGGACAAGAGGCGGGTTGCTAGGTTTACTGTAGGAAGGGGCTTTTAGACCCATGTTTTTTTTTTGCTTCAAAAAGAGGGACATCCTCTCAATATGCAGGACGCGGGACATTAGGTCAAATGGCTGTGCAGTACAACCAAAAGCGGGACACCTGGTCACCCTAACTGTGGCTCGCAGATTATGTGATGGGCAAGCTACTTGGAAAATGTAGTAAGCTACACTACAGTACCAGTTACTCTCGATTTAAATATAGCTCAACTACAACAATAGCTATCCCCAGAGAAATTTAGCAAGCTACACTACAAGCAACATGGCAAAAATAGCTAGCTACACTACCCTTTTTTTTTTTATCAACTTCATGATCAAGTTTCCACCAAACAAATAGGCAGGCAAAAAATGCTCAGTTTGATTGTTTATTACTGGAAACAAGCCCTCTGTCTGGCTTTTTGTGTCATCCTTTTAACATGTACTTGTATTATTAATGTACCTTGCGGTACCATGTACAAAATGTTAATAAAGTATGAGGAAAAAACTGTGGAAACGTAATAAATAAAAGGCAGTGAAACAATAATCAAATAAACACCAAAATATATACTATCTCTATTGGAATGGAGACTTTTCAGCACAGGATAAACTAGGGATGGGCAAAAATAATCCAGATCGATTGATCATAGGGCTGGGCGATATGGCCAAAAACGTTATCGCGATAAAATTATAAAATTATTTTCATATAACTCTATATCGATAATTATCGTCGATATAATGTCTGTCAAGTTTAATTAACTTCTTATGCCCGGCGCCGATGGACGGGCTATTAATAGCATCGATATATATAATAGACTTTTGCTGCTGCGAATGTTGATGTCGTCATCAGTCCGCGCACGTTAGCAGTTAGCCGACAAGCGGAGTATCTCATGACATACAATGTACTAAATATTACCCTAAAATACTCTCTTCCGCCCCAATATATTGAAACGACGTCCACTGTATACCCCACACTACTATAAACGTGGCCTCAGAATTCACGACACACACATACTCGGCACGTAAATATATAAAATAGTGCCGCGCAAGCTAGTTATCCTAGCCAGCCTGTTGTGTCTAAGCGGTGTATTCCATGACAATGTAATAAATATTACCCTAAAATACTCTCTTCCGCCCCAATATATTGAAACGACGTCCACTGTATACCCCACACTACTATAAACGTGGCCTCAGAATTCACGCCACACACATACTCGGCACGTAAATATATAAAATAGTGCCGTGCAAGCTAGTTATCCTAGCCAGCCTTGTTTACTACTAGAGTCCTACCTCTCTACCCAGAGGTGCACCGCGGGTCTCCTTCACTGTCGGCCATCTCCTTCACTGATTGGTTGTTAGTGCTTGTGTTGATATCCAAGCTTGGAAAATCGATATATCGAAACTTTGCGACCACGTTTCATGTTTATTTCGAGGAAATAATTTATCGCGATAGTTATCGTTATCGTTTTATCGCCCAGCCCTAATTGATCACATGATGTACTCGAGTACTCGTGGAGGAAAACGCTGTACAAAATAAACGTCTTTTCCGGTGTTTTAGACTTTGCTCTTTTATTTTGAAACCCACCGACCGGAGCGGAAGTATTGTTGTTATTATCCTAGCAGAACCTATGAGCGGACAACTTGTCTCGTCCGGTTCTGTGTTTTTGAGCTAATGATAAAACAAATGTTGAGATTATTGGTGAACAACTAACTTTAGGTTAGTTTTAACGTTAGCTACTAACGTTAGATGCAGCTACTACAGGCAATCAACGATGAGGAGGAAGCGTCAAAGCCGTATATAATAGAATAGCCCTGTGGTGCGTAGGCACGACAGCGCAACTCGAAACTACCTGTTATAATAAATTAATTCATGTTTAACTTGTCCCTGTGTCCAGTCCTTTGACTAGCCCCACCCGTTCATTGTAAACAATGATGCATGTAATTGTATTAACGTTATTGTGTGTTGTAGCTATGTTATACATTGTATTTCGTTGGCTGGGTCCAGTTTTGTTTCTTGTACATTGACGATATCTGTAAAGTATCTGAAACAATGAAATTAGGGATGCACGGTATTGATTTTTTGACACCGATACCTTTATGCTCCTCAAGCCGATACCGATATTTATTGTATTATAATATTTTTTTTAACTGTATATATATATATTTTTTTTTTTATCAATTTTTTTTTTTTTGTATTTATAAGCTCCGACGTCATCGGTACTGCTATCGGTACTCGAGAAATTATGGAGTTTTTTTGAGGAATTTAAACGTCGCAAACGAATCTTGTTGGCAGTTGTCTATCTCTCCTGCCTCTGTGTGTCTCTGCCTGCGCGGGGAGCTCTGTGCTCTCTGCCTGCTGTGCTCTCTCCTCTCTTCCCCTCCCACACACACACACACACACACACTCACTCACTCACTCACACACACACACACACACACAGACACGGGTGCTGCGCGACAGCTCTGCTCTCATAATGGCGGACAGAACGAAATGTTCAAAAGTCTGGGTCTATTTTACTAAAGTCGATGCTGACAACGCTCGTTGCCACAAGTGCAACAAGACATTTGCCAGTAATGTATAAGCGCTGGTACTTGTCAATGTGGCTGGCGGGGAGATAACGTTAGCTCCGAGTAGAGTAATGGCTGACAATCCGGAGGTAAATAAACGAACGAGAGCTTCTGATTGGTGGTAAGAAGAAGAGGTGGGTGCAAGCCGTGGGACGTAATTGGCAGATCGACTGTCTGTCTCCGAATGTAACGTGACTACGTCACAGCCAAGAAAGGGAGCGCTGGATTTGTGAAAAACTCCCTGTTCCTAAACCACACGCTATCAGTTTTACCACAGTACTGGCAAAACGGGAGGAGGCTATAATAAAAACAAGCGCCCTTCATCCAAATCCACCCACACCGGATTTCTTTTAACCAAAAAATGTATTATATGTTATCGGAGCTATCAATAACGTTATCGAGTTTATCGGGATGACGTCATAATTGCTGATATCGGCCCGATAATTATCGGCCCGATAATTATCGTGCATCCCTAATTTCAATGTGCTGTTTTCAAGGTTTTAAATGTGCTTGAATTGTGTATAAAGTGCTGGAAAGTTATTGAAATTGTAATTGCACTTTATACTTTAATAATAAATCGCTATCTGACTGAATAGTTTGGTTTTTAGACAAAGAAATAAAATAAGTCAGAGCGACTCGCAAGCCTATTTTTGCTTTCACCTTTCACGCAAAATGAAATGTGGCTCGGCTCTACCCGTAGTGTTTTTACCTGTGCCATCTGAGAACAGCGCGCGTGTGTGTGGTCAAAATGCCGGGAGGCTGCCGTTTTAATGAGCTCTGGCTCGGAGATATCAAATATAATTCATGGTTAAAAAGAGGAGAACATCCTCGAGTAGCCGTGTGCAAAATATGCAGAAAGGATTTTTACCATGTGGGAGTCTGCACGTTCGAGCCACGTTGAAAGGTGAGCCACTGAGCCATGGATGTTATTAACGTGTATCGGCCTGGCTCGCCAGGTACTACTAAGTTCGAGACTACAAGTGCTCCACACCTGTCTCCGTAAATGTTTGTTATAAAAATACCACTTCAATAATCAAAATAGTCAAGTAACAGGCAGAATACACTATTGGAATTACAAACTCGTGTTTACCGGACTCTGTTTTTCACCGCAGTGTTGTAGCATGTAGCATAGCTTAACGTTAGGCAAATCAACGTTAGCTAATTTCCTTTCATGTATTTCAAAACACGAAAACTTGTTGTGTATTGAAATGGTATTTTATTTTTATAACGGAACATTTACGGAGACTGGTGTGGAACTGGTGTGGAGCAGTTGTAGGTTGGAACGCAGTAACGTACCGTCTACCTGTATGTCGTGTATGTCATACATGTTATGATTAATTGAAAATGGGGCACCCTGATGTAAACAAGACGAAAGTATTTCTCTGGTCTGCATTCATTTAACAATTGTGTGTATTGAGCCATAGTGTATTGTACCCATTCTGCAATCTGTTAATAACATTTTCAATCAAACGTGATGAGCCAGGCCAATTTTAGCATGTTTATTTATGGAATATGCAATCTAACAGCTAACGTGAACTTTACAGTTAATTACATGGATAATAATGTTAAGGTAGTTAGTTCAAACTTCATTCCAGGCCATCATTAGGCTCTAAAATTCATAGGCATTAGATGTCAAAATTAAACAATAAACACTCTTAAAGTTAAGTGCAACCAGTGAGATTAAATTAATAAAACACTTTGTTTTATTTATAACATGCTGCTCCTTTTTATTTAGGGAAGAAGCATCAAATTCTGATGAAAGCACGTCTAAATCCAGGTCCTGCATTAGTGGATTATTTCCAGCAGACAAGCAATGCATCAAGCAGCACAGCTACATCCACATCAACAACTAGGGGTGGGAATCACCAGTTTCATCATGATACGATACGATATCGATTCTTTGGACAACGATACGATATTTGCCGATATCACAAAGTCTCTCACGATACAATACGATACGATTAGATTCAGGTGCCTGCGATCGATATGAGATGATATCATATGCCCATTTAACACAATCAGTAACATTTAGATCAACAAAAAAATGGTAATGAAAATATCATTTGACATTTGTATTTTTGAGCTCTTCCAGACATTTAAAGGAAAATCAATCTATTGTTTTTAATACAAATAGACCTCCTGTTCACTGTAAAGTGCCACGATTTTATATATTGAGCTTTAAACTTTAAGCTACATTTTTTGGAACTCAAAACTCACAACCTCCCTCTCCCAAACCGTTCCTACAACAATTTGTTGATGTTGCATGATCATGTATAGGCCTACATTTATTATGTATTATATTGTTTATGTTTAAATAACATTTAAACATCAAACTCCTCTGACCTCATCTGGTCTTTCCAAAGACGCGCGCACACACACACACACAGAAAGGGAGAATGCTATGCTGTAACATCTACACACACGGAGCTACTGCTGTTGTTCTTGGGCGGATATGAGACTCGCCACAGGATTTTCAAAATAAGAGTATCGATATGAATCGATCTTATTACATGGCATCGATCCGATTCGATTGTTGATAATTACATCGATGTATCGATCTGGATCGATGTATCGTCCCACCCCTATCAACAACCAGCAGTGTAGTGAGAGCCAGAGCAGCCAGTGGAGTAGCTTGCAGTGGAGTTGATTAATTGATTGATTGATTGAAAACTTTATTAACAGATTGCAGAATGGGTACAATACAGTACGGCTCAATACACACAATTGTTAAGGGGATGCAGACCAGAGAAAGACTTTCGTCTTGTTTACATCAGGGTCCCCCATGTTCAATTCATCATGACATTTATGACATACACAGATATACAGTATGTTACTGCATAACAGATCGGCTCAGCCAGGTTATATATGATGCCAAGTCTACATAATTTTGGTTGTTTAGCACAATAACATCTGATTTATTGTGATGGAAGAAGTGAAATAATCATTTTGAGTAAATATTTAATTTACCACAGCCGCATAAGATGCTGGAAAATCTTGAAAATGCACCTTGAAAATGCTTGAAAAGTGCTTGCATTTTGCCTTGGAAAAGGTGTACAAACCCTGCTACCAGGCTCTCAGGAAGCTCAACTCTCTCCCAGCTCTCCCCTCCTCTACTCTGCCACCACAGAACCTGGACTAAGAACACCCCCCCCCCACCGACACACACACACCCAGCCGCACCCTCTCTTACCTGCCTCCACAGAATCTGGACTCCTCTCTTACTCTGCCCCCCACAGACTCTGGACTACCCCTCTGCCACTTTACTGCCATTATTTAGTTTATTTATTTAGTGTACACATCATATATTAGTTTACTGCCATATCCATCATCTCACTGCCACTTTACTGCCATTATTGTATTATTGTATTTTACTGCCATTATTTATTATTCATACTTACTATGTACCATCTACCATGCTGCTAAAAGTTCTCGTTTACCTCTATATTTACATTCACTCATACATTTACTTTTTTTAGCTACTTTTTACATTGTATATATATATAGTCCTGTATACTGTCAATATGTTACTTTATGTTTATAGTATACTATATATCGCTGCTTTCGGGACAAAACCTCATAACTAAATTTTTTTAATATTTTTTTTTAAATATAAATCAACTCTGTAGATCATCCTCCATATGTGTGTGTGGGTTTTACAAAGTTTAAACAATGGGAAAGCATTAAACCGATCATCTGTCTAAACCTCCTAACTCTATTCACCCTCAAATCTGTGTTCGTTTTTTTCATCTGCTGAAAAGTTGGGTTTTTGGTAGTGATGCACGATATATCGGCCGCCGATATAATATCGGCCGATATGGCCGTTTTTTTTACACATCGGTATCGGTCCGATATCAAGATAGGACCGATATTAAAAAAAAAAAAAAAAAAAAAAAAACGTTTTTTTTTTTTTTTTTTTTATCTTTTTTTTCTTCTTTTTACATGTTTTGGCCTTAAATAGTTTCAAAATATCAGTCATTTCTGAAAATAAGTTACAAAAGTAAAAAAAATTGTGCGTTTTGGAAAATAGCTCTTTATTTGACTATCATAAAAAAGTATTTTCTATACAGAGATATCGACATCGGTAAATATCGGTATCGGCCAGAACAGCAATATTAATATCGGTTATCGGTATCGGCCACAATTTTCACATCGGTGCATCACTAGTTTTTGGAGTTATGAGGTTTTGTCCCGACAGCAGCGATATGTTACTTTATGTTTATATTAGATTGTGTTCTTTATATATACCCTGTGGGAAGGGGGGAATGCTATTTCATTTCTCTGTATGTCTTGCACATTACGAGAGGTGACAATAAAGCTGACTTTGACTTTTGGCTAACAAAAGTAACTCACCAAAACAACTCACAAGTCCAGGGATTCACACTGGCACTGCAGTGATGAGAGCAGGAACAGTAATGGCACAATAATAAAGAATATGATTATCTTCCACCTAGGGCTGGGCGATAAAACGATAACGATAACTATCGCGATAAATTATTTCCTCGAAATAAACATGAAACGTGGTCGCAAAGTTTCGATATATCGATTTTCCAAGCTTGGCTCCGTTCAGCCTCGGCTCAGCACACTCACTCACAACAACCAGCGTTACGTGATGACGTGCTTACGCACAACAGCTAACAACCAATCAGTGAAGGAGATGGCCGAGACCCGGAAGGAGGTAGGACTCACTCAACAACAAGGCTTGCTAGGCTAATTAGCTTGCACGGCAACGTTTTATATATTTACGTGCCGAGTATGTGTGTGTTTTGAATTCTGAGGCCACGTTTATGGTAGTGTGGGATATACAGTGGACGTCGTTTCAATATATTGTGGCGGAAGAGAGTATTTTAGTGTCATATTTAGCACATTGTCATGGAATCCACCGCTTAGAACCAACAGGCTGGCTAGGATAACTAGCTTGCACGGCACTGTTTTATATATTTACGTGCCGAGTATGTGTGTGTTTTGAATTCTGAGGCCACGTTTATGGTAGTGTGGGATATACAGTGGACGTCGTTTCAATATATTGTGGCGGAAGAGAGTATTTTAGTGTCATATTTATTGTCATGAGATACTCCGCTTGTCGGCTAACGTGCGCAGACTGATGACGACATCAACTCGACTTGAGACATTCGCAGCAGCATAAGAAGTTAATTAAACTTGACGGACATTATATCGACGATAACTATCGATATCGAATTATATGAAAATAATTTTATAATTTTATCGCGATAACGTTTTTGGTCATATCGCCCAGCCCTACTTCCACCTGCACTGATTTGCACGGGGGTTGTTACACGAACGGCTACTCGCATCTTTTTTATTGTTATTATTCATTTTCAATCTAAACCGTTTGGGATTGTTTTCCCCTTTTCAAATTTGGACCAAGCGGTCTTCTCTCGTGCCGAGCAGCGGAGATAACAGAAGCGCGTGGAACTGATCTGATCCGTAGCGCGCGTTTATCCCAAGTTGCCTGGTTTCGTCCCACCAGGCTCGAAACGGACCCTCCGCGCGCGACAGCGTTGGGACTTGTTGTCATGTCGCCTGGATGTACAGGACACTGTGTCACTCGCGGTCAGATACTAGTGCACTGCATCCCTGCCCGAGCCCGACGGGGCCCGACCCGACGGGTTCGGGCTGGGTAGGGCTTTGTTTTTAAATAAATAATTCTGGCTTTTTATTTTATTTTTTATTGCTCGCTCGCTATACTCATATAACTAGGGTTATAGGATAACCTTACGGTTTCACTTTCTGTTTTGCGTAACGTAGTGTTGCTGTCATCAGAGAGTGAAAGCCTCGTGTCTGAGGAGTCAAGATGTATAAGTTAACAGATAAAATAGTAAAGGGAAAGGGAAAGCTGCATTTTTGGAAACATTTGGATGTAATTACCGCAGCCCGCAGGGAGAACTCGAGGGGAGTAGAACAGTGATAAAGCCCTCAGGTGGATGATGAACAAATGAACCCGACCGAAGTGGCATTGGTTGTTTGAAGTTGGAATATAGCCAGTTGGCGAACGTTTTAATTTGTTCTTGGATGTATGTAGCCGGCTGGCGAAGTTTTGTTAACGTTGTTCAACACGTTGCTGACATCAACAGTGAAGTGGTGAGTCTGATTTATTATTATTTGCTGGTGTGGGGTCGCCGCTGCCCTGTTCTGTTGCAGGGCTGTACGCTAAGCTTTTTCACTAGGGGCACACTTGCCCCTAAATGAGAAATTTAGGGGCAAAAAATATTTTTTAGGGGCAAATTTTTAAATAACAATTTTACCATTATTTATATCGATTGTTTTTATATAATTTTTTTTTAATAAAATATATATATTATATAATCATACTTGTAGTTGTATTATCTGCGAGACATCGCCACCACGCAACAAGTCTAAATGCTCGCTATATGCAACCAGCTCCACTGTCTGTGTGTACTGAGTAGCCTCCAGCTACGGCCAGGATTCTCCGGAGCTGCAGCTGGGCCCTATACTGTAGCCTCCAGCTACGGCCAGGATTCTCCGGCGCTGCAGCTGCTCCCTATTGACTATATTCAGCGTGCCCTCAGCTCGAATACGCATCGACTCAGTGTTATAAGACATTGATATCAGGACGGAGCTATCTGAACTATTTAGTTTAAAACCTGTTCCACCCCAGGTGAAATCTGCATAAAATGTATACCTATGGTAAATGGAATATTGCTCCACTTCTACAAGGGCTATTTGCATATTCTTGGTATCTAGGAACATCTATGGACCTCAATGAATGTATTCTCAGTGTCAGAAATATTGTGTCTATTACTAGGCTTGCTTAAATTCTGATGAAACAAAGGAAAATATGAATTATGATTTTTCTTTTCATCTTTGACAGTGAATAAAACCATGATAATAATGACCAAACTTAAAAAACTGCCACTGAGCTAATTCAGTACCCTCTTGAGATCATGTGTACAAAAGATCTAAGGAAATTAATAAAGGGAAGATGATAAAATTGAAGGTTTTGTATATACAGTACTGAATTCTCCCATCCGGACCAATGCAATTTGAAATATTATTATAGAATATAGAATATATGCTTATACATTACCTTATTATAGCCAATTCGCACATTTATATATATATACATATAGTATCTTTCAAATGGCCGAGTTCAATTTGGATATAGTATCACCAGGCATGTATAATAACATATACAGATATTTAATGTAATCGACTGTACTTTTTTATTTCTCCCACAGTGTAATCATTTTGTAACTAATTTCAGATCTAATTATTCCTACATGATTACAATAGTGTGGAGAAACTGACTGAGTTTCAATATTTGTCAAAAACGTTACCTTTTGTAGCTTATTATCGCGAATCATAACAATTATTGATATGATTCATTCAAATGCCGAACTTTGAACGACCATAGCGGACCATGGGAAGTGTAGTTTTGAGAAATTCCGACGCTGGCAGATAGCTGGCGAGGCGCTCTTCAAAATGGCCGCAAAAAAACTACAATTCCCATGGTTCAACATTTCCATTTACGCTTCAGCGTCAAAAACGCGAGTGAAAAATAAAAACTTAAAATGATATAAACTCACTTTTAACCTATTGCTAAACTATTGCCAACCTAACGTTTTACATTCTACATGTATTTGTGACATAGTAGTGATAATAATACTTGAAAACGTTTGATTTTAAAAACGTTAAATTATTGCATCACTCATAAAAATACTAATATATGATAATAATGTCAAAAAGGGGTCGGTACCGTGGCCGTGGGGTGGAACAGGTTAATGGGACGTTTCGTTTTGAACAGTAAGCTAACGCAAGCTATCATGCACTACTAGACTTACTGGAGCATTTGTTGATAGCTATCAGTAGCTAGCCGGCTGGCAGGCTCACCGAGGTCCCAGTGTTTACAACAGCCACGGGTGCGAGAGGGCTGGAGGAGGAGCAGATGCCACATCTCTCTCCGTGTGTCTGAGTTCAGTTCAGTTCGGCTCACTATAGGAGGTCGAACAACGCGTCGAAAATATGAAGCAATACTAACTTTACTTTTCTTCATAGCTAAATCAGACAGTCAGCCAGTCTATCAGAGTGAGTGCTCAGTCGATTGTTCCCGCTGATCATACCTGCTGAGTGCTCACTGCTCAGCTCGCGTGAGTGACGTCATCGCGTCATCACACGCCTTGGATAATTTAGGAGTGAAATGCGAATCCAAGGCTTGAAAGCACTACTCGCAAGCCCGCCCCCAGATAATATTTACCAATCGCAACGGCCAATTAAAGGGGCAATTCGCGACGATATCATCGCAGTGTACAGCCCTGTGTTGTGCTTTCATTATATAAATGTTGCTCTGCTCGAAATCTGATTTCTGTTTTCTGTTTGTTTGTATAGTGACTGAGTAGGCTATTGTGTAGTGTGTGTGTGTGTGTGTGTGTCAAAGAAGATTCCATATAGCCTTCAATACGTTTTACGAGGCTGCCGTGTGAGTCAGTCTAAGCGAGCACTGGGACGGCATTCTAATAAGAGCGAAACAGGCTATGTAAATGCTTCTTAGTTTTCAGCGTGATATGCGTTATTTAGGTAGACCTATTGGACATTTTCGTTTTTGTTTATTTATTAAGTTAATATATTAAACAGTGTTTCAAATATCTAAAACAAAAAAAAATTATATTTGGCTATAATATAATGCTTGTTAGTTTTCAGCGCGATATGCGCCTATCTGTTATTTAGGCAGACCTATTGGACATTTTCGTTTTTGTTTATTTATTAAGTTCATATAATACCGTGTTTAGAATATTTAAAACAAATAAAAAATGAAGAAAAAAAATAATAATAATTATTTCGGGCTAGGGCTTCAAATGTTGCATTACAGTCAGGCTTATTGTCGGGCAGAGCCTGAACGTCATGGGCTTGGGCTGGGCACGGGCTTAATTTCAAGGCCCTTGCAGACCACTATCAGATACTAGTAACGTTACCGCGACGCATAGAGGTTCTTCACATTGGCTGGGGGGGGGGGGGGGGGGGGGCGTTAGCGCGGATGACAACCAATCATGCGGGACATGGTCTCAATTTGCGTGACGCGTGAAAAGAGACAGAAATGCTGTACAATCACGCGCAATGCGTGACGTCTGGCCACCCTATGTAGGAATTGAATGTTATTAATAGAGCTGGGCCGTTAACGGCGTTAACGTGCTGCGTTAACGCTATACTAGTATCGCGCGATAATATAATTAACGCATTAATCTAAAAAAAAAAAAAAAAAAACTTTATTTACCCAGGGTAGGTTCGCTGAGCACAGATGCTCTTTTTCAGGAACGCCCTGCTTCACATTCACACAGTTCCATTCACACCTGGGAGCTGCCCAGTACAACCACAGTTGACACCATTGGCCACTGAGCAACTCCACTGGAGCAGTTGATTCAAGCCATGTCACATAGTTCAAGTTTGAAATGATTCTTTCTGTTTTGCTCCTGAGAGTGTGCTAGATACTGTACTTGTACTGTACTGGTAATATTATTTATTTGTGTTAACTTCTGAATAAAACAACTTATTAAACACAAGTACATCTTATTGAACATTATTTTGATATTTCATTACCAATTATCATAGCAAAACAGCTTTTTCAAACAGTCTGTAATGCATTTTGGAAACGGGAGATGGGCTCATGGTGTAATGGGCCACCTGGCCTGAGAAACATAAGGAGGAAAGAAAAAGTAAGGACTTACTTCTGGTCATTATTTGGGTAGAACACACATATTTTGAATGCCTTCGGCAGGTTTTTTTTTTCTTTATTTGAGCCATTTTAATCTAGATTAATCTAGATTAAATCCAGGATTGCAGATAGATTAATCTAGATTAAAAAAATTAATCTATGCCCACCTCTAGTTATTAATGAATATTATCAAACGGAATTGTTTCTGTATACACATTTATAAAACGATCAAGGCATATTTAGCAATTTTGTATGCGTTCACACGCGCTTTTCAAGAATAAACGAAAACGAGACTTAATGGGAAGGGTGTGCTTGTACATTTGAACATAGTTCCATGATACATGGCTGCGTTGTGCTGAGAAAGAGGCGCAGATCCGCCTCTACTCTGAGGCGAGATCTGCATTTATTTTTTATTAATGTCAGAGCCGAGAATCCTGCTTCACAGAGGTATGTTGATGCAAACGGGACAAGCTTTCTCAGCGCAGAATTACACAGCACTGGGTAGTCGTTCCGGACTGATATCCAGAACTTAACTTTCAGTAGCTCGTCACACGAAAGATCGATCAATGCCTCCTGCTCAGACAGTTGCGAGCGACATGTGCAATGAACGGATCTTGGATCCAGTTGTTCAAATTGTCCGTGCTCTTTCTTTCGGGGAAATAATTCCAAAATGTATCAATGAGCCCTTCTATGTGGCTACAGATTAGGGATGCACGATATTGATTTTTTGACACCGATACCGATATCGATAACTTTATGCTCCTCAGGCCGATAACCGATATCGATAACCGATATTTATTGTATTATAATCTTTTTTCTTAATGTATATATTATTTTTTTTATCAAAATTTTTTTTTTAAACATGAAACAAAACATATCACAATACAATAATAATACATAAAAAGACTTCCCAGGACAATAACTTAACACCAACTTAAATGTGACCTAACCAGACAACAGAAACAAAAGCCAAGACAACAGTATTGACTGATAAAGTGACCATATTTATTTTTCCAAATGAAAATTCACAATCCGTCAACAACTTATAATACATCCAACCTAAGACGCTCAAAGCTTTTTGTTCTTCTTTTTTCAAAGCGGAGCCTTGAAAAAAAGGCTTTGAGTGGACACATCACCACCACAACAAGTCACCTGCAACAAGCTAGAAGCTAGAAGCTAGAAGCTAGAAGCTGCTGTGAATCCAAAGCCAGCTATTGACGAGTCGTTTGCTAAATTAAAGAAGTTTGACAGAAATGACCCAAGGGCTCAAGCCGCTAGCTTTTAAGCAGTCCTTGGTGGTGCAAATTAACCTGGCTACTATGGAGCAATAAGTGACTGCGTTCAACCGAGGGTTGCATCACAGCCATGGAAGGGGCTAGCTTTGCTTAGCTCCTCGCGTCGTCGTAGGCTTCTAAGTTAACACAATAACACACCATCGTAGCGGTGGTGATGCCGCAGGTGACCCGTCAGGCTGGATGTATTACAAGTTGTTGCCCTTTTCCCTCCTTGTGGAACTTCTCCATTGCATTTATTACAAATAGCAAGCGATCTTTTTCCTCTGAAATTCCGAGTACCGACGCGGCCATCTTTGTTTTTAACGTCCGCGCTGATTCAGAAACTGACGTGCCTACGTCACAGCCAAGAAAGGGAGCGCTCGATTTGTGTAAAACGCCCTGTTCTTAAACCACACGCTGTCAGTCGTACCACAGTACTGGCAAAACGGGATGAGCCTACAGTCAAAACAAACGCACTTCATTCCAATTCACCCACAGAGCATTTTCTTTTACCAAAAAATATATTATATTATCGGAGCTATTAATAACGTTATCGGGTTTATCGGGATGACGTCATAATTGCTGATATCGGCCCGATAATTATCGGCCCGATAATTATCGTGCATCCCTACTACAGATGATGGGCTTCAAATCACCGTTTTAAATTCAGGATGCTTAGTTTACAAGTGCTGTAATTTACTTGGTTTAAAGCTCTCGTTAGAAAGGATCTCGTAACACAAAACGCACTGTGGTCTCGGGTCATCTTCTTGGCCAGTCCAAGTACATCCATATGCCAAGTATTTAGGATCATAACTTCTTTTACTCCGTTTCATAGTAGTTCTGGTATCGCTACTACTAAATTCTGCCTTTCTCTTGCCAGCATTTGGAACACATGTACGTGATGCGCCACTTCTGACAACAGACATATCCATTGCGAGTGTCCAGGTTAAATGAATCAACTTTATCATCAGCTTTATATGCTTGGCCTGGAAAGCCCCCCCCCCCCCCCTGGAAGTGCTTTAGTTACGAGACAGTGTCGATCACAAATATCCAGGGCTGATTTTTTTTGGCAATCGAAGCTTCGGGGGGCCGAGCTTCGATTTTAATTTTAATTAATTCTTTTTATCTTGCTTTGGGGGGAAACAAATATAATAATAATAATAATAATTTTTTAAATTTAAAATTTTTTTTTTATCTTATGTTGTGGGACTTGTACAGCACTTGGGTAAACTTAGTTGTTAAATGTGCTCTATAAATAAAGTGGATTGGATTAATTAATTAAGTAGCCCCTTTCGTGACTGTGACGCAGCCAACAAGGTTTCACTCGGCTCTGTGATTTAATTCAAGGTGGATCGCTGTTGTCGTTTGAACAACTTCAGATTTCATGGGAACTACCAATCCCCCAAATCAAGAATGTTTAAGATGAAATAGCTGCCGCGGTATCGGTATTACCGCGGTATCGCTGTTACATCACGCCCACCGCAGAGTTGGGCTGAATACCGCATCACCACTGTTTTTTATAATAATAATAAAGTACCCTGCTCTCGTTGGGCCTGCGGCTCTGCAGATATACCCTACTCCTCTGTCGAGGTTCCAAGCGACCCTATTGGGTACCAGAAAAGTCACATGAAACACTGCAGACCACTGATTGGTCAGAAGAGAGACGCGTCACACGTTGGAGCGTCCTGCAGTGTGTACCACCAATCGGCAAGCGCGTATTAGGTTTTTACTTCCTGAATGTCAGCCATTGATCAGAGCTCACAACACGGCTAATACGTTAGCTCCCGCCGGAGACCGGAGTGGATTACCATCGCTCCTCAGGGGGAACGAAGCATAATGATTTCACTGCAACGAATGTTATAATAAAAGCCATTCGTTCTATACACTTGTCTGATTGAAAACTTTATTAACAGACCACAGAATGGGTACAACTCGGCACGCTCTGAGCAAAGAAAGGAACTGAGATATGAATTGAGTAACGCTTGCCTTGCTATGGTCCGGTAAATACGCTGATGTTATTGAACGTGTAACTATATAACGTTAATGCCACAAAACGAATGCCTTTGTAATCATAAGTAGTAACGTTATAATAAGAAGAAGAAGAAGAAAGGGTCGGGGGGGTAACCGCCGGGCGCGCCGCTACCACCCCTGCCCGCGACACAGAGTGAACGGCGCACGACCAGAGGGGAGACTTCGAATCCGTGTTTCACTTTCAATAACGAATGCGTGCTTGCCGAATCCCAAACAATATTCATGCTGCAAAGTCATCCTCTAAAGATAGACATTTAGACTAGGGATGCACGATAATTATCGGGCCGATAATTATCGGGCCGATATCAGCAATTATGACATCATCCCGATAAACTCGATAACGTTATTGATAGCTCCGATAACATATAATACATTTTTTTGGTTAAAAGAAATCCGGTGTGGGTGGATTTGGATGAAGGGCGCTTGTTTTTATTATAGCCTCCTCCCGTTTTGCCAGTACTGTGGTAAAACTGATAGCGTGTGGTTTAGGAACAGGGAGTTTTTCACAAATCCAGCGCTCCCTTTCTTGGCTGTGACGTAGTCACGTTACATTCGGAGACAGACAGTCGATCTGCCAATTACGTCCCACGGCTTGCACCCACCTCTTCTTCTTACCACCAATCAGAAGCTCTCGTTCGTTTATTTACCTCCGGATTGTCAGCCATTACTCTACTCGGAGCTAACGTTATCTCCCCGCCAGCCACATTGACAAGTACCAGCGCTTACACATTACTGGCAAATGTCTTGTTGCACTTGTGGCAACGAGCGTTGTCAGCATCGACTTTAGTAAAATAGACCCAGACTTTTGAACATTTCGTTCTGTCCGCCATTATGAGAGCAGAGCTGTCGCGCAGCACCCGTGTCTGTGTGTGTGTGAGTGAGTGAGTGAGTGTGTGTGTGTGGGAGGGGAAGAGAGGAGAGAGCACAGCAGGCAGAGAGCACAGAGCTCCCCGCGCAGGCAGAGACACACAGAGGCAGGAGAGATAGACAACTGCCAACTAGATTAGTTTGCGACGTTTAAATTCCTCAAAAAAAAACTCCATAATTTCTCGAGTACCGATAGCAGTACCGATGACGTCGGAGCTTATAAATACTAAAAAAAAAAAGTTTGATAAAAAAAAATATATATATATATATATACACAGTTAAAAAAAATATTATAATACAATAAATATCGGTTATCGGTATCGGCTTGAGGAGCATAAAGTTATCGGTATCGGTATCGGTGTCAAAATCAATATCGTGCATCCCTAATTGAAATACAAGCATTTTCAAGGATTTCCAGCACCCGTACGAACCCTGTATATGAAGCTGTCTTTTAGTCTGCTGGTCTTACTCTCCCGGAGGGCAGGAGAGTGAAAAAGCGTTGTGAGGGTGGTCATTATTATGCATAGTCTGGGTGGTCATTGTGTGTGCGTGCGTGCGTGTGTGTGTGTGTGTGTGCGTATGTGTGTGATAAGACTGGGGGTCCAGACCTATAATCATAAGTGATTGTAAGTCTGGGTGGTAATTTAATTAAATTTATTTTGAGTACTTAACACCCATTAGAGACAAAGGGAAAATAAAATAAATGAATAAGGGCAAAACATATTAGGCTTGTGGTCATTTTAATGAGGACAGTGGCGGATGAGCCTTGGGACAGGGACAGTCCACCAAAAAAGGGGGGGGGGGCTGCGCTGGGGAGGGGGGTCCCACATTGTCCCTCACAAACATACCATTTGTCCCACATTTGGTTTATTGGGATCTGGTCACCCTATTCCTACACTAGTGGCCTGTACGCTGCGACGAGATCGTCGCAAATTGCCCCCTAATTTGGCCGGTGCGAATGAAAAATTATATCTACTCGCAAGCTTGCGAATAGTGATTTCACCCCTTCATTCGCATTTCACTACACTAACATTAGCCTACAACCAGGGCTGTACAGGCGACATAATGTTGCGGTTGTAATTTCATTAGACAGACCAGCGCGGACATTTAATAACATGCAATTTAATTGACACGAGCAATGGGCTAACGTTAGCTGGTGGTCCCGAGTGAAGCAGGGACGGCGGAGCTATAGGCTAACGTTAGCTGGTGGTCCCGAGTGAAGCAGGGACGGTGGAAAAGTGAGGAAAGGGGGTGGGTTATATTGACAAGTGACAACGCTTGACAACAGAAGTTTAAACATAACTTCATATTTATTAGTTATTCGTTTCTGTATATCATCCACTGTGACTTTCCATCTCCGTGTTAGACTCTTCCTGTTTACATTAGAGTGTGACGTCATCACCTACGGCAGCTTAGACGATCAAAACGCGAACCTAGAACAAAACCCGGGGGGGGGGGGGGTTCTCGCCCCCTCTCTCTCTCTCGCTCTCTCTCTACATTCAATGATTTAAAGTAGCCAAACGTTACAGACAGTATAAATACTAACTGGATAGTTGATGATAAACATTTAATTTCATTATCTGAAATATTCTAAAATCATTAAGTCTGCTATAAGCCATTATCCCTTTGTGTGTAATTATTATTTTCTCACAGTAGTATATATATATATATATATATATATATATATATATATATATATATATATATATATATATATATATGTGTGTGTGTGTGTGTGTGTGTTTGGCTAAAGTGGATAGAAAACACAGTACTGTGCAAAAAAAGGGCACCCAAGAGTTTTTATATAAATAGTCTTAGATGTAAATAATTTTTTTTATTAGTGTGTCAGTAGACTACTCTTAGTACATTTTCATTAAATAATTTTTTAAAGCATCTTCATGGTTTAATAATGCAAACATATGTTGCAGGGACTTATTATAATCATCATATTGGCGTGACTGTATGCATCAAAGGGTTAAATCAAGCATTTTTAAGTGCTTTAGGAAATGTCAAAATATTGCGATATATATTGTGTATCGTGATATGGCCAAAAAATATCGCAATATCATTTAGAGGCCATATCGCCCAGCCCTACTATAATGGTAAAATAGTTATTTAAAAATTTGCCCCTAAAAAATATTCTTTGCCCCTAAATTTCTCATTTAGGGGCAAGTGTGCCCCTAGTGAAAAAGCTTAGCGTACAGCCCTGACTACACCGTTACAATGATATATAAAATATCATATTATATTATATTTACATTTAGTCATTTAGCTGACGCTTTTATCCAAATCGACTTACAAGTTCTGTACGACAAGTCATCAGGAAGGGTACAACTCTATCAGCTGAGTAACAATGTTCATCAAAGTGTTGCGTGTTACAGTGTAGGTTAGTTTATTAGGACAAGACAAGTGCATGACAGTAAGGTTAGTTAAGGGTTAGATATAGTTATGTTAGTTATATACTCATTCAATATATGCACATGACAGAAAATATTATATGTCGGGTTCATCTTTAACTGAAACTAGTGGTGTATTTATGTTCATCCTGTTAGGTAATAAAGACAGAAACAATGCAGCAGCATTAGGATACAATGATGGCGTCTGCAGCACACAAGGCCCAGCCTGGTTATGAAACCACTGCAAGCGGCTGGTAATATGCAGAATAAAACATTACATTGTGCAATGTCGTAATCTCAAATGGGAGCCTATTGATCAAGAGGGTGACATTAAAGTTCAAAGGACCTTCTGATTTAACAAACCTGCTCTGTGTTTCTTCATCTCAGTTTCAGCATCAAAACATTCAGTAGTTTCACGGTGAAGAATCTGGCGATCAGTCTCTCCTCTAGTTCATCCTCCTCCACGGTGCTCCACCTTAGTCCGTTACACTTCAAATATATCTTCTGCAGCTGCAGTTAGTCCATTCATTACACGATCTCTGCATTATAGTTCTAGATATTATCAGATAATTAGATTAGCATTAGCTTATTAGCGATAGTTCTACATATTATCAGAGAATTAGATTAGCATTAGCTTATTAGCCATAGACAACGAGGTGAAGCTACAGTACACAAAGAGCGCGTGCTGACGTCATTTCCGCTGGGCGGGGACTGCCTCAAAGCTCTATAAAGGAGAGGACCAGCTCTCATGCTGCCAGTAGAGGGCGCTCGAAGCGCAGTCGTTGTAATTGCGGGATGTACACTAAATGGTAGGTTTACACAAAATCACTATTTATAACTAACAAAAACACATTTTGGAGAATATTCTTTCTTCTCTCTAAATGCATTCTATTGAAGTGGGAACTAGGATACATCGGTGTGGTCTCGGTAAACACTTTTAAAAAGCAGCTACTGCTTGACCTTACTCTTAGAACCCACCTCACCCCTGCCCACTTTGACAACCTAGGATGGCTTATACCTACACTGTATGGTCTTCTCTCACATTGAATATTGCCTTCTAAACTGGTCATTTACTGGGGCCACAGCCATGAAACCCATAGAACAACTCTACAACAGAGCATTGAAGGTATATGACAGGAAACAGTACTCATACCACCACTGTAAAATCCTGGATAAGCATCAAATTTTAAATTTTGAAAACCTCAGACGTTATAAAAGTTCCTGCTTTGTATATAAATGCCTGCACAGATTAGCCCCTCCCCCTCTCAAGGAGTTTATCCACGAGAAAAGGAACACTGGATTAGCCACTAGATCAAACACCAGAGGGGATTGTGAGGTCCATTTTAGAAAGACCGCCTTCAGCAAAAATTGTCTATCGATAAAGGGAAGTGGAACATGGAACAGCCTTCCGGTCCCCTTAAGGGAATGTCCCACCCTGTCCACCTTTAAGGGCCAACTCAGGAAATGGCTGTTAGACAGCCAAATATGCACTCATTAGGGATGTTAGTGATGTTGTAATGACTGAATGTCATGTTAGTGTGGTCATGTCAGTGATGTCAGTTTTTATGAATGAACGTTGTATGGTCCGTTTTGTGTTTGTTTTATGTTAGGACTACGGGTGGAAATTAGCCCTGTGCTATTCCCGGCATATTTACGTCCTTATCATGCTGTGATGTTATGCATACACATGTAAATGATGTTCATTAATTTGCATTGTCCTTAATAAACTAATCTTAATCTTAGAGTAGACGACAGAGTACAGTAACTTGCAATGAGCCTGGTCTACAAGATACACTACACGTAACACGACCAAGGTAAAAATACTTCCCAAAGGTCAGTGAATACCACGATCACAACACCAGAGGGAGCTCCACAAATCATGTTAAACCCAGATTCGGCTCAAACAAGGGACTAAACACGTTTTGCAATTATGCCACATCAACATGGAACGCCCTACCCAAAGCTGTAAAGGAATGTGAATCACTACCCACTTTCAAAACCATTCTCAAAGAACACCTACGGGAGACTGCAATTCGAAACTGGCCCCTGTAAATGTCCTAACCCAACCCCCTCCAATGTACAGCAAATTACCAAGTATGGTTTCGTCAATATTCCAATGTACAGTTTTGCTTGTACAGTTGTACAGTGTCCTCCACCCACAAGATGAGTTCCACGGAGGCAATTTGGGCGGAACTCCAGGCACAGAAGGACGGTGCCGGGTGGTAATGGAGCGTCAAAAGGAGGTGGGCAGCGAGCTGGGTCGCCTGGGCAGTATATCCGGTACTGCCCAGAAGACGGCGGATTCAGCCCTGGCCTCGGCCAACATCCCTCGACAGGCGGCTGCCGAGACGAGGGCTACAGGAAGTCTCTCGTCGGAGGATACGGGCCCCAACAGCGAAGGGGGGCGATCGTTCCCAGAGGAGCTTCAGGAGCCGAGGCTGATGCCACCTGGGCGCTACGGGGGAGCCCCGGAGGGGTGTCGAGAGTTTGTCACCCAGTGTTCGCTTATCTTCCAGCTCCAGCCACGGTCATTCCCTTCCGCCATGTCCCGGGTGGCCTATATCATCACCCTTCTCACCGGCCGGGCCCTCTCCTGGGCTACGGCAGATTAATGGGAAAGCGGGTCGATGATCTGCCACGATGCGGACGCCTTTACCGGGGAGTTAAGACCAGTGGTGCAGTGCTGGTATAACGCGGTATAACAGCGTTTTACCTCGGTCACTGAGGCTGAAGTACGCGCAATCGCGCACGGATATGTTCCCGCGTGTACGCGCAGTCACGCACACAAAAATCCGCTGTTCCCATTCGTTGTAACTAAGTACCGGCTCGGAGAGAGGGAGGGGGGGGGGGTGTAAGAGGGGGAGAGAGAGAGAGTGAGTGAGTGAGTGAGTGAGTGAGAGAGAGAGAGAGAGAGAGAGAGAGAGAGAGAGAGAGAGAGAGAGAGAGAGAGAGAGAGAGAGAGAGAGAGAGAGAGAGAGAGAGAGAGAGAGAGTGGAGTAGAGGGAGAAATATATGGGGGTTGAGAGATTGTTAAGTAAGAGAGCGATGGAGAAATATATGGGGGTTGAGAGAGAGTGAAGTAGAGAGAGATGGAGAAAGATAAGGGAAGAGAGAGAGTGAAGTAGAGAGAGATGGAGAAAGATAAGGGAAGAGAGAGTGAAGTAGAGAGAGATGGAGAAAGATAAGGGAAGAGAGAGAGTGAAGTAGAGAGATGGAGAAAGATAAGGGAAGAGAGAGAGTGAAGTAGAGAGAGATGGAGAAAGATAGGGGAGAGAGAGTGAAGTAGAGAGATGGAGAAAGATAGGGGAAGAGAGAGAGTGAAGTAGAGAGAGATGGAGAAAAGAGAGAGAGAGTTGAACATTGTACATATGTCTATACTGAACACTGGGACCTCTATTTTTACTTCTTTTTACATGCTACTTTATTTTATTTCATACTTATCTTGTCTAGCACAGTCTCTGGAGCGTAACAGTAAGAAGCATTTTGTATAAAAGTATTCTGTACTTCTGTATGACAACTATTAAAGAAACTTGAAACTGTTTTGAAACCACTGTTGTGAAACAAATTACATTGAAAAAATTTAAGTGATGTGTACTTTTTCCCCTTCTCAAAATAAAGAACCAAGTAAACACAAGTTGTCTGATTATTTTAAGTTTGCTTTTGTGTTTGTGTGTAAAACAATTTCTTTAATTGAATTAACTTAAACTAAAAGTAAATACAAACTAAATTAACAATGTAACTTACATTGTTAATTTAGTTTGTATTTACTTTTCTAGTTTAAGTTGATTCAATTAAAGAAATTGTATCAATACATTTAAAACATTGTTTGTTTTTCAACCATATCTGTTGACAATATAGGCAAAAAAAAATCTGTGCCAAAAAAAACTGTGCATGCGCGCGCGCGCGTGGAGCGTTTGACCTACTGTCAATTTGCCACTGCACCACTGGTTAAGACGTGTGTTCGACACTTCCTGTGTAATTTCCATTTATGAAGCCGGTGGGCGGCTTATCGCTTGCCGGCAAGGCCTCCGCACCGTGGCAGATTATGCCATTGATTTCCGCATTCTGGCCCGTTTAGTCAGTTTTAGTCAACTAAATGTCTGAGCATTTTAGTCTTTCACAGAGTCATTCACCACAGCCTTCCTGACAAGATACAGAAATTGTTCTGTGAGAGAGCTGGACTCCAAAGATATAACCTTAGAGGGAAACTCAAACTGGAACAGCAATCTTCAAGACTAACCAGGAAGGCTATGTGTATTTCTCTGTGGAGTTACCTTGTGGAATAATCTGGAGGAGGAGATCAAATCCAGTCAATCCATAAATATATTAAAGAGGAAGTTCAAAATGATGGTGTTCACAAAATATACCAGGGAGGAAGAGCAACGTATTATATGAGAATGATTTGAAGGGTGACATGAGAGTAGGGCTGCAACTAATGACTAATTTGGTAGTCGACTAATCTGTCGATTATTTTTTCGATTAGTCGACTAATCGAAAACCAATTATGTAAACAAAAAACATTTTTTTTTTTTTTTTTTTTTTTTTTTAAACTACCTATCTTTGTGAAAGTGGCTTCTCAGCTCTGGTCCAGCTGAAGACAGAGCAGAGGAACAGATTGGACATTGAGCATGACCTCAGAGTTGCTCATCTACCATCACCCCAGACTTTGAGACTCTTGTCAGGACCAAACAACAACATCATAACATGATGATCCCATAGCAAATTAAAATAATGACTCATGAAACATTTGAATTTGGATCTTAAGCCACTTTAAATGAAAATGTATTTGAAGAACAATACAGCAATCACTCATAACAAGATAAATAAATTAAATAATACAAATTAAAGTGGAAGTGTACTTTAAATAACTAAAAAAAGAATAAAAAAAGAAATAACTAGCAGCATCTGCCCCCAGCACCGCGGCTGATGGGGCTGTAACTTGGTCCAGGACCAGGAGGGTGACGTGGAACAGCTGTAAGGGGAGAGGGGGATGAGTCAGATCAGACAGACTTCTAGGTCTTTTGTTTGCTGTGTGTGAGAGGAGTCCGTGTGTGTGTGTATGTGTGTGTGTCTTACTCTGATCGCTGTGTGAGTGAGAGGAGTGTGTGTACTGTGTAATTTGTGTGTGTCTTACTCTGATCGCTGTGTGAGTGAGAGGTGTGTACTGTGTAATTTGTGTATGTGTGTGGGTCTTACTCTGATCGCTGTGTGTGAGTGAGAGGAGTGTGAATGTGTGTGTCTTACTCTGATCGCTGTGTGTGAGAGAGAGGAGTGTGAATGTGTGTGTGTCTTACTCTGATCGATGTGTGTGAGTGAGAGGAGTGTGTATGTGTGTGTGTCTTACTCTGATCGCTGTGTGTGAGTGAGAGGAGTGTGTATGTGTGTGTCTTACTCTGATCGCTGTGTGTGAGTGAGAGGAGTGAGTGTGTAATGTATTGTGTGTCTAGTCTGATCATCATCTCCTGCAGGGGAACAATGTTTTCAATGTCCAAAATTTGCTATGGGATCATCATGTTATGATGTTGTCTGGAACCCTGAGAAGCCACTCTCACAAAGATAGGTAGTGCACAAAAAAAAAAAAAAAAAAATAAATAAAGTTTTTTTTTCTTTTTTTAATGACTAATCGACGCAACAATTTCTCGTCGACGATTTTTTATAATCAACGTCGCCGATTATGTCGACTAATCGTTGCAGCCCTACATGAGAGTATAGTCTAGCACAGGGGTAGGCAACCCTAGGCACGCGTGCCTGCATAGGCACGCGGGGGCATTTGCATAGGCACAGGGGGCAGCATAAAAAAAATAATAAAATGAATTGTGTTTTTTATATATTTTATAATGCTCATGATTATTGCTGAAGTCTGAGTCATACAATACCCACTGGCTTTCATAACCTAACAGACTAACTTGACTAAAAATACTAAAAAGTTTATTAGTTTTTAGGGATGCACGATATTGATTTTTTGACACCGATATCGATACAGATAACTTTATGCTCCTCAAGCCGATAACCGATACCGATATTTATTGTATTATAATTTTTTTTTAATGTATATATTTTTTTGGATCAAATTATTATTATTATTTTTTTTTCGTATTTATAAGCTCCGACGTCATCGGTACTGCTATCGGTACTCGAGAAATTATGGAGTTTTTTTTTTAGGAATTTAAACATCGCAAACTAATCTTGTTGGCCGTTTTCTATATCTCTCTTGCCTCGGTGTCTCTGCCTGCGCGAGGAGCGGGCTGTGCTCACACACACACATACTCACTCACACACACACACGGGTGCTGCCGAGTACAGACAGCTCTGCTCTCATCATGGCGGACAGAACGAAACGTTCAAAAGTCTGGGTCTATTTTACTAAAGTCGATGCTGACAACGCTTGTTGCCACAAGTGCAACAAGACATTTGCCAGTAATGTATAAGCGCTGGTACTTGTCAATGTGGCTGGCGGGGAACTAACGTTAGCTCCGAGTAGAATAATGGCTGACAATCCGGAAGTAAATAAACTAATGAGAGCTTCCGATTGGTGGTAAGAAGAAGAGGTGGGTGCAAGCGGTGGGATGTAATTGGCAGATCGACTGTCTGCCTCCGAATGTAACGTGACTACGTCACAGCCAAGAAAGGGAGCGCTGGATTTGTGAAAAACTCCCTGTTCCTAAACCACACGCTATCAATCGTACCACAGTACTGGCAAAACGGGAGGAGGCTATAATAAAAACAAGCGCCCTTCATCCAAATCCACCCACACCGGATTTCTTTTAACCAAAAAATGTATTATATATTATCGGAGCTATCAATAACGTTATCGGGTTTATCGGGATGACGTCATAATTGCTGATATCGGCCCGATAATTATCGTGCATCCCTATTAGTTTTAAGAGTTTAAGAGACAGCACTCACTGTATCTCTCTCAAACAAAGCTCCATGTTCTCCAGTAATATCTCCATAATCTGAGTTTGCAATGCATGTGTCTTGTCAGGTACAACAGAACAATTTTGATTGACAGTCGATTCTGCCAATTACGTCACACCGCTTGCACCCACCTCCTGCTGTTCTTACCACCAATCGGCAAGCGCTTATTCGTTTTTTACTTCCGGGAAGTCCGCCATTGATCTGCACGAGAGAACCACAACAAACTTACCGTAGCTAATAACGTTAGCTCCCCGCAGCCCACGAGTAGGCTACCAGCGCTCTGCAGGAGTACTAAACGAGGCATAATGATTTTACTGCAACAAATGTTATAATAAAAGCTTTTCTATAAATTTGTCTGATTGAAAACTTTATTAACAGATTGCAGAATGGGTACAATTCAGTACGGGCTCTCTGAGCAAAGGAAGGAAGTGAGAGATATGAATGAGTAATGCTTGCTATGGTCGGGTAAGTA